>NC_044314.2:64191834-64491834 GCF_007474595.2 Lynx canadensis | reverse complement strand
AAGTTAAAGAAAATAAAGTTAAAACTGAAGCCCCAGAAGAATCAAAGAAGCCAAGGAACTGGGACTTTCCTGGAGAGAACACGATACATTACCTGGATGTCCAACATGCTCTAAGGCTTGCCACATCCACCTCCAGTCTCACCACAGCAGGCTCTTGTGTGCCCATCCCAAGGAGGCATACCAGACATGAAGTCATCAAGCCACAGTGGGAACTGTCCAAGCTGACCTCCTCACTTTGCAAAGCCCCTCCCCAAGCAGACAGCTGACTTCCTTTCCACCCTCAGGGCAGGCACTTTGATTCAGGTGGCTCTTCCTGCCACAGACCACAACAATGGTCTCTAGTCTTTGGACCCCTTCTTTATCCATGCTCCCCATTATCCATCCATTTCCCCTGCCCCACCCCTGCTGTAGGTGGCCTGGAGGAAGTTTTCTAAGATAGAAGAGGCTTGGGGGGTAGGGTGGGGAAGGGTTTCAAGCTGTGCCGACAACAGCACTAGACCTCAAAACACACAATATGGGCTGTTGAGAAGACGAAGTGTGGTACCATGCACCTCTCAGGACAATCTAAGTATGACATCTGGGCCCTTCCTGGTTGGGCCTGCTGCTGGCTGATATTCCTGCAGGAGCAACCAGGAGCACGGGTCTTACCTCATCACTTGGGTCGTAATACTGCTCCAGATATGGATGGGCCAGAGCCTGTTCTACTTCAATCCTCTTGTGAGGGTTGAACGTCAACATTTTGTCCAGTAAATCCAGAGCTACAAAGAGAAGGGTTTTGCAGTGGTGAGACGCCAAAGAACAGTCACTGCATTACTTTCCATTTTCTGTTTAAGTAAACTGACCCACAAAACAATAGAGCTAAGCATCACCATGGGGAGAAGATACGATACACTGGATGCCTATTATCTCTCTGACCTTCTTGAGACGGACCATCTGACAATCGCAGACCCAGACGCAGAAAGGTAATGGGATAGTTAAAGGCTGAAAGCAGAACACCAGGGTTCAAACCCAAGTCTGCCTAAAAAACCTGGACTTTTCCTAAATTACTACTCTGCTTTGCAGGCATCTGAAACAAAGGTATTGTATATGTACTTCTCTTAAGTCGACTCCAAAGTCAGCTCTGCAATGATCAATTTATTTTTCAACACATAGAGAAGGCCTCCAAGGTCACCAAGAAGACAACAGTCATTTGTCCTGTGTGGTTTCCAGGTCCTGGGTGAGATCCACGTGTGAAGCACAAGCCCCCTGGCTCAATGTGCAGCTTGGCATCTTTCTCCAAGGCCTAAAACAAAGTATTCTCTCTTTTTTAAAAAAAAGTTTATCATGCCCACAAGGTACTCTGTGGATATCCCCTTGGACAAAACTGTTGTCAATAAGGATGTCTTCAGAGACCCTGCTCTTAAACTCAAGGCCCGACAAGAGGCCAAGGTCAAGTTTGAGGAGAGGTACAAGACCGGTAAGAACAAATGGTTCTTCCAGAAGCTGCGGTTTTAAATCTGTTTTGTTTCAGTCATTAAAAATACCAAAAAAAAAAAAACCCAAAAAAACCCAACCCATACACACACACACACACACACACACACACACACACACACACACACTTATTTAAGTAATCTCTATACCCAATGTGGGGCACAAACCCACAACCCCTATATCAAAAGTCACAAGCTCTCCCAACTGAGCCAGCCAGGCACCCCATAAGTATTCTCTTGATCTGGCCAGTAGTCAGCAGCTGAACATTTCTTTCATGTGGAGAGTGCAGGAATAGAAAACAAGTGTGGGATCAACAGGACCAAGATGGAGGGACAACTAATGAATAGCTGTCCCTAGTGGCCTCCATGGCTAGTATCCAGGCACCACTTCAAGCCATGAGGAAAGCCAAAGGTCATGGCTGACAGCAACTGGAACACAGGTTAAGGGAAATGTGACCAAACAGTTCCTGTACTTACTATCAGGAGCAGGTTTCAATGAGAAAGAACACATGCTAGAAAAGACATTATTGCTCTGGTAAAGTAGCAGCAAAGGGGGCTTTAAAAAAATGTCTTTTATTTAATGATGCTTAGAACAGCGTTTCCAATTTATGTAGCAGGTCCTTTTCTCAAATTAAAGCTCCTGAGAGGGAGTAGGTAAGGAGCTACCCAGCTCTCTTAAGTCTTAGCTCACAGCCCTGTGGAAACCCTGAAAAATTCAAGGACTTCATGGAACAAGTCTGATAATTTACTCCAAGTCTGAAATACTACTAGGCAATATAAAGAATGCTGTTTTGGAGAATGTAGTGATCAATAAACAAAACCAAAAATAAAAACACTGCCATCTACTCAATGAAGCCTTGTTTCTTAGTGATAACTGATTAGTTCAACCTCCTCTATCTGCAAATTAGCATACATCACTAAGTCATGAGAGAATGGTAAAAGAAAACCATTTTAGTCATTTACTCACTAAAAAAATGTGTTCAACCCTTGAGAGCAGCAGGCCAGTACACAGTCTGAATCTGAAATGACCAACTGCTTATGTGCCAGGAAGTCAGCCTTGAGAGAGCACATGGAGGCTGGGGAAGCACTTAGAGCTGGAGGTGACTGAAAGGGTAAGTATGAGAGTATGTGTATGTACATGCATGCATGCAGGTGCATGCCTGTGTGTGCATGCTCAGCTCTGGCTCCTACTTGTGACTTCTCTTGTTGCATGTTACCCGCCCTTTATCTTCAAGGCAACTGGGAGATAATAAATGTGGTAAACCACATACCAGATGTCATGAGAAATTTCACACAATACAGAACTTTTCTCATGTCCACAAGGTTGCATTTCTACAAACAGTACATTTTCAAATTTATTTCTGTCTCTATAATCTTTTCAATACACACAAGGGTACCTTAGGAAATTAGGAAACTAACATTTTGCTTTATAGGTTAGAAAACTTTTTGGAGCAGAGGAGGCTCTTAGGAATTTAGAGCGTTGGCCTTTGACTAAAGCACTGTCTGGGCAGGACAGGTATTCACTCCTGAGGCCATGGACATGGGTTTCAGGGGCCCATGAATGGGCTAGGTTTCAGAGGCAACTCTCTCATGGGTCAGGACAGTACAGTATAATGGTCAAGAACTCAGGCATCTCTGGCCCCAATGCAAGTCCCACAGAACACCAGGTAGATGTGGGAACACATGACACACCACTTACTGGGCATTAGAGTCTAACTATCTGTAATACAAGTAACAAATCTATCCATTTACCGTTCCCAACCACCACCTGCTCCCCCTCACCACTGCAAAAGGACTCATAGACATTTCTGCAAGAAGTTTCTTTTTAAAAAAATTTTTTTAATGTTTATTTATTTTTGAGACAGAGAGAGACAGAGCATGAAAGGGGGAGGGTCAGAGAGAGAGGGAGACACAGAATCCAAAGCAGGCTCTAGGCTCTGAGCACAGAGCCCAACGCGGGGCTCGAACTCACAGACCGTGAGATCATGACCTGAGCCAAAGTTGGGTGCTTAACTGACTGAGCCACCCAGGTGCCCCTCTGCAAGAAGTTTCTTGAGCAATTAGAAGTCATTTGGCCTTTTGCTCAATTAGACATTGTCTGTCAGGAAAAGTCCAGGAGGGTCTGGCCACAGATTCTAACAGCATTATTTCTAAGCTGTTTGGGGGATACTTTTCCCCTCCAAATCCTGCTGGTACTAAGTTGGGAGTGCTTCAAGGCAGCTGGTATTTGGCAGCTTAAGCAGCTCTAAAATAAACCTTTTATAGTTCCTTCAAGTTATATTCTAGGCCCTTAAACTTACAGGCAAAAATCACAAAGTAGCTTTTTTTGCTACTTGAAAAATAACTGGATCTCCAGCTTTCTTTTATTGCTAGTGCTATTTCTGCATTATTCACAGCTACAGAAGGGGAAAAGGAGAGAAACGGGAAGCAGCTGGCAGGTCTGATCCCACAGTCAGAGTGCCTGGCCTCCCTTCTCCCACGCCACACAGAAATCCAATGGCACCCCTCAGATGGCATGAATCACTATGCCTGTGCATATGTTTCCTTGGATGCAGGTTTTATTTCCCCTAAAAGACTGAAGTCCTTTCGAGGCTGGGATTGATTACATCTGACCACGATCCCTGACTTTCCCTGGTATCCTCTTAGAACCCCATACCTTCTCTTTAATTTCAGTGGGTACATAGCAACATGACCCTGCCCTTCTGGTCCCTCAGCCTTTTTTCCTTTCCTCCTTGGCCCAGACTCTGGGGTGAGTCATGCGACTGAGTGAGACATGCACCACTGAGGGTCCATATCACCTACCCAACAAAACTCTCATTTGAGATCGAGGCTGCAACCTGTCACATCCATCCTTAACTAGAATTTCTGAGCAAGGCCAGAGAAAAAGATCTAGCTGCTCAAACTGTGCAACTGCAACAATGCTTCTCACACTTTTTTTTTTTAAGTTTATTTATTTTGAAAGAGTGAATGGGGGGTGGGGCAGAGAGAAGGAGAGACAGAGAAAATCTCAAGCAGAGTTTGCACTGCCAGTGTGGAGCCTGATGCAGGGCTCGAACTCACGAACCGTGAAATCATCATGACCTGAGCTGAAATCAAGAGTCAGATGCTTATCTGACCGAGCCACCCAGGTGCCCCTCAAAACCTTAATCTTAAAACCAACTGATGATTGATCTTAAAAAGCAGTTAATTCAGCCACAGTTCAAACTATACAAGCACTTTTCTTTGAGAAAAAAATACTTCCTTCAGTATGTGGCAGACAGGCTCTATGTATCTGTATTTTCATTCTGTCATGGAGAATATGGAAAAGACATGTATGCAGGGTGGGATATAACAAAGCAAGTACTTTTAACTGCTCCACCAGAGACATTCTTATGTGCACTCGGCATTGGTTTTTAGCTGTGAGGGCACGGCTCTGCCACTGCCTTATCCTGGGCCAAGGTGCTAGCCATCTTGCTCACCAGCAGTTGTATACCAAGAGTGCACAGGGCAGCACAGAGAAAGTGTGAGAAGACTTTAGCGTTACTATGAAAATAGTTTTAACCCCATGGATACCCTGAAAGGACTTTTGGGACCTCAGAAGTCTAAGGAGCACACTATTGAGAACTGTTGTACCACAAAAACTCAAGATTTTTTTTTTAAAGTGTATTTACTGGGGGGAGGGGGGGCGGAGGGGAAGGAAGGGAGGAGGGGAAGGAAGAGGGGAGGGGTAGAGAGAGGGAGAGAGAGAATCCCAAGCAGGCTCTGTGCTGTCATCACAAAACCTGACATGGGGATTGATCTCCCAAACCATGAGATCATGACCTATGACAAGATCAAGACTTGGACGCTCAACCAAGCCACCCATGTACCCCAAAACTCAAGATTTTTAATCTCATCAAAGCCCCTAAAAGTTCTGGGAAATCTATGCTCAGTTGCTGCTCTAGTCTAAGATTCTTCTCAACTCACACAGCTTTAATCATGCCCTTCCTGCCAACTGAGCCTTACTACTCTGTGCAGGTCTAAGGGTGCTACCAAGAAAACTGAGGCCCCCAGGATCGACCTTCCTGAGCAAAGAGACCCTCTCCCTGTTCAAAGCCAAACCTCCACAGTGTGTGGCCACACCCAGCTCCCCCTCATCTGGACCAGTTGTTTCTGTCTGCATGTTCCATTTCAAACTTCCTATTCACACTCAGTGCTTCAACTACACTTATGTGGTCACTAATGACCGCTTAATTGGAAGCCTGTCTGTTCCATGGAGACTGCTGAACAGAACATGTCTATTTTCTTATGATGCCACCTCCTGCTTCTGTGAAATAGGCACTAGTTATTTTCTTTGTCCATTCTTTACAGTTTTCAAGAGTTTCTACTCCTGTTCCACTGGCCATTGAAGGTTCGTGTTCTTTAGCTCTGACACAGGTCATTCTTCTTACCATCTCAACCTCCTGCATGATTTCAATGCCGTTTGTGAAAAAATTGCTAAATCTTTCTTTAGCCTTGAGCGCTGACCCAAACTTTAGAATGATAAATACAACTCTCTGTAGGCAATAAAAAAGTATATAGCTTATGACTCCATTTACAGTTAATATATGTATTTATAGGAGTAACTACAGAGTCTGGAAGCTTTTCAAACAACAGGTTATCTGGGAAATGGAGACAGACTTCTTACAGGAATTGCACTTTTCTTAATTAAAAAAAATAAAAGCAGGAAGAAAAGAACTGTTGGTTTTCCTGCCAGTGTCCACTGCCCCTCTAATCCCGTGAAGCTGTGCTTGCCATGGGGGAGTTCTCAGACCACCCACACCCTCGGTTGTGCCATGGGAATGGTGACACTGGCCTAGCCACCTTCACCTTGATTCCCTTAGCCACAGAGACTGGTCATGGATGGGTACAAAGGAGCAATGAGCCCCACAGTAGGGTTGAAGCTATCAAGAAACAGGTCAGTGTGACCTGGAGCTGCTGGTGGCCATCTTGTCACCACAAGAAAAGAGCTAATTAATATGAAAAGCGCAGAGGAAGGCAACACTAAACAACAGAGAGGTCCAGATTCTGTGCCTTGGAATCCAAACACTACTGGACTTGTTAGCTATGAGAGCCAGTACAGTCCTTCTTCAGGCCTAACCTGTTGGCAGTAGGATCTCATGAGGTGGAACCAAGAAAGCCTCAAACAGCTGACCCTCTAGTCTGTGTGAATGACTCACCTAAGATCCCACCTCTCACCCCCAGCAACACAACCCCATCATTCAATGTAACCACTACTAATTTTTTGACATATCTTGTAGAATTTTTCCCTGCATTTTCTTTTATGTGATTGAGATCATATTATATATATGAAAAATGCTGTATGACTTCCCCAGTAAATATTGCTCATTAGTATTTCCCATGCTATAAAAACTTTGTAAAAATCACTTTTAGTGACTTTATGACACTCTTTTTAAGTAGAAGCATTAGAGTTTCCTTAACCATTCAATTAACATTTAGCATTTTGGTTGTTTCTGAATGGGTGTCCTTAAATTTATTATGCCCAAACTAAAGTCTCAATTGTCACTCCCCAAAATATTCTTCCTTCTTTTCCTCATCTGTTTCTCCATGTAAATTGTGTGTTCTTATCCTTTGCTCATTTATTTATCCACTGAGGTCTTAGATTTCTCTCTGTTCTTTACACACTAATAATATATTAATCACGAGTCTAACACTAATAAACTAATAATTCATGTAAGTCTCCAAATAACCCTATGAAGCGGGAAATACAATTTGTTCCAATTTTGAGATGAGGAAATTGTGAATCAGGTTAAATAATTTGTCCAAAGTCAAAGATCTGAGGAGGTGGGGCCCATCTGAATTCAGGAGGCTGATTCTGGAGCACACAGCCTAAACCATGGTGCTATGTTGCCTTAACATAATAGTTAAGAAAGGGATCCTTCAAATGTTATTCAATTTGGAACATTTTATACCTATTGCTTACACTTCTAGTTTATTTTAAGTTTTAAATTTTTATGTGATAAAATCTATCTTTCTTTTGTTTGTTTTCTTGGTTTGTTTTTACAGCTTAGGAAGATGGTTTTTCTCCACGCAGATCAGAAAAATACTGAACACTCCATCGTTTTTTAAAAAAAAATTTTTTTGTGTGTTTATTTTTGAGAGTGAGAGAGAGCATGAGTGGGAGAGGGGCAAAGAGAGAGTGAGACACAGAATTCGAAGCAGGCTCCAGGCTCTAGGTGTCAGCACAGAGCCCAATGCGGGGCTCGAACTCATGGACTATGATGAGATCATGACCTAAGCCAAAGTTGAATGCTCAACTGACTGAGCGACCCAGGTGCCCCAAAATATTGTTGGGTTTTAATGGTGTGATTTTTTTTTTTTTTCAGAGAGAGAGAGAGAGAGAGAGAGAGAGAGAGAGAGTGTGTGTGTGTGTGTGTGTGTGAGCGAGGGCACGTCTGAGCATGGAGAGAGGGAGCGAGAATCTTAAGCAGGCTCTATGCTCAGTGAGGAGGCCAATGCCGGGCTCAGTCCCACAACCTGGGGATCACGACCTGAGCCAAAATCAAGAGTCGGATGCTCAACCAATGGAGCCACCTAGGGGCCCCCTAGTATGATTTTTTAACATGTATTTAATTATCCATTTTTTGAATTCACTTTGAAGTGTGAGTAATGATTTAAACGGATTTTCTTCCAAATAGTTATTCAACTAGCCCAGCACCATCTGCTGAATAATAATCATTTCTTCCCCCTAACTGGAGTAATTTTGGAGAGAATCCTAAGCTAGACTCCTTTAAAGAAAAATCTACAATACTACTGGTTCAAAGGATTCAGATTTCAGAAATCTCCAACAAACATGTGAAAAATATTCTATCTCAAACTTTTTTTTTTTTTCCTTAAAGTAAGCTCTATGTCCACTGTGGGGCTTGAACTAACCACCTTGAGATCAAGAGTCACATGGCTCTATTGACTAAACCAGCCAGGTGCCCCCATCAGTCTAATTAAAGAAAAACAAATTAAAATGCCACTTCTCCCCCATTTGCTTGGCAGATCCAAAAGTTCAATACCCAAAATTGCTGGAACAAAAGATGTGTGACAGAACTGCCAAACTGCCCTCCAGAGAGACTCAACCAATTTACACACCATTAGCTGTCTCTGAACAAACATCCATTTGCCCCACAGCCTTGACCACATGGTGGATCATCAAACTTTTAATGCTTTCTACTGTTATGAGTGGGGAAAAAGAAAATAATTACTGATCTTTCAAACTATTAGCTCCCTGCAGGCAGGTAATCAGTCTGATGGCTGTTCTAAGTCCAGGGCCGTAGAACTCTTGACGGCACAGTACACGCAGATCTATTTGTTAAATAAATGAATTTATGTACATTACAGTAGAATACTAGAAACAGGCAGGTGGCAGATTAACTACGGCCACAAATTATTTGCAGTTCCTCACATCAATGGGTGGATTTATTTCTCGACCACCTGAATCTGGGCTGACCTTGCAATTTGCTTCGACCAATAGATTGTGGCAGAAGTGTCTCCTATTTTGTGACTGTGCAGCTTTTCTGTTGTTTCTCTTTTGGAATATTTCTGTCATCCTAAGAAGCCCAGTCTGGTCTACTGTAGGATGATAGGCACTGGCACAAAGGAGAACCAACTGTAAGATGTGGTGAGGTCACCTTAGACCATGCTACTTGTGGGACCCACAAAAGCAGACCCACGGAGCTGCATCCAGTCCAATGGACTTATGAACAAATACATGGTGGTCGTTACAAGGCCCCAAACTGTGGAGTGATTGTTATGCAGCAACAGATAAGTGAAGTGAACTTCAATGTCCAATACATGACTGGTTAAAGACACTCTGGGTCATCCCTACAAAGGAATAATAAATACTATGTAGCCACCCTTCATAACTATAGATACGGAAAGATCTCCAAGATGTATAAATGAAAAAAATTCAGTCTTGAGATCTCAGAATCCAGACCTACAAATGCCAGTGGTCTGGACTTACATACAACCCTGTGATGCATGTACTATTACTAACTCTATTTTATAAATGGGGAAAATGAGATGAGGCTCAGAGAGGTTAAGTAGTTTGTCTGAGATTCAGTAAGTGGCTGAAACCAGGAGGTCTGGCTGGAAAGTGCATGTTCCTAACACATGATACTATTCTGCTTGCTCCAGCACTACCAACTCCCATTTTTCCATTTTATTTATTCTATTTGTAGTCCTTCCCTGCTTCATTATTTTCATCCAAAGCTTACCTTTCAAAATTAACTTTCTGGATTTTAGTAATGTTAACTGTTATCTAAATGAACCAATCTCAAAGTTCACAGCTTTAACCTAGGGACAATAAGCTAAATAAAAACCTCACATAATTTGATATAAATCACAACTAACAATAAAAAAGAGTGAAGAAATAAATAGGAGGGAAGCCTGGAGGTCTAGATATTATAAAGTCTTAATTATGCAGTTTTGGCAACTTAGAATATAAGATTTAGGTAAGATGCTTGGGACATTCCAGTATATAAACCCATTCTAGTATACAAACCAAATCTCATCAGTAACATATGCAATGTTTATGAAGGTATAATTTTAAAAACATCTTATACTTACAATAACATTATAATACGTAATTACATATATAATTATATAATTACAAATAAATAAGTAAAAGCTATGCACACACTGGCGCAGCAAAATAAAAGTTATTTTGGGATTCTGTAATTAAGAGTATTTCTTCTTCTCTTACCTATTCTTTCTTTTTTTCCTATATTACTAAACTGTCTCCCAGGATAACATACTACCTTTATATCAGAAAATTTAAAAGACAGTTCCTCCTACATCCAAAAAGAATTCAATTTTAAACCACCAAATGTTTCTGAACCTTAACTCAGGTCAGTATATAATAACAAATTCAACATCTAAGTTGACAGTTATTAAACTAAACACACAAAGATATACACACACAAAAGAACAAAAGTCAGAAAAGGCTGAATTTGCAAGAGAAGACTGGATGAGATGTTTTAAAATCATTAAAGACAAGTCAGTTCTATGCACTGACATGGAAAGATACTCAGACACAATTACATTAACGTGACCTTTAGGGAATAATTACAAAAGAATTTCACCTTTTTAGATGAATATTCCCAAGACTTTTGAATTTTTACCAAAAATGTTAGCTTATATTAATAATAATTTATAAGAAGTAAATTTTAGGTAAAAATATGTATATGTATGGAGATAAAGCTATGGAAGAACAAGCACTGTTGCTGGCAACCTGTTCTCTCTGGTTCCCTATTCTGATTCCTTCTTCCACTTTCAAGGATCCTTGTGATTATAGTGGGCTCACTAAGATAATCCACAATTATCTCCCCAGTCTTAAAATCAGGTGATGAGCAACCTTAATTCCATCTGCAACCTTAATTCCTCTTTGTCATGTCACCTAACAAGTTCATAGATCCTGGGGATTAGGATGTGGACATCTTTGGCAATGGCGTCATTATCTTGCCTACCACAATTCTATAATAGTATGAAAATTTTAAAAACATCTACCTATTAAAAAACAAGCAAAGAAATTAGCCACCTAATATATTTAACAGATACATAGTACATGGGAATAAAGGATAACATAATTGTTAAACAAAGTTAACTTAAAATACAAAAGGGCAAAATGAAATCTATCACCTTTTTCTTTTATGGATGAGCGCTCTTGGTGTTTTATCTAAGAAATCTTTGCGTAACCTAGGGTCATGAAGGTTCTGTTCTGTTTTCTTCTTAAAGTTTTATAGTTTTAGGCCTTATGTTTAGGGCTATGCTCCATTTTTAGGTTTCTATTGGGGGGGGCATACAAATGTCTAATTATTCCAACACCATTGGATGAAGAGATTGATACAAGCAATAATGCTGATAACTCTCGAATGCATTACGCTGAGTGGAAGAATCCAGACATAAGAAGCTATATAACTGGATGACTACATTTCTATGACACACTAGAAAAGGCAAAACTATAGGGAGAGAAATGAGATCGGGATTGCCAGGGACTAGGGAAGAGAAATGAGTACAAAGGGGCATGAGGGAACTTCTGGGGACAATGAAAATACTCCATCATATCTCGACTGTGGTGGCACTTAATGTGACTACATACATTTGTTAAAATTCAAAGACCCACACAACTAAGAAGGGTGAATTTTACTCTGTAAATTATTCTTCAAAAAAACCTGATTTGAAAAATTATTAAATGACAAGATGAAAAATATGTAATCTGTTTTGCAAGCTCCTCAACTTTCTGAATTCTAAAAATGTGAACTTTATCTAAGTTAAAAAGTAGCAAAGAATGGGTGCCTGGATGGCTCAGTCAGGTTAAGCATCTGACTTCAGCTCAGGTCATAAACTCATGATTCATGAGTTTGAGCCTGGGGCTACCTGCTGTCAGCACAGAGCTCACTTCGAATCCTTTGTCCCCTTCTCTCTCTGTGCCCCTCTGGTCACATACTCTTTCTCAAAAACAAACAAACAAACAAACAAACAAACAAACAAAAAAAACCAAAAAAACCAAAGAGGGGGGTTGGGGGATATGCAAAATGGGTGAAGAGGATTAAGAGGTACAAACTTCCAGTTCTAAATAAGTAAGTCACGGGAATGAAAAGCACAGTATAGGGAATATAGTCAATAATACTGTAATGCATTTATTGTGGTGAGCATTTAATAATGTATATAATTATGGAATCACTATGTTGTATACCTGAAACTAATTTATTATTACATGTCAACTACAATTAAAAATCAGGGGGGCCTGGGTGGCTCAGTCGGTTAAGTATTGAATTCTTGATTTCAGCTCAGGTCATGATCTTGCAGTTCATGAGATCAAGTCCCGTGTCAGGCTTTGTGTTGACAGTGCAGAGCTTGCTTGGGATTCTTGCTCTTTTTCTCTTGCTCTCTGTCCCTCCCCCACTCGCACACATGTGCCCTCTCTCTCAAAATAAGTAAGTAAACATAAGAGCATGCAACTCTTGATCTCAGGGTGGTAAGTTCGAGTCCCACATTGGGCATAGAGCCTACTTAAAAAAATAAAGTAAGGGGGCGGTGCCTGGGTGGCTCAGTCGGTTAAGTGTCCCACTTCAGCTCAGGTCATAATCTCACAGTTAGTGAGTTCAAGCCCCATGTTGGGCTCTGTGCTGACAGCTTGGAGCCTGCTTTGGATTCTGTGTCTCCCTCTCTCTCTGCCCCTCCCCCACTCACACTCTGTCTCTCTCTCAAGAAATAAAAAAACATTAAAAAAAATTTTTTTTTTTAAATTTTTTAACGTTTATTTATTTTTGAGACAGAGAGAGGCAGAGCATGAACGGGGGAGGGGCAGAGAGAGAAGGAGACACAGAATCAGAAGCAGGCTCCAGGCTCTGAGCCATCAGCCCAGAGCCCAACGCGGGGCTCGAACTTATGGACCGCGAGATCGTGACCTGAGCTGAAGTCGGACGCTTAACCGACTGAGCCACCCAGGCGCCCCAAAAAAATTTTTTAAGAAATTAAAAAAATAATAAAGTAAGGGCACCTGGGTGGCTCAGTCTGTTAAGCAGCCGACTTCCACTTTAGGTCATAATCTTGCAGTTTGTTACTTGGAGCTTCACATCGGGCTCTCTGCTGTCAGCACCGAATCTACTTTGGATCCTCTGTCCCTTCGCTCTCTGCCCCTCCCCCACTTGTGCTTTTTCTCTTTCTCAAAAATAAATAAGCATTAAAAAAATAAATAAAAAATATGGGGCGCCTGGGTGGCTCAGTCGGTTGGGCGGCCGACTTCGGCTCAGGTCATGATCTTGCGGTCCGTGAGTTCGAGCCCCGCGTCGGGCTCTGTGCTGACAGCTCGGAGCCTGGAGCCTGTTTCAGATTCTGTGTCTCCCTCTCTCTGACCCTCCCCCGTTCATGCTCTGTCTCTCTCTGTCTCAAAAATAAATAAACGTTAAAAAAAATTAAAAAAAAAATAAATAAATAAAAAATAAAAAAGCAAAGAAATGAAAAGGTGGAAAACTAGACGGTCATTCCCACACTCCCTTACCCTACCGTCACTGCTTGAAAATAAAAGGAAAAAAGCAACAGAGTGAGCACTAAATAAGGCATTATCCAATTGCCACAGGCTAACTTTTCAGGCTAGTAACCTAACAATTTAACCAATAAAACAAAGAAATAAACAAAAAGTGAAGTCTAAGAAAAATAATCAATAAAATAATATTTACCTTTGGAATCAGCATTTGGGAACAGCCTGTTCCATGGCACCTTATTTTTGTGTGGAAGAGAAAGCAAGTAGTTTCTAGCTTTTAAATTTATTATACAATTCAGGTCTTCCTGTGATGGGGATCCAAGAATACCTAACAGATAAAATAATTAGCTGTTAATTATCAAGACCCACAGAGGCTGATCACACACTATTAGCTATGGGGCAGAATAGATCCTACTAATTGTTTCCTCACCACGTCCCCCCATGCTTACCATTCTATTTTACAAGTTTTTATAAGGATCCTTAGCATTTGAAGTCAAGCAAGATTTAAAACTCATTATCTATCTTGGATTAAAGAGTTGTCAAAACTATTCTTCGTTTCCTGATGTGCCTCTGATGTAAACTAGGGCAGGTGAACAGAGTAAATCTAGCCCCTAAAATGTTCAGTAATCTTACCCAGAATGTGGTTCAGCTGGTCGAGATAATGCTTCCCCGGGAAAATGGGCCTGTTGGACAGCATCTCTGCCAGAATGCAGCCTACAGACCAAATATCAATGGACTTGGTATAGCCCTGCAGTGGGAAGAGAGAAAAGACTAAGAAGGATATGTAATGTTACATGACAAGTGAGATCCTCCAACAGCACAGGTACATGGCTCATGGGAATTTTACCTTCTCCTTTGGTTCTATAATTCAGAAATAAGAGAAGAGAGCATGCAGATACAAACAGTAATCTTTCTTATAAGCTGTTAACAACCAAGATTACTTGATTTTATTACTCTCTTCAAAGCTGATTAACTTATTAGGTGAGAATTTCCAAAGTATATTTCATTCCTTTTTTCAAATGATTTGAGAGAAACAATCCTTGTAAGTTAAAGCTGGAAAAAAGCAGTAACATCCCTTGCTTTAGGACATCTATGGCCCATTTATTCATTTTGAAAACCTGGAAACCAACTCAAAAGAAGAGTCACTGCTACACCTCCAGAATATTTTTATACATTTTCAAATGATTGCTACAAAATCATTTTCAAAAAAGTCAGGCTGAAAACCCTTGATCTCTGTTGGGGGGTAGGTGGGTGGAGTATGTGCTGGCTCCATCATATTTTGCCAATCCGTATTTCTTGTTTTATATTTCTATTCAATTTTCAGGTATAATTTTTTTTAAGTTTATTCATTTTGAGAGAGAGAGAGAGGGAGAGGGAGTGAGAGCGAGCAGAGGAGGGGCAGAGAGAGAGAATCCCAAGCAGGCTCCGCACTGCCAGCACAGAGCTCGATGTAGGGCTCGATGTCACAAACCATGAAATCATGACCTGAGCCAAAACCAAGAGTTGGACCCTTAACCAACTAAGCCACCCAGGTGCCCCAGGTATAAATTTTCTTTTAAAGGAACTCTGTAAAAAGATTTGGAATAATTATGTCTAAATCATACAACAGTGCAAAAAAGATAGCTTGGTATAGTGATAAATGAATAGAGAAAAAAACTTTCCGAAAATCAAACAATGGTCAGATCTACAGCTATGATAAAATGGGGTTGAATTTCAAGGTCATTATTCCCAAAATTCTTGTAATCCAAAATAACTTTTGCTTTGGGCCAAAACTAAATGAAGAGGAACACTTAAAAACTTACAAAAAATAAGCAACTAAAAGGAACCAGGGCTCCCTGGAGAAATGGCTACTCCAAGTCTGGGACAGAGAAAGTACTAGGAGGTAAGCCTGGAGCATCTAGTGCCAAAAAACAAAGCAAGGAAATGCTCAACATTAGTGGGACCATGTCAAAGTGACTCCCATTAGAAAATCTGGGACAATTTAAACATCAAATACAGAATGGCAGCTATGGAATAGCCACTGAATAAAATAAACATGAATTAATAAATGGAAAGAACTAAAACAAAGGAAGAATGATAGAGCTACAAAATCATCAATGGATGGTAAAAACTAGTGGTTACAAGTATGATGAAGAGAACTTACACAACTTACAGTATTCCCCACAAATTCCTATTGACCTAATAATAATTGTCATAATTAGCCACAATTATCACCATTATATGGTGGAGAATGAGAGGATACCATTTAACCAAAAGATCAACACGAACTTCACCAATAGAGACATAAACCAGATATGCCTCCTGATACAATACACTGAGAACAAAACACTGTTTTCTGAGGTATTCGTGCCCGGAAAACATGACACAAAATTGGGGTGCATCTACAAAACAGTCAACCAACCTGTACCCTTCAAAAGGGCCAAGGTGAAAAAAGGCTGAGGAACTATCATAGATTAAAAGAAACTAAAGAGGGGCACTTGAGTGGCTCAGTTGGTTGAGCATCCAGGGTCATGGGATCGAGCCCTGTGTCAGGCTCTGCACTAAGTGTGGAGCCTGTGTGAGATTCTCTCTCTCCCTCCCTCTCCCCCTCCTCTGCTTGTGCATGTGCTCTCTCTCTCTTTCTCTAAAAAAACAAACAAACACCACACACAACAACAACAACAACAAAAATTAAAAAATAAAAGAGACTAGAGAAACAATGCAATGTGTGAGCCTAGAGGAGGGGGAGAAAAGCTATAAAGGTGATTATTGAGACAATATCCAAAATTTGAATATATACAGTGCAGTAGATATTGGACCAGTGTTAAATTTCCCATTAAAAAAAATTTCTCACTTTTGATCATTATACTATGGTCATATTAGGGAACATCCTTCTATGGCAGGGTTTCTCAACCTTGGCACTACTGACACATTAGGCTGGATAAGCCTTTGCTGTGAGGGCTGTCCTGCACACTGCAGGATGTTTAACAGCATCTCTCACCTCTAACTAGTTGATGGACAGTAGGTAGCATTCCTCTCCCAGTTGTGACAACCGAAAATGTCTCCAAACACTGCCAAATGTCCTCAGGAACATGAGAATTGCTGTTCTAAGGAAATACACACTGAAATGCTTAGGGGTAAAGGTGAACATCTACAACTTACTCTCAAATGACTCAGAGGGAAAAAAACACACACATGTACAGAGAGAGAATGAGAAAACAAATGGGACAAAGGGTAAAGAACTGGTGAGTCTGAATCTGAGGTGGATCTGAAGTATTACAGAAGTTTATCCAGTTCTCGCAAGTGGTCCTGGGTCCCATGCGGCTTCCCTCTAAGGATCTGAAGAGTGACATTATTTTGTACTTCTAAGGTGTTTTCCTTTTCATTCATTCTCTCACAAGTGTACAAAAAATTTTTCCAGATGCTACATGACACGAGAGGATACCATTCACGAAATAGGACATCTGGAAGATCTGGATAACCCAGTGAACTAGTATTTTCCAAATGCTTGATTCCAAAGGATGCATCAGTGAGTGTAAGGTAGACCAATGGATTTTAGTAAGACAGTACAAAAAGTTCAGTGGCATGGTTTCAGATTCCACAATTAACTTTTCATTTTGTTGAGTTTCAGTGTAGTATCAAAAAGGAACAGCCACAGAAGCTGAAAAGACTAACATACATACCCCCTTTCCCAACTACATATCTGTGTGAAGCCTCTTTTTCTTGGACTTAAACCAAATCAACCTACTGGACAGATAGAGTGCAGAACCAGGTGAGATTCCAGCAATGGTCTGTTAGGCCACATGAAATTTGCAAAAATGAAAAGAACGCCCCTCTTCTAACTAAAATGTTTTTGTGGTGGAAAGTAAACACACTTTTTATAAATAAAACTTATGTTAACAAGCAGTAGGTTTATTATTATTTAGAAATTAATACTTTTTAAAAGTCTTAGTGTTAATTTCTATATAGCAAATACTGATGGACAGACCCCACATAGACAAATCTTGCTTAGGATCTTTGATACTTTTTAAGAAAGTGAAGGGGTCTTGGGGCTTGAATGTTTGAGAACTACTGCCTTATACTTTTCTTGCAAGTGGGAAACTCTGAAAATAAAATGTTACACACACACACATAGAGCACTCTAGCCTGTCAAAATGGAGACGATAGAAGTATAAAAATAAAAAGGTGATAATGGACAGCACATATTTCATGAATCCATAATAATGGCTTTTTTAAAAGTTTATTTTGAGAGAGACTGAGTGACTGTGAGAGAAAGAGGGAGAATCTCAAGCAGGCTCCAAACTCACGAAACTGCGAGATCATGACCTGAGCTGAAATCAAGAGTCAGACGCTTGACTGAGCCACCCACCCAGGTGCCCCTATAATAATGTTTTAAAAACAAAGGTGGGAGACATAGGAAGAGAAAGAAAAAAAGAGAAAGCTCTTCAAAGAAAAATGGCAACAAATTAGTGTAGAAGGAACAATACATTTGGAAAATTACCATTTTGCCACCCCCAATATAAGTGATAGAGACCAGGAGTCACCAAGGGAAACACCACCCTGGTAAGCCTGCTGGGAAACATGAGCTCCGTACACGAGTTCCAAGAACCTGCGGGGTTCCCGCCAGAAAAGTGTGACCTAAACTGAATCCTAAGGAACCAGTCTGTACTCTGCAAAGCATTGAAGGTCATGAAGAAGACAGAAAGGGTGGGAGGAATGTTCTAGAGTGAGCACAACGCACAAAACTTGATTAGATCACAGAGTGAAAATAAGACAAAAACAGCTGTAAAGAACTTTTGGGTGGGATAACTGGGATATCACTGAATTAATGCTGGTTGTCTCAGTGTGCTAAGGGTACTATGACTGTGGGGAAAGAACACTCTCCCCCTTTAATGAGTATCAGTATGCCCCAAAGGGTCTAGTAGTAAAGTAGTTTATGTTGTGAAGTGCCAAAAAGTTTGACAAAAGAAACAGAGAAGAAGGGAGGGAGGGAGGGAGGGAGGGAGGCAGGCAGAGACAAAAGCTAGCAAGGGAGTAGTAAGATGTTAATAGCTGGTGAACCTAGGGAAGGGGTATATGGGTGTTCACTGTACTCTCAATTCTTGTAAGGGTTTGAAAATTGTTCTAAATTAATAATAATAAAAAAATGAATAGAGCACTAGAAGTAACATTCTCAGTCTAGAGGTGTTATAAATAAAAAATAATTCACACTCAGTTTTGATTATAGTTAACTCTACAAGCAGGAACTGCTGGGCACCTTGTGGAACAGAGGCCACATTGTTTGGTTATTTCCCTCTGGAGGGTGAAGACAGTAGAGTCATCTCAAGTTGGAATGGAGGCTGCAAGACCATGAAGGCACCAGGATAAAAAGCACACCGACAGCTCTCCCTTACAACCAGCAGGCACTGCACACGTGCATGCAAATGCTTCTGGTTTGGAATGGCTGTCACATGGCCAGTCCAAAGAAAGAACCTACTATTTGGGATTATGTGTAATACAGAATTATAAGAATCAACACGACATTTTCTTCTCTGAAACATCTGTTACACCAAATCTTTCTTTATAATGGAATTTATGTTAATGCAATTTTACTTTTATAACTTAACTGAACAAATGTATATCAAGAATAACTAACTGCTTTAAACAAATTCCATTTCCTCACAAAGCAACTTAGTGTTCATCTCAAGCCCTTCTATTTATAAACGATGGAGGAAGAGAGTAAACCCCATGGGCTAATTAATTCCCTTTAAGCTTCCTGGGTGGATTTCTGGTTCCTAGAGCTGAGACGCAAGGCCCAATGTCTACTTTTATTTGCTTTTTTTCATGTATCTTAACATTACATTAACAGTAGACGGTGCTGAAGGAGGTCATCAAGACAATGTGACTAACAGCTGACCCTTGAGCTGAACCTGGACAACAGGAGGCTCCTCGCTCCCTCCCCTATCCTTGGGATACATGCTCTGCCCACTGTTACCACAGTGGCGCCATTTTCAAGGATGTAGCTGGGAGAGAACTATTGTTGGGACCATCTGGGCAGCATATGTGACACAGCCAGTTAAGGCCTGGACATAAACTTTTAAGTTTTGGTAGGTGAGTGCGGAGATCTATTCACCTTGCAGCTAGCTGCCCAAGACAAGACTTGTAATAAGTTCCTTTACTTCTTAAAACTGCCACGACCAATTTGGAGTGCTCTGCCTCTTCAGTTTCTCCTTGCCCACCTTGTACTGGGGCAGTTTGCAAACCAACGGAGGAATTAAGTTCAAAATCTCCTAATTTGAAGTATTGGATGTAGAAGTATGTCGGGCCCACTTACTTTCTCAAATCTGACACTTCATTCATATATTATTTGCAAATGATATATTAAAAATACTGAATCTCAATCTCCATAGCAGCCTTCAATGCTTGCCACCTGGTTTATAAACCTAACAAAGATATACTTCACTTTTTCTTACTTTTTTAAGAATCCATAGTAGTTCCTATTCTTTCCACACCTTTTTTCAAACTATGGTATAATTTTGCTGAAGAGACATTCTTCATTAGACAAATCTGACCTGTACAGGACAGCACTGGTCCGCTTTCGGAAAACTACATACTATAGGAGAACCTCTAACATAGCCAGCCTAGCCTGCACTCAGCAGTGGCAGAAGCAACTATAAAAGCTGCCATAGGGAGGACTTCAGGAGAGCTGACCAAAGGCTAGGACAAAGATCATTTATTGTTAACAGTGACCAGACAGGCACACACACCTTCCAACTCTATAACACATCAGCACTACTTCAGCTGAGGTAGAGAGGTCAAAATCCAGGGCCCAGAAGTTCAATGCTGACCTAGAGATTAAGACAGCACCTTCATTCTGGGCCAGACAGGCCAAGCCTCAACCTAAGTAGACACAGGCTTCCAAAATTCTTTTGCTTCCTGGTTTTCTTTCTATGCAAACCTGATCCTTACCTTGGAATTCAACATAATTTCTGGAGCCCGGTACCAACGTGTGGCTACGTACTCCGTCAGGAACCCTGTGTGATCATGGTCTGGATCTGCAACGCGGGCCAAGCCAAAGTCACAGATCTATGAGAGAAAAAAATGGGACACCTTAGAGATTCTAATGAAATTAATATCAAAAGATCAGACAATAGCAATAATGATGATGGTAAGTAGTTGCTGCCACTCCTATGTGGCAGATACTTTGTTGGGAATTCTATATATTCATTCTTATTTAATCTTTACAACAACCTGAGAGGCAGTGATGACTATCCAAAGTTGGAGATGAGGAACAGGTTACAGGAATCTGTCCTCACCTTTCATTATCTGCTTATCCCACAGTAATCTTGCTTATGTCACTTGACAAAAACTGTTCTGAAGTTACCAGAAACTGTCCAGGGTCCTTTCTCTGGCCATCTCCTGCTGGCATTTCCAGGATCATCACACTGTCAGATCACCTTGACTCACATTTGTCTTGTTTCTTAGATTTCACTTCCTGCTATTCTTCCACCTGTTCCACAAATGCAGGTCCTTCCAAAGATTTTTTCCACTTCTCTCCCTTCCATGTATTCAAATCCACTCCCAAAGCCTTAAAAGATGTCTCATATACAAAAGATGAATCTTTTTTTAGGTAAATATCCAGCTTCTAATTTCTCCTGACTCACAAAAGTACCTTCATCATCTGGTCATCCAATACTTTAGTGCTACTCCAAACTCCAACATATAAAGTATCTGTAAAGTACTATACAAATAGTATAGTATTCTACTATATAACTATAGAATACAGTTGACCCTTGAACAGCATGGGTTTGAACTGTGCAAGTCTGTTCACATACATGGAATTTTTTTCAATAAATATATTGGAAATTTTTTTGCAGATTTGCAGCAATTTGAAAAAACTCACAGATGAAACCACACAGCCTAGAAATATCAAAAAAATTAAGTTAGGTATTATTACAGGAATATAGTATACAATACATATAACACAAAGTATATGTTTAATTGACTGTTGATGTTATCAGTTAAAGCTTCCTTCTGGTCAACAGAAGGCTATTAAATTTTGGAGGAGTCAATAGTTATATGCAGATTTTTGACTGTGTGTGGGGGGGGGGGGGCAAATCGGTGCCCCTAATCCCTGTGTTGTTCAAGGGCCAACTATACTTAGACCCATATAATTGCAGGATATTTTAATTCCTTGACATCTGGGGAACTAACCTAAGAAAGAGACATATTAATAAAGATAGGCCAGAGTACAGTACAAAGCAGCCTGGCAAACAGATTGCTTTGGAGGCTTACTGCTTTAATTTGGCTAAGAAATTATAAGGGCCTGAGCTCAGGCCATAAAAATGGAAATGAGGAGGAAAGGACATGCTTGAGATACTCATAGGACTTAAATGGATGGACAACAATCTCTGCTCAAATATCCCATAGTTTAGTGTTTCAATAATTAGGAAAGGTTCAGAAAGCTTCCATCTACTTCACAGATGCCTTCCTCTAGCTTTGGACACTGGTATCACCACATGGTATCTCTGATAAGAGTTAAGTATCTGTGCTGCATAATCTCCATCAACATGTATCTTCAAAAGGAACAACTATCGTAATTGCTTCTCTATTTGCTCTTCCATAGGCCATTTTCTAGGTGTACTCTCAGAGTTGCATAGTGAGGAAATCCTGGGTCCTACTCCATAGCTGACAGCCAACTCTGGCCATTGTACACTCATTAACTTCAGTTTAGGTGACTTTCACCGTAAGTACCAGCCTTACCTTTCAAAGATGGCTTGCTTGTCAATCAATGCCATTATACTCCTAATAGTTATGGGCCTGTCAGAGAATCTGGATGAGGTATGGCCATAAGCTTGTATGTGGGATCACAGGAAATTGTAACTTTGGCCTGGCTGGTCTTAGGCTTTCAATGTACCTGGCAACCGGTTTGTTTCTTTCCAGCATTTTCTATCAATTCCAGTGACATGAACTGCAGGAGGGCTTCCCAGTAACCATGCACAGGAGGTTCTCACTAGCAACATGGTCCTATTTGTGGCATGATTTCCAACGCAGAGAAGCAACTAATGACTGATTTCTTCTTACATCCAGAGGCGAGTCCTCTAAGCCATTTAGAGCCACCACTCGCCATGTTATCCCACCACCAATCCATTTCAATTCTGTGGCTTGAATTTTTGAACCTATCTATGACCCATAGTTTCTCTTTTTTTCAAGGCTAACACTTCATCTGATTTAAATTCAACCAAAGCTCACCAGTCTGCTTTTTGCTGTATAGATGGGACACCTAAAAGCCACATTTTGAATTGTGCAGAGTATATGCATCTTGTCAGCAGAACAAAACCAGCATAGGCTCCAGACCATGGCCACAGATCCTTCACCACCTCCTATGCCTGGTGTCACACAGATTAGATGGGTTCAGACTTGATACATGGCTTTTCACTGGCTAGTTGAATCAAAAAATAAGTCCCAAATAGATTCAGAAAGCCAGAATATAAAAAATTCATAGATAAGGCAGATTTATTTTCTAAAGAGGACCATACCACTAAAACCCATCCTCCATGCTCTTCTTATAAGGTCTTTGAACTTGTATGAAGAGGGTAGGGTCCATCTTCCCTCCTCTTGAATCTGGGCAAACCTTTGTAACAGCCTGAACCAAGAGAATATAGTGAAAGTGATACTATGTGACTTCTGAGGCTACATCATAAAATGCAACATGGTTTCCATCTGGCGCTCTTTCTACTGGGGAATTTGGAACCCTCTGGCCACCTCAGGAAGAAACCTAGGACATGTGGGCTACATGTGGGTGATCCAGGTGACAGCCAGTATCAATTGCCAGGTATGCAAGAGGATTCCAGCCCTTACCTTTGTGTATTCTAGCTGAGGTCCATATATGAAAGCAGAGAGCAGCCATCACTGCTACCCCTTGGCTAAATTCCTGACCCACAGAAACTAGAAGCTAACACATGATTATTGTTTTAGACCACTTTCTCTAGGTTATTTGTTACAAAGCAAAAACAGCTAACAGAGTGGTAGTGGACACAGTGCTTGTGATGGGATAGGCAGTCTTTGAGGAGGCCCTGTTGAAGCGATACTGGGACACCAAAGAGATGCTAACCATGGAAAGACCTGGGGAAAGCCGGAGCAACACTGTGAAGAATCTAGCTGGGCAAATGTGAAATGGCAACTGAACCTGAAACCTCATAAAGTGGCTCTCGAATTGGCTGCTTCTACATCTTGACTGCCATGGCCTTAGTTGAGATTCAGTTTAATTTGTCTGGGAATTAGGGAAACTAGACTTTACCCACCTGTAAGCTAATTCATCCTCTAAATTCCTGCCTAAATGTTGTTTCTAATATAAGTCACCTTTCTGGCTCAAAAATCTTGAACCAATCCCTTCTGTCTATTGAACGAAACCCAAATTCTTTAAGTGTGACTTTTAAGACCATTCATATGCTGCCACCAAACTACCTTCCTGATCTCATCTCTCCCACCATATTCTCCTGCCCACATCTGCTCCTATAGACTCCAGACTACACCTGCTTCTATGACCTGACTATACAATGACCTCTCCTGAGTGCCCTATCCATGCCATTCCTTTACCCTAAACCCTCAGCTTGAAAGTTAGCTCTTCTGAGAAGTTTCCCAAAAATCAACACCAAACCTGCCCAAGAGCTGACTGCTCACTCTTCTGAACTCCTCTAATACTGTTAGAGGTATATTAAAATACATCATAGGGGCGCCTGGGTGGCCAGTCGGTTAAGCGGCTGACTTCGGCTCAGGTCATGATCTCGCGGTCTCTGAGTTCAAGCCCCGCGTCAGGCTCTGTGCTGACAGCTCGGAGCCTGGAGCCTGTTTCAGATTCTGTGTCTCCCTCTCTCTGACCCTCCCCCGTTCATGCTCTGTCTCTCTCTGTCTCAAAAATAAATAAACGTTAAAAAAATTTTTTTTTTTAAATAAAATACAGCATAAAGTCTATGATAGTTAGTTTTGCATATGCCCATCTCCCCAGCTAAAACAGAATTAAGTCCCTAGAGAAAGGCAACACTTAACTTACTTGTTGACTTAATTGTTAATGGAGGACTCTTGACATTTGGTCAATAAATGCCTTAAATGTTTATAGGAAGCACAACTGGGATGGGTTGACAGATACTCTAAGAGTGACCTTTTTTTTTTTTTTTTTTACAATATCTGAATTACTGATAATCTCTTAAAAAATAAAAATCAAGGGGTGCCCAGTGATTCTGTTGGCTAAGCATCCAACTTCAGCTCAGGTCACAATGCTCTTACTGTTCATGGGTTTGAGCCCTGCATCGGGTTCTCCGCTGTCAGCACAAAGCCTGCTTCCGATTCTCTGTCTCCATCTCTCTGCCCCTCCCCTGCCCTCTCTCTCAAAAATAAACAAACATTAAAAATTTTTAATAAAAAAATCAAGGTTCAGTTAACAGGGTTAAATCTTATGTTAAATAATTAATGTTAGGGGCGCCTGGGTGGCGCAGTCGGTTAAGCGTCCGACTTCAGCCAGGTCACGATCTCGCGGTCCGCGAGTTCGAGCCCCGCGTCGGGCTCTGGGCTGATGGCTCGGAGCCTGGAGCCTGTTTCCGATTCTGTGTCTCCCTCTCTCTCTGCCCCTCCCCTGTTCATGCTCTGTCTCTCTCTGTCCCAAAGATAAATAAACGTTGAAAAAAAAAAATAAAAAAAAAAAAAATAATTAATGTTAGTAAAATTACACCATTCAAAGTGGCAATATTAAGGAAGGGAAGGGTTGCCTGGGTGGCTCAATTAAGTGACTGATTCTTGATTTTGGCTCAGGTCATGCATGGCTCTGAGATACAGCCCTGTGTTGGGCTCCATGCTGGGCATCAAGCCTGCTTAAGATTCTCTCTCTCCCTTTTCCCCTCCCCACTCATATTCTCTCCCCACCCCTAAAAGAGGGATAATTAAAAACTGGAATTACAAGCATTCCTTTACTAGGAAAGACAAAATAAGCCTATCATGCTGAATGCTGCAATATGCAATACATTTATTTTCTTAAAATTAAAACTAAAGGTGCAGTTGTTCTTCCTCATCTTCCTCGAGGAAATCCAGTCCTAAACTTTTTTTTTTTTTTTTTTTTGGTGGGGGGTCATGTGACATTAAGGGTCTCTGTGGTGTTGGGAGAACTTTAGCAGCCCAGTGGGGTAGGTAGCACCCAAGTAGAGTTAAAAGGGAGCCCCAGATCAGGACATGGTCTATGTGTGAGGTGAAGAGGGTATTCATGTGGGGAGGCAGCAGCAGTCTGCCCAGGGTGTTCAGAGTCTGAGCAAGGTGAGCATATAAGCCATGGGTTATATTGCACAAACCAATTATTTCATTGGAAGTTGCAAAATGGGGACTTTTCTGATTTTATTATTTCTTCTTCATTTATTATCTGGCATTCTCAACTGGAACTGTATACCCTGATGCACAAATCCCAGTGGAAAGACAGGAAAAATGTTTAATCCCTTTACTTTAGTTACAAATTTTCAGATTAGTGAGTTGGTGCTAAGGGTAATTTTGTTGTATTATTTGCATCCCCCACACCTAGTACAGGGCATAGAACCAGCAGGCTCTCAAAAAATTACTGGTTACAATTTAAAAAAAAAAAAGAGAGAGATGTGGGGTTTAGAGCTCTAAAAGATGCCACAACTACATTCACGGTCATCTATGAAATGCTCATACGATTTAAAAAAAAAAAAGTTAATGCCACAACACTGAAGACTAGCCAAATTTACACGGCATTAACCAAAAAATTACCAAGGCTATTAAAAAATTTTTTTGTAATTCCATACAAAGGAAGATACAGACCAGTAGGATATGGTACAAGAAACAAAATGACCTATAGCACTCCTATTACCTGGCTACTTTTTGGGCTGTTTAAACAGAGATTTTCATTAAGCAAAGGAAGCCCCAAGGATAGATTTCATTTCATATGTTCCAGAGTCCTCTTTCCGAAGCATACCCAGAACCACAAACACTGTGATCCTGGGACTCTTAACTAGGATTTCTGTGGGCTCAGTCTAGCAAACATCAAGGACAGAAACTGCTAGAGACCTCATTCCCCTGGAAATTCCATTAGAAATATGTTAGCAGAATCTCCAAACAGGATCTATGACCCTTGTGTTTCTGTGGCCCTAAGAAATAAAGAGGGAGTCTGTAAGAGAGGCTTCCAGAAGGGTTCTAAGAGGTCAACATCTTCTTGTCTCAAGGTTTTAGATAACAAGTGCGAAGTATGTTTATGGAAGCAGAAAAAGAAGTCTTAACTGCTGTTGCCCTTGACTGGTAGGAGTCAAAAGTTAAAGGTCTCAGACATTGATAATAGCTGATATCCTGAGGGCTCAAGAGTAGAAAATACTTTAGTAACAGAGAAGCCAATGGAAAAAGGAAGAAATGACATATATAACTGTCCACTTGATATTTCAGAAAACCCTAAATAACAAGAGATGAGTAAGATCACAGGTTACAGGGGCGCCTGGGTGGCTCAGTCGGTTAAGCGTCCGGCTTTGGCTTAGGTCATGATCTCACAGTCCGTGGGTTTGAGCCCTGCGTCCGGCTCTGTGCTGGCAGCTCGGAGCCTGGAGCCTGCTTTGGATTCTGTGTCTCCCTCTCTCTCTGCCCCTCCCCTGCTCACGTTCTCTCTCTGTCTCAAAAATAAATAAAACATTAAAAAAAAAAAAAAAAAAAAAAAAGATCACAGGTTACAAACTTTCTAAGCACAGGAGCTTGTGGTATAGGCAACATGATTACTGGAAGGTACTGAGGATGTGATGGATATACAGTGATTTCAGAGCTCAAGCAGAAAAGACCCTCTTCCCCACTTGTGCTCTTTCAACCCTCATGTATGCACCTGAACTGCCACTATGCCCTACCCTGCCTTTTGGACATGTTCAACAGGACAAAACGGAGGACATATCGTATTCATCTTTACAAATGAGATTCTCTCCTGAATATTTATACCTATGTGAATGAATCAAACCCCATATGAACATTTCAAAATGTGGGTGAACTGTACTGCTGTAAATATCTTAATTATCTTATTGTATTTCTGAGTCTCTGTGTTACACTGGGTTTTGAAAACAATACTTGGGTTGTGCAGATGGCCAACAACACAGATATATTAATGTGGGTGTAAATTTTGGTGAGCAGAGAATAAAATGGCCCTAAGTAAAGACAAGCCCACAAACAATGAAGAGACAACAAAGTAGTCTGATTCTGTTTGTTTTTGTCTTAACTTTTTTCCCCAGAAATATTATATACTGAAAATACTAGAGAATGTTTCTCCCAAAACAAAAATAATCTGTCATAATAGAGTTGTGATGGTAAGAAATAGAAAGAAAAAAAGAAAAGTAGGAAGAGACATAAAAATACTATTTTTCAAGAAAATCACTAAGAGCCAACGAAGTGTGGCCATTCCTACAAGCAGCTTCATTCCTTTTGTGCCCACCTGGCTTTTAGTTACATACATAGATACATGGAAAGGATCTGGTTACACCCCATGTAAGAAGTATATTAATCTAACTGTAGGATCCCAAGAGATGACAGAGTCTAACCCAACTGTATCTAATGTAGGAAGCTACCCTCTACCACATCTCACAGAATGTTGGGCACCCTGTTTTAAACACTCAATGATAGCAAATAAACTATCTGACCACCTAGTAACAGAACTCACTGCCCTTTTTCAGACAGTTCCAGAAGGTTCTCCATGATCTACTTCCAACCAATATCACCAGCTAGCATCCAATGACTTTCTACGATACCCTATACCGAAGATAGCCACTCCCTTACTGAAAGCCTGCTCATCTTTGGAAGGCCAGCATGGATGCCACCTTCTTCCAGATACCTCTCACAGCCTCAGACAGAACCCAACTCTCTCCTTTGTATCTGTATACTATTCTTTTCAGTATCTCAGTTACAGCAGATATTATTACAATCATCTATTGTTTATCAGACTTCTCACCTATCAGGTCTGAGATTGCAGAAACAGACATTCCCCCCTCTCCCTTGCTAGGTACAACTTAAGGGCTTCTCACAGGAATGTCTATTAAACTGAAGTACAAGAAATGATCATTGCTCTACATCTAAATGCACTTTTTAAACAGCTTTATTGAGATATAATTCACATACCATATGATTCACCCATAACTTAAGGCATACAATTCAATAGTTTTTGGTGTTAAAATCACAGGGTTACACAACTGTTACCACCAATCAATTTTAGAACATTTCTGTAACCACAAGAAGAAATCTTGTACACATTAGTCTGCCTATTCCTCCCCAATCCCACCAGCCCTAGGCAACCACTAATCCACTTCCTGTTGCTATATATTTGTCTATTCTAGACACTTCACATAAATAGAACCACACAGTATGTGGCCTTTTATGACTGGCTTCTTTAATTTACATAACAATTTCCCAAGATTCATCCACACTGTAGCATGTATCAGCACTCTATTCCTTTTTATTCCATTGTATGGATCTACCACATTTTTTAAAAACTTTTTTTGAGAGAGAAAGAGAGAGCAGGGGAGGGGGAGAGAGAATCCTAAGTAGGCCCCAGGGTGTCAGTGTGAAGCCTGACTTGGGGCTCAATCTCACAAACAGGGACATGACCTGAGCCAAAATCAAGGGCCAGAGGTTTGACCAACCAAGTCACCCAGGTCCCCCTGAATCTATCACATTTAATTTATTCATCATCATATGGACATTCAAATTATTTCCACTTTTGGACTATTATGCCACTTTAAATATTTGTATGCTACTTTTTGGGTGGACACATTTTCATTTTACTTAGGTATACACCTACAAGTGGAATCCTCACCAACACTTACCATCTGACTTTTTGATTACAGCCATCCTAGTGTGCACAAATGGTTATCTCATTGTGGTTTTGACTTGCATTTCCCTACTGACTCAGGATTCCAAGCATCTTTTCATGTACTTATTGGCCATATGTACAACTTCTTTAGAGAAATGTCTATTCAAATCCTTTGCCCTATATTAAACTGGGCTATTTATCTTTTATTGTTGAGTTGTAAGAGCTTTTCATATATTCTAGATAAAAGTGTCTATAGACACATGATTTACAAATATTTTCTCTCATTTTGTGGGTTGTCTTTCCCTTTCTTAGTGGTTTACTTTTTAAAAATTATATTATTTACTGGGGTGCCTAGGTGGCTCAGGTGGTTGAGCGTCCGACTTCAGCTCAGGTCATGATCTCACAGTTTGCGGGTTCGAGCCCCGCATCAGGTTCTGTGCTGACCGCTTGCTCAGAGCCTGGAGCCTGCTTCGGATTCTGTGTCTCCTTCTCTCTCTGCCCCTCCCCCACTAATGCTTTGTTTCACTCTGTTTCTCAAAAATTAATAAATGTAAAAAAAATTTTTTTTAATAAAATTTTATTATTTATTTATTTAATGTTTATTTATTTTTGAGAGGTGGGAAGGGGCAGAGAGGGAGACATAGAATCCAAAGCAGGCTCCGGGATTTGAGCTGTCAGCATAGAGCCCAACACAGGGCTCAAACTCAAGAACTGTGAGATCTTGCCCTGAGTCAAAGTCAGATGTTTAACCGACTGAGGCACCCAGGTGCCCCTCCTGATGGTTTACTTTATAAAACAGGTTCCTAATCTAGATGAAATCTAATTTTCCCCCTTTTGTTGCCTTTGCTTTTGGTGTCATGTCTAATAGGATTTGCCTAATGCAAGACTGCAAAAACTCACTCCTATGTTTTCCAAGCCTATTCCAGTTTAGCTCTTAAATTTAGGTCTTTGATCTGTTTTGTGTTAGTTTTTGTACATGGTAGGAGTATATATCCAATTGTCCCAGTACCATTTTTTTGAAAAAAATGATCTTGGCACTCTCACCAAAACCCATCATAAACATATGGGTTTATTTATTAACTCTCAATCTTATTCCATTGATCTATAATGCCCATTCTTATGCCAAATATCACAGGGTCTTGAATACAAAAGCTTTGTAGTAAGTTTTGAAAGCAAGAAATGTGAGCTCTCCAACTTTGCTCTTTCATTAAGATTATTTTGGCTATTTTGGGTCTCTCAAACTTCCATACACATTTCAGGACCAGCCTGCCCATTTCTGCAAAAAAGCCACCTGGAGCTTTGACACAGTCACCCTGACTATGTAGACCAATTTGGGAAGCAATGCCATCTAAACAAGATTAAGTCTTGCAATCAGTCCATAAACATGGCATATCCTTCCATTTATCTAGGTCTTCTTGAATTCACATGCCTTTTTATCATATCTAATGCATCTGTAGATTTCCCTCCTTATTTATTAGTTCTACTATTAAAATAGAAATATATGTACACAAATGCTGCCCATTTTTAAGAGAATTCTGAGGACTATAAGGATCTAGGGCTTCCCTATTTGTTGGGAATACGTTATTTAGGTATTAAAGTCATTAAGGTTAAGTTTGGTGCTGTTTTTTGAGTGTGGGTTTTTTTCTGTTGTTTTTGTTTTGTTTTGTTTTGAGAGAAGGTGCAAGTGAGTGAGGGATAGAGAGAAAGAGAGAGAGAGGGAGGAAGGGAGGGAGGTGGGGCTCACCCAAAGTGGGGCTCATGTTTTACCCAAAGCAGGGCTCATGTTCACCAGAAGCGAGGCTTGAGCTCACCCAATGAGGGACTCAAACTCGTGAAACATGAGAGCATGACCTGAGTTGAAGTCAGATGCTTAACAACTGAGCCACCCAGACATCCCTTTCTGAGCATTCTTTGTATATAACTTACTGAATAAAAAGATTACCAATGAAATGGATGATTTTTAAACTTACACATAATGCACATGATCCTGCTTTTATATATGTAAGCATAAACATACACATACATGTAAGAGCATAGCAAAAACTTTGGAAGAAAACACACCAATGTGTTATAGTGGTTACCTCTGGAGAGGAGGAACAATGGAATGAAGAAGAGGACCAGCACTCTTTATTTGCATTATTTTTTTTTGCTTTTAAGCTATAAAAATGTTTTCATTTAATTTCTGGTATGATTTTAAGTACGGATGACAACATAAATATGCCCTGGTGAAAGAGTTTTTCCAACATATATCACCCGAAGAGTAAATAACCTAGCTGACCTTGAGATCACAGGTGGTGTTGAGCAGCAGGTTGGAAGGTTTGAGGTCACGGTGCAGTACATTAGCTGAATGGATATATTTTAACCCTCTGAGGATCTGGTAAAGAAAATAGCAGATATGGTCGTTGCTGAGGTGTTGTGTCTTCAAGAGCTTGTAGAGATCTGTTTCCATGAGGTCCTGTACTATATATCTGTTTAGACAGGTTAAGGTAACACACCAATATCTGGTTACATGTAGCAAAACACTGAAAACAAAATGAACCCTCTCCCCAAATGGTCATTATATCATGAGGCCTTACAAGGGATAGGAGAAACTGATGAAAACTTGGTATACCTCTATGGATGGAATCTAAAGTAGTTAACTCTTTCTTAGGTCCTGTGACACAACAGGCATTAATATCTGCCTGATGTGCCCAACAATGGGCCTAGACTGAGCTGAGACAGTCTGTTATGGAAATACTGGCCAATCGAGATGTATCAGTCTCCTAGTACTGCAAGGTGTCTACCATCAACAAACCCTCTCCAATGATTACCGGAAAGGGCTAGGAGAGGAAGGTGGCCAGCAGGCATCATACACTCCCTCCTCTCTTTGGCCCAGCAATGATCTGTAATACTCTTTATAATGTTCTTTTACCTTCTTGTCCCCCCTCCTTCTCCTTAAGAATCAACCATAAAATCTTTGGAAATACAGACCTAGAACACACTGCTACTAAATTCAGTCCTCTATGTGCCTGACTCTTCAATTAACATTAAGATCCTAAACACAAGAGAGTATTGGGAAGTCATGCTAAGGGGCTCATGCTGGTTTTGCTCCTTTTACTTTCTTGACTATCCACGTATCCAAGCCATCTAGAATGTTATCTATGGCTGACATCTTTCTTACAGAAATTATAGAACCCTTTGGCTTTTAACTTCACCATATTATTATTTCATTAGCAGTGTTTTTGCATTTCTCATATTCATTTGTGTAAGTACTGTACATATTATTGTATGTCCCCTACAGATTCATGGGATTCAAAGAAAACAGGATTTGAAAACTTGTCATCTTGAAAGAGACCTGATTTTCCAAGCAAAGCCCTTAAAGCAGGACAACAGGTGGTAGCAGCAGGAGGCATTTCACTTAAAATAGCACCACAACTTGATAATAGAGCAGTTTAAAAATGAAAAGGTAGAGGTGAGGTGGGGTGGGGGGTGTGTGTGTGTGTGTGTGTGTGTGCAGAATACAAATTGGAAAAACTGGTAGGAATGCTATACTAGCCTGAACAGTAACTCTTTTTTGGCAGACCCTCTTCGGTATACTTAACACTTCTATTTTTCAAATACAGTCTTTATCCAGGCAGTATCCTCTGGACCTGTTTAGTCCAGATTTCTAAATGTTGGTCATAATTAATAACATAAATTCAGAGCTGAGTCAGCTTTAAAGATCATGAAGGCTAGGTACCTTAATTCTAAAGATGAGAAAACAGACTTGGAGGTGAATGACATTATCTAAGATCAGAACAGTCTAGATTTGAGCAGGTGATATCCAGGGCACCCACTTTCTTAGTCTACTGTTCATTTCTTGTTACCATAACAAACCATACCTTGAATGGAAAAAAAAAATGACTAAAATGGTGTTAAGATTCTCCATAACTGCACTTAAACAAAGTTTTTGCTGAAACAGAAAAAATATCTGATTTGCCAAAAGACTCTAAAAATAGTTACAACTGATAAAATGAATCAAAGATAAAAATTACACAAATCTTATATTAAATAGCAAGCAGATTATAATTTCCCCTTTAATGTGCTTTATATATACTTTTCCTTTACTCTGACAAGTCCAGGCATTTCAAGTTAACTTCACTCAACAAGGTGACTAATCAGTGGAGTCAGTTGCCTGAAAAGGATACACATCTTTCATTTGCTCGATGGTTGGCGCTCTAATAATATCATTGATTCCAATGATGTTCTCATGTCTGAAGCGCAGTAAGATTTTTATCTCCCTCAGGGTTCTCTGGCAGTAGGTCTGGTGCTCAAAAGGACTGATTTTCTTGATAGCTACTCGAACTTTGTTGACATTATCATAAGCAGAGCTAAAAAAAAAAAAATGGGGGGAGATATGGCATTTAAAATAGTTCTCAAAACATCTTGGCAGAAAGAATGAAAATTGGTAAATATTAAATACTAGCACACAGGGTAAATACTTATTTCATACATATGAAGTTGTTATGTATATTATCCACAAAAAAAAGACTCAAGTTAGGAAGGATGCAGCTGGCACAATATAGCACATATTCGATCTCAAACTTATTAGAGGGCCCAGCCCTGGCAAATGTGTAGATGCCCACAGTCATAAGCCCAGGCACATGGGTTTATGCCACACATGCACACACAAAACATTTTCCCTCTGATTTTAACAGCAATTGCATTCTGGTGAGAGTAATCATTTGTCCTCCAAAACAACTTCCTATTGTTGCATCACATTCCTCTGACTCAGCAGAAACATCCAAATGACCATCAAACACATCTTTATCCCAAACAGAAATGGACCCAAGAGGATGCCTTGATTGCTTGCATCTACTTGTCTTACTTGCAAAATGACAGAACCCTTCTTTCTTTTTTTTAAAGGAACTGTTTCAAGTAATTTGTGTAGGCTTATACAGTTTCAGGACTGACCTTCATATAAATGATAAGCAAATTATTCTTATTGAAGAAAAATGATGATTCTATGTGTATTAAAATGGTATTTAACCATAAAACACAAAAGCCATTGAGGGGGGAAATCACATTTTAAATATAGTATTAACAATACTACATAATTTTAAAATTTATTATAACATCTTAATTACAAAAAAACCTTTACCCTTCAAAGCTCTTCATATACTTAACTACATTTTGTCTTCACAATACCTTTTTAAAAAAATTTTTTTTAACATTTATTTATTTTTGAGACACACACACACACACACACACACACACACACACACACACACACACACAGAGTGAGAGTGGGGAAGGGTCAGAGAGAGGGGGAGACACAGAGTCTGAAGCAGGCTCCAGGCTCTGAGCTGTCAGCACAGAGCCTGACTCAGGGCTCAAACTCACAAACGGTGAGATCAGACCGGAGCCAAAGTCAGACACTCAACCGACTGAGCCACCCAGGCACCCCCACAATACCTTTAAAAGTGGAGGACAACAGTGTTTTTATATATATTGTCCAGGTTAGATCCCCATAATTTATATACAGAGGATAACTCATTTATGCAAAAGATTAATCTCCCTAGGCCCACTTTTTCCAAAGTATCTTAGGCTTACACATCCTTTCTCAGGTCAGTTCTCTTTGTATTTCTCTACCTGGGTACAATGCTGCACTGATAGGTTGCCATCAATAGTTGAGCCTGAGAGCTCAACTAAAGCGCTGCTCAAATTGTGGTTCCCAGATCCCTGCATCAGGAACACCTTACATTCTTGTTAAAAACGCTAGTTCCTGGGCCTCATCCTAGGCTTTCCTTTAAAAAAAAAATTCCAGTAAAATTAGCATAGTTATATTAGTTTCAGGTGTACAATAGACTAGTTCAACAATACTATATATTACTACTCTGTGCCCATCATAGTAAGTGACCCTTCACCCATCGCCCCATCCACCTCCCCTCTGGTACCACCAGTTTTTTCTCTACATTTAAATAGAGTCTGGGGGTGGGAGGGAAGAGCTCTATTTTTTTGCTGGTCTCTTCTTTCTTTGTTCATTTGTTTTGTTTCTTAAATTCCACCTATGAATGAAATCATGGTATTTGTCTTCTCTGGCTTATTTCACTTAGCGGCATACCCTCTAGATCCATCCATGTTGTCGCAAATGGCAAGATTTCATTCTTTTTTTATGGCTACTTGAGTAATATTCCATTGTGGAATTCCATTCCACATCTTCATCCATTCATCTACTATTGATGGACACTTGGGTTGCTTCCATATGTTGGCTATTGTAAATAATGCTGCAATAAACATAGGGGTGCATGTATTTTTTCAAATTAGTGTTTTCATATTCTTTGGTTAAATACCCAGTAGTGGAATTACTGGATCACATGGTAATTCTATTTTTCATTTTTTGAGGAACCTCCATACTGTTTTCCACAGTGGCTTGCTTTTTTTCTTTCTTTTTTTTTTTTTTAAAGAAATGTAACCAAAATATTTGGGTATCTTATAACAAAACCTGTAAAGTATTTTTCAAAAGAGTTCCAGGGGAGTCTGGCTAGCTCATTCGGAAGAGCGTGTGACTCTTGATCTCGGGGTCATTAGTTCAAGCCCCACGTTAGGTGTAGAGATTACTAAAAAATAAATAAACTTTAAAAAAAAAAAAAAAAGAGTTCCACAGCTGCTACACAGGGCTTTCAGTTCTTTCCAAGCTGATCTCAAAGTCTGACTTTAAATAGAATTCCAAGTAGAAGCAGTAATAATTATGCTTTCAATTTTATGATGATTTTTAATCTTGAGTGTTACTATCTTGTGATCAATAATCTATTTAATCTTTTCTATAGGAGCTTTTCATTTTAATAAATATCAATATCTGGTGGCACCTAGATGGCTCAGTCAGTTAAGTGTCTGACTCTCAGTTTTGGCTCAGGTCATGATCTCACGATCTGTGAGCTGGTGTCTTATGTTGAGCTTTGAGCTGACAGCGCAGAGCCTGCTTGGGTTTCTGTCTCACTCTCTCTTTGTCCCTCCCCTGCTCACACATGCTCTCTCTCACAAAATAAATTAAAAACATAATCAATCAATCAATCAATCTGGTCTGCTGACTGAAGCAATGAAGTAACACTAGCAGGCAATAAGACATTGCTTTTTGTTTCTTCAAGTAAATGCTACAAATCTAAAATAGTTAAATGGGTTTATTCTCAAGTTTGTGCTCCTATAATGGTATTTGTCAGTCTACTTATTCTGAGAACTACTAATGCATTTGTATGACTCCAGCACAAAACTATGCTGTAGGAGGCCCCTTATTTTACTCAACTTCAATTCTCCTACATTACTATTAATAATGGACTCTGGGGTGCCTGGGTGGCTCAGTTGGTTAAGTGTCTGACTTCGGCTCAGGTCATGATCCTGTGGTTCATGGGTTCAAGTCATGCACTGGGCTCTGTGCTGATGGTGTGGAGCCTGCTTGGGAGTTTCTCTCCCCCCACTCTATCTCTGCCCTTCCCCCACTCACACTTTTTCTTTCTCTCAAAATACATAAATTTTATATATATATATATATATATATATATATATATATATATATATAGGCACCTGGGTGGCTCAGTTGGTTAAGTGTCCAACTCTTGATCTCAGTTTGGGTCATGGTCTCATGGTTTTGCGGGTTGGAGCCCCACATCAGGCTATGCACTGTTAGTGTGGAGCCTGCTTGGGATTCTCTCTCTCCTTCTCTCTCTATCCCTCCCCGGCTCATCCTCTCTCTCACAGAATAAATAAACTTAAAAAAAATTAAGGAGGGGGCACCTGGGTGGCTCAGTCAGTTAAGCCTCAGACTTCAGCTCAGGTTGTGATCTCACATTCGTGAGTTTGAGTCCTGCGTTGGGCTCTACGCTGACAGCTCAGAGCCTGGAGCCTCCTTTAGATTCTGTGTCTCCCTCTCTCTCTGCCCTTCCCCCACTTACTCTCTCTCTCAAAAATAAACAAACATTAAAAAAATTGTTTGTTTTTTTAAATTTAAGGGGTTCCTGAGTGGCTCAGAAAGTTAAGCATCTGACTCTTGATTTTGGCTCAGGTCACGATCTCATGGTTCATGGGTTCAGGCCCCACATTGGGCTCTGTGCTGACAGCATGGAGCCTGCTTGGGATTCTCTCTCTCCCCCTCCCCTGCTTTCTCTCTCAAATAAATAAATAAGCAAACAAAGAAACCTTGAAAAAATAATTTTTTGACAATATATGTATATTATTCTCTGGTGCCCCCAATACTTTGAAATGAAACGTATTTCCTTTTTTCCCCAAAGAGTTTATTTTTTCAAATGTTTATTTATTTATTTTTGACAGAAAGAGCAAGCACAAGCAGGTGAGGGGTAGAGAGAGTCAGAGAGAGAGAATCCCAAGCAGGCTCCACACTGTCAGCACAAAGCCTGACATAGGGCTCAAACCTACAAACTGTGAGATCATGACCTGAGCCAAAATCAAGAATTGGACACTTAACTGACTGAGTCACCCAGGTGCCCCTTATTTTATTTCGTATTTTGAGAGAGCGCACATGCATGCATGGCCATGAAGGCGAGTGGGAGTAGGGGAAGGGGTGGGGGGAGACAGAGAGAGGGAATGAATGAATAAATCTTAGCAGATTCCATGCTCAGTGAGGTTCCCAGCATGGGGCTCAATCCCAGGACTCTGGGATCATGACCTGAGCTGAAATCAGGAGTTGGGTGCTCAAATGACTGAGCAACCCAGGGGCCTCTCAAAGATTTTATTTTAAAGTAATCTCTGCACCCAACATGGAGGCTTGAACCCACAACCCTAAGTTCAAGAGTTGCATGCTCTACTGACTGAGCCAGCCAGATGCCTGGAAATATATCTCCTTAAATAAAAGAATCACTACTCAAATCTTATTTTGCTTTGGTTTGCTGCATGAAGGCCTAAACCACTGATTTTCAGTTCAGCAGGCAGAAGGATACATCATTCAAACAAGCTTATTCAATATTGAGAGTATTTTCAGAACTTAAAACTTTTTGGGTAATTAAAACCAAGAACATGAGTCCAACAGAAGAGAACACAGGTGAAAAACAGTTATAAAACATTGGTTTAAATTCAACATTATAAATTTCTAGTTTTACTTAAACAGGGTAAACACAGCCATAAATTTGCTTTCAAGCACAAGATTGCCAGGGAGAGTGCTTATGGTCAATGTGCCCCTCCAACTGTATCAACACTAGACACCAGATGATGAAATAACCCCTTTTACGTGAGAAGGCATGAGATCCTCCCCACTGGTTCTCACTTGAAAATAAGGTATGACCTGTCCATGGCGTTGGGTCCTTTTCTAGCTCCTTTTTGGTGCCACAGAACTGATCACAAATAATTCTCCCCTTTTCCATAACAATTCTATATTTGCTCATTTCTCCTTAGATTTCTCAGTTTTGTTTTATATATTTTATTTTGCTTTACCTTCTACCATGGACTTTTTGGTATCTCTTACTAGTTTTTGCTTTAAAATCACTTTGGCATTACCAATTCTTTTCCTCCCCCACCCAAGAACTTAATCTTTACTCATCTCCATTTCCCCCACAACTAACACAATGCTTTTGCCTTAAATGTGTCTCTGTAAACAATGTATGGTTGCAGTTTAGGATCTTAATTGTATTTTTTTCTTTGAACCCATAAACTTGCTGTTCTCAAAAACAAAAATTCAAAGTTAAATAAACTGTTCAACGTTAAGAAAAGGAAAAGCTTCCTAACTCATCTCTATAAGGTAAACAATCTTTAAGAATAAAAACTGATGATAATGAGAAAGAACTAAAACTCAGACTAAAAACTAATCTCTTTTGGGGCGCCTGGGTGTCTCAGTCAGCTGAGCGTCCGACTTCAGCTCAGGTCATGATCTCACAGTTTGTGGGTTCAAGCCCCGCATCAGGCTCTGGGCTGACTGCTTGCTCAGAGCCTGGAGCCTGCTTCAGATTCTGTCTCCTTCTCTCTCTGCCCCTCCCCCGCTCATGCTTTGTCTCATTCTATTTCTCAAAAATAAATAAAATGTAAAAAAAATAAAAAATAAAAAATAATCTCTTTTCTAAGCACAAGCTTGAAAATCAACAACAAAAGAGAGTAATTTGACAATACACTAAAAGTCCATTATGTCCAAGCCATAATTTAACCTTAGGAATTTAAGAATGGTTCAATTAAAAAAAAACAGGGGCACCTGGGTGGCTCAGTCGGTTAAGCGTCTGACTTCGGCTCAGGTCATGATCTCACAGTTCGTGGGTTCGAACCCCGCATCGGGCTCTGTGCTGACAGCTCAGAGCCTGAAGCCTGCTTCAGATTCTGTGTACCCGCCCCCTCTCTGCCCCACACCTCTCTGCTTGTGCTCTGTCTCTGTCTTTCAAAAGTGAATAAACTTTAAAAAAAAAAAAAATTAAAAAAAAAAACCCACTAAAATAAGACATCATGTCAGCCAGACATTTCTCCAAACAAGATACATAAATGGCCAACAAGCATACAAGAAGTTGTTAAACATCACTAATTATTAAGGAAATTGAAATAAAAACTGCAACAAGATATCATCTAACTCCCATTATGATTGCCAATATCAAAAAATAAAAATAAAAATAAAAAATAAGTGTTGGAGAGAACATGCATAAACTGGAACTTCTGTGCACTCTTGGGAATGTAAAATGGCACAGTCACTATGGAAAACAGCATGGAAGTGCCTAAAAAAAATTCCTAAAAAAACCTAGATTACCATATAACCCAGCAATCCCACTTCTGGATATATATCCAAAAGAATCAAAATAGGATCTCAAAGAGATATTGGCTTATCCATGTTCACTACGGCATTATTCATAATAGACAATTGGAAGCAACACAAATGTCCACTGATGTGTGAATGGATCGAGAAAATGTGATGTAGACATATACTGGAATATTATTCAACCTTAAAAAGGAAATTCTATCACATGCTACAACATGGATGAATCTTGAGGATATTAACTGAAATAAGCCAGTCACAAGGTATTATATATGATTCCACTCATATATAGTATCTAAAGTTGTCAAATTCATAAAATCAAAATGTAGAATAGTGGTTACCAAGGGAAAGGAGAAGATGAGAAGATAGGTGTTCAAGGGTACAGAGTTTTTTTTTGAAAGATGAAAACGCTCTACAGATCTGTTGCACAATAATGGGAATATATACTTAACATTCCTGAACTCTATGCTTAAAAATGCTTAAAATGTTAAATTTTACATTGTGTTTTTTATTACAGTTAATTTTTTTTAATTTTAAAAGGGTACAACCACTATGGAAAACAATATAAAGGTTCCTCAAAAAATCAAACATAGAACTACCACACAATCCAGCAATTCCACTCAAGGTATCTATCCAAAAAAAATAAAAACACTAATATGAAAAGAGACACGCACTCCATTGTTCACTGCAGCATTATTTACCAATAGTGAAGATACATAAACAACCTAAGCGTCCACTGATGAATGGATAAAGAAGATGGGTGATATATATATATTTATATGTTATGTATGTATATATACTCATTTCACTTGTAAGTGGAATCTAAAATACAACAAAACAAAACCTAGATTCATAGATACTGAGTACAGAGTGGTGACTCCCCAAGGGGAAGGGGTTGGGGGTGGCGTGAAATGGGTAATGGGGATCAAGAGATACAAAGTTCCAGTTTTAAAATAAATAAGTCATGGGGATATAATGTATAATGGGGAATGCAGTCAATGATATTGTATTAACTCTGTATGGTAACACATGGTAACTAGACTTATGGTAATCAGCAATGTATACAAATGTTGACTCACTATACTGTACACGTGAAACAGAATATTGTATGTTATAGTTCAATAAAATAATTTTTTTAAATTTTTAATGTTTATTTATTTTTGAGAGAGACAGAGCATGAGTGGGGGAGGGGCAGAGAGAGAGGGAGACACAGAATCTGAAGCAGGCTCCAGGCTCTGAGCTGTCAACACAGAGCCTGACATGGGACTCAAACTCACAAACCGTGAGATCATGACCCGAGCTGAAGTCGGATGCTTAACTGACTGAGTCACCCAGGTGCCCCAATAAAAAAAATTTCAAGGGGAAAAAAAAGGCATGTTAACAAGGAAAATATTATACACTTCAATAGATGTCAAAAAAGAATGGCAGTGGCTACATGAACCAACATATGTGATAAAATTGCACAGAACATACACACACACACAAATAAGTGCATATAAAATCAGTGACATATAAATGAGCTCTATAGACTGTATCAATGCCAATCTTCCAGCTGTATACTATAATTTATACTGTAATGTATGACTGCAATACAAGATGTATCCGTGAGAGAAATTGAGATTTCTGTATTATTTCTGACAAATACAAATGATTCTACAATTATCTCAAGATAAAGAGTTTAATTAAAAAAGTGTCCATCAATGGGGCGCCTGGGTGGCTCAGATGGTTGAGCATCCGACTTCAACTCAGGTCATGATCTCACAGTTCGTGAGTTCGAGCCCTGCATCGGGCTCTGTGCTGATAGTTCAGAGCCTGTAGCCTGCTTCGGATTCTGTATCTCCCTCTCTCTCTGCCCCTCCCCGCTCACGCTCTGTCTCTCTCTCTCTCTCTCAAAAATAATTAAAAAAAAAAAAAAAGCGCCCATCAATAATAGGGAAGTAATTATCCATACAGTGAAATACTTTGCAGCTGATAAAAGGAATGATGTAGAAAGAGCTTCAAGATCTATTCAGTGGGGGAAAAAAGCATGGTCTAACACTGGAAAATATGCTATCTTTTTCTAGTAAATAATAAAAGATATATATTAACATTTGTTTCTGTATGCATAAAGAAGTCTGAAAGGATACACAGGAAGTAAAGGAGGGATGGTGCAGGGTCAGAATGCCAAGCCAGAGTGGGACAAGATAGGAGAGCAAAACCCTTCACTGTATACCTCTTTATGTATTATCTTGATTGAAGAGCCATGTGAACCTCTTCAAAATATAAAAAAAAGTTCTTCTTGATTAGGGGGAAAAAACGTACAGGAGAAATACTAGTGGAATACTGACTAGAATACCTACCCTTTAAAGGAGGAAGCACAATTATTTTGAAATTCTTGAAATTAAATTTAATAAAAATACTTGAAAAATAATTAATGGAAGGAAATGCAAAATATCTTTATTTAACCTTGTTCCCACCTGAGAGAACAGAATAATCTTTAAAACCGGAATTGGGTAGGGGCGCCTGGGTGGCTCAGTCCATAAGCAGCAAACGGGCCAACTTCAGCTCAGGTTCTCATCATTCATGAGTTTGTGCCCCGCATTGGGCATTGGGCTCACTGCTGTCAGCACAGAGCCTGCTTCAGATTATCTATCCTCTCTCTCTCTCTCTGCCCCTCCCCCACTTGCACTCTCACTCACTCTCTTAAAAATAAATAAACATTAAAAAAATCTTTAAAAAAATTGGAATTGGTATATTATTTCTCTCTCTCACTCACCCCCCCCCAAATAAAGGGGGGTTTTATATGCAGTCTTGGGTTAGTATTTGCTATGTACCAAGGACTATTCTAACGGGATACAAAGAGTATAAATAGTACCCTCCTCTTGAGGAACTCAAGCTATGGACAGCCAGTCATCTTACATAAATCTAGCCTCAAGTTCCAGATGAATCCTGACATCCATAAATCGTGGGGGATGGGAGTAAATCAAGGCTGGAGGTGAGCTCAAGGCTGGAGCTCACTCAATACTCAAAACAGAATCCTAGTATTCAGCAATAAGAGGGAATGAACTTGATATAAACAACACAGAGGAGGGGCGTCTGGGTGGCGCAGTCGGGTAAGCGTCCGACTTCAGCCAGGTCACGATCTCGCGGTCCGTGAGTTCGAGCCCCGCGTCAGGCTCTGGGCTGATGGCTCAGAGCCTGGAGCCTGTTTCCGATTCTGTGTCTCCCTCTCTCTCTGCCCCTCGCCCGTTCATGCTCTGTCTCTCTCTGTCCCAAAAATAAATAAACGTTGAAAAAAAAAATTAAAAAAAAAAAAAAAAACAAACAACACAGAGGAATCTCAATTATGCTGAATAAAGCCAGACCATCAGAAAAGTACTTCCATTCATATAAAATGCAAACTAAAATGGGATAGAAACCAGATCATAGGGTTGCTTAGGGCTGGGGAGGAGAGGGAGCTGGTGAGCCAGAAGGACTACACAAATGGAAACTAGATACTTTGGAGGTGATGTATATGTTATCTTGGTTGTGTTGACAGATTCATTGATGTACAATGTATTGTATACTTTAAATATGTGCAGTATATTGCTGATCAATTGCTCTTAAGAGAGCAGTTCCTAAAAAAAGGAACGAACCAAAGCTCTTTGAATGAATATGTGGTCAATTCCGGAGGCAGGGTGGGTGGGAAAAGACAGATTCCAGAAACATATTTGATCAGTAAACATGGAAGGAGAAGCCCACAAAATTCTGGAGATTATTTAACAGAGGTTTTGTGATCACTTAGGGAAGAAAAGGGAACCAGCATGAGTCAATTATGAACAAGTCATGCTAAACTAACTTCATTTCCTGTTTTGATAGGGTTACCACAACAACATGAGAATGACACTAGAGCTGTGGTGGACTCAAGCCGCACTTGTCAAGCACTTCCCATCTCTAAGACTTTATGTCAGGACTGGTGATGAAAACACATAACAATCCTGCCCTTAAGAAACTAAGAAGTTTGTAATTTAGTGAGGGAAGGAGACAGGAAAAGACAACATATAATGCCTTTACCACAGTAAAGCACTTCTGAAACCCAAAGAGAAGCTGGATTTGGATTAAGTCCAAATAAGGATATTAGGAGAAGATTAAAAGAAGAGACCTATAGAAACCATATCCTGAAGGATGAGCAACTTCTGAAAGAGGAGCAAGGGCACCAAGAAAAGCAAGAGGTTGTAACATGTGGAAAGGAAAACGAGCAGGACATCTATGGGAACTGCGGCCCTCACCCAGACAGGCCCCTCTCCATAGAAGTGTTTATGGGGTTTGGAGAACGTGCCCATCAGGAGCCCCAGTATTTCCCCATCGCCTGAATCTGCTTCTGAGGCTGTGCAGGCCTCTTCCAAGGCAGCTCTGCTGAGAGAATGTTCCTCTAGTGTGTAATACCACAGAGTGGCCAAAGGGCAGCTGTTTACGGGGTGTGCATTGCACCTGGTCTGTCATGTCAAGCTGGGTGTCCATACACACAAGCTCAAGCTCACGGCAGGGCACAGCCCTAGGGCTGGGAAGAGAAGAGGCCTATGCTGGAGGCCTGCTTTCCTGGAACTGCTGGCACCGAACTCCAAGAAGTCCACAAACGTGTGATTTAAAGCTGACCTTACAGTCTTTAATAAGGTTTATCTGTGCGGTAAAAGGATAGAATATATTATATTTAAGGTTTCTTAATTTGATTTATATGGTACGTGGGGCTCCGTATTAATTCTCCCCTGCCCCCATTTGTATTCTTGACACAGGACTTGCACACATTAGGGCTGGGTTTGAGAAGTACAAAATAAAGATGGGGCATTGGGAAGAACAAGGACTGTCTTCAACTCCTGATTTTAAAGATCTAAGGATGTCGGTGGGTGATTCAAATGGAGGAAGTGAAGGTTCTCTGCTTCTAAGAGCATTAAGGAGAGATCAAGGTTGGGAATAAGATATCAGAATTGTTAACAGAAGCCAACTGGGTAGCACTGCTGAGGAGAGATCATGTTAAGAAAAGAGGTCTGAGAATAGAACTCAGGAGCAGTCAGAGGAAGAGTAACTGGCTTAAGAGAGAAAGTAGTAAGTAATAATGGAATGAGAAGAGAACTCTTGTTGTCCAACTCCAAGGCTACATGCTAAACCACATACCAGAACCCGGAGAGGGTGGGGTTTCAGAAACCAAAGAAGGAAAGAGTTCCAAATAGAAGACACTAACAAAGATAAAAGCTGCAAAACATTCACTGAATCTGCAATGAGATGGAAAGTGGTAACGTGGGTGTAAGTAAGTAAACGGAGGGGAATGAGGACAACAGTGGAAAGAGTACAGCTGACTATTTTTTAAAGGCAAGGAGGAGGAGAATGACCGGCAAATCCAGGTGAACTGAGAGGCACAGGGTATTATGAAAGCAGTGGGTGGTGTGAAAGAAAAGGCTCCCCAGAGCTAGCCAGGGGGGAAAAGAGCGTGAATTATAAGCAAAGCAAGTGCAAAGGTGCAGAGGCCTGAGGGAACATGGGGCAATGGAGTGTGGGGCACAGGGATGGACATGTTGGGGTTAAGGCTGGAGGAGTAAGACTAGAATAGAATTTGCTAAGGGAGGGGCGCCTGGGTTGCGCAGTCGGTTAAGCGTCCGACTTCAGCCAGGTCACGATCTCGCGGTCCGTGAGTTCGAGCCCCGCGTCGGGCTCTGGGCTGATGGCTCAGAGCCTGGAGCCTGTTTCCGATTCTGTGCCTCCCTCTCTCTCTGCCCCTCCCCCGTTCATGCTCTGTCTCTCTCTGTCCCAAAAATAAATAAACGTTGAAAAAAAAAAATTAAAAAAAAAAAAAAGAATTTGCTAAGGGAGAAACAGTAACTTTACAATGAAGAAATCCAGCAGATACCACCTCAACCCAGTGATCACAGTTCATACCATCAGTGATATCACATGAATATTGTGAATTCCTTGACAGGATGATATAAGAAGGTCATTTCACCTCTATGATATTCTTTCCCCAAACCTGTAACCCCAGTCTAGTAATGAGAACCTCAGACAAATCCAAACTGAGGGACGTTCTATAAAATACTTGAGCAGTACTCCTTAAAACTGTCAAGGTCATGAAAACAAAGGATGAGGAATAGTCACAGACCAGAGGAGACATGACAACAAAATGCAAGTGGTATCTTGGGGACAGAAAAAGGCAATCAATGAAAAAGCGAAATGTGAATAAAGTCTAGAGTTTAGCTATACTAATGTTGGTTTCTTAATTTTGATAAGCTTACTACAGAAATGTAAGATGTCAACATCAGGAGAAACAAACTGGGTGGGGGCACATGGGAACCCTCTGTATGATCTTTGCAACTTCTGTAAATCTAAAGTTATTCCAACATAAAAGTTTATCTGACAAGGGAATTCCACTAAATGGTACCTCCAAAATTGATGAAATAATTAGTATGCAAATAACATGGGCTAAATTTAATAAGTAGAGAAGGAAACATAAGCATTTCATTAATAGCTATTTCAATCTCCCATTAAAATAAAGGTGAATGTTTGATGGAATAAAAATATTCCTAAAAAAGTAAACTGAAAACTTTACCTAACTGAACTTTAACTCAGTCCCCCTTTGCCCCTCCCCCGCTCACTCTCTCTCAAAAATAAGTATTTTTTAAAAAGACAAAAAAAAAATATGGATGATAAATGAAGAGAATTACTGCAGCACAATGTAAAAGAACAAAATTAATACAAATTTAAGAATAAATAAGAAATACCAAATGCCAAAAATAAGAATACATTATGGAATATTAATGTAACAGGTCACTGTGCAACCATTAAATGAAGTATGAAGATCACGTTAACTAAAGGTAAGATTCAAAATAAAATCAAAGACTGAAGATTAAAAATATTTATCTAGAGGAAGCAATTTATGAAACAAGCTACGACGATGGAATCATGACTGATTTAAGACGTAATTTAAACCATCTTTTGTCTCATATCTGTCTACTCCAGTGGGAGAAAAAAATAACCAATCAAGTGTAAGTTATATAAAACAAGACAGCCTAGAGGCGCCTGGATGGCTCAGTCAGTTGAGCGTCTGACTCTTGATTTTGGCTCAGGTCATTATCTCATGGTCTGTGGGGTCGAGCCCCACATGAGGCGCCACACTAACGTGGGGCTCCAAAACGTGGAGGCTGCTTGGGATTTTCTCTCTCCTCTCTCTCTGCTATTCCCTCTCCCACTTGCGTGTGCTGTCTCAAAATAAAACAAAAAACAAACAAAAACAAGACAGCTTTAAAATAAGGCAATAAACTGAGTTCCTGAAGTTCTAAATACCTTCGCAGGCTTTTCCTTCTAGCCATGATGAAAGAACACGAGCTCATGTATTCTCCTACCTTCAACAAAAAAATCCAGACAATATGTATGTGAAACAAATTTTTAGAACTCCAACAATAGGCAAGATTAGTCCTATGACTACCCTGGCTAACTGTCTGAGTTTCCTGGCTGCAATGAAGAGAAAGGAAACCCAAATGGAGCCTGTCTATCTCCACGAGTGTAGGACAATTCAAATTTTAAGAATCTGCCGGGCAATCTAAAGGACAGGAGACAATTTCAGAGAAGTTTGAGGAGATCAGCAGAAGGTTTTGAGTCTTCAGCTGAATAATGATCAGAAGCACATGCATAATGAAACTCCAAGGCTGGGGAAGGAGCCATTAGAAAGGAGCTGATGGACTAATTAAATTCACGTGGAACGGGGCTGGGACTAGTTCCTGTCCTATCACCAGGAGGGGGAAAGACCTCCTACCACATACGCAAATAGTTGAGTCTTCAGAAAGATACTCAGTGCTGTCTTTGATTAAAGGCTATTCTGAACCTGCCCAAAAATGCTTAAAAGTAGGGGCATCTGGATGGCTCAGTCGGTTAAGCGTTCAACTTCGGCTCAGGTCATGGTCTCACAGTTTGTGAGTTCGAGCCCCGCATTGGGCTCTATGCTGACAGCTCAAAGCCTGGAGCCTGCTTTGGATTCTGTTTCCCTCTCTCTGCCCCTCCCCTGCTCATGGTCTGTCTCTGTCTCTCAATAATAAATAAACGGTAAAAAAAAAAAAAAAAAAAAAAAAATTTAATGCTTAAAAGTAAGCTTTGAAAGAACTGAACTGTACCTTAATTGCATCCCAGAGAAAAGGCCCCAAAATATTTAAAGGAATACCAAAAAAATCTAGCACTCCAGTAATGTAAAATCCATGATGTCTTACATCTAATCCAAACTTTACCAATATTCAAGAAAGCAAGAAAATATAATCCATAATGAAGAGAAAGCTAATAAGACCCAGAAATTACAGAGATGATAGAATTAGTAGACAAGAATGTTAAAACAATTATAAATATAAAAAGAAAAAGAAAGTAGAGCACGACAAAGAGAGAAATGGAAAGTATAAGAAAGACTCGAATTGGGGCACCTGGGAAGCTCAGTGTCCAACTCTTGAATTCTGCTCAGGTCCATGATCCCTGGGTCGTGGGATGGAGCCCCTTGTCTATTTTCTCTCTCTTTCTGGTCCTCCTCCACCCCCAGCTTATACACGCATGCGTACGTGCATGCTCTCAAATTAAAAAAAAGAGAGAGAGGGGGGCGCCTGGGTGGCTCAGTCGGTTGAGCATCCGACTTCAGCTCAGGTCATGATCTCGTGGTCCATGGGGTCGAGCCCCGCGTTGGGCTCTGTGCTGACAGCTCAGAGCCTGGAGCCTGTTTTGGATTCTGTGTCTCCCTCCCTCTCTCTGACCCTCCCCCGTTCATGCTCTGTCTGTCTCAAAAATAAATAAACGTTTAAAAAAATTAAAAAAATAAAAAAGAGAGAGATTTGAATTTCTAGAGATGAAAAAATACAATGGTTGGAATTAGTAATCACACTGATGAAAAAGTTGGTGAACTAGCAGACACTGCAATAGAAACTAGTCAAAATGTAATACAAAGAGAAAAAAGATTGGGCATGAAGGGAAAAACAGAGCATCAGCGAGCTGTGGAACAAGTAAGTGGCTTCACATATATTTAATTGGAATCTAACACCTTTACATGTACAAAATCTGAGAGAAAGTAAATACCTGCATCCATAAAGTATTAATATAAAGAAAAAAAAGAAACATACAAGTGCTCTCTCAACACTGGTTTTAAAACTAAGCAATAGGCACTAGTTAAGAGAGGAAAGAGACTGTCACTACAACAGAGTGAAAACTTACACTGATGTCTGAGTAAAAGCCCACAGTGATTACAGTTGGATACTTAAAATATTTATCTCTTAGACTATAAAAGCAAGCAATTATTTCCAGATTCCCACTTGGACACATAGGAATAGTTTCATATATTCTGGACTTTGGGAAACAGAAAAAACATTTCAAATCTGTTTGCCAAATAGGACTGACAGCAGCAGTCTTGTTTGCGGGGAGATATGTGTGGAGGAGAAAAAAAGGACCTCCGAATTGCTGTATGAACTTTTTATACTTTAAAAAGCCATTACTGCAAAATTTCAGAGTTCTAATACTTATCTGGTTCTTAGAGGTTAGGAAATAAATTTTATTCTTAAGACTTTATTCATTTGAACAGCTTTACCTTTGTGGTATAGTTCCTTTCACTGATAGTATTCCTTTGATTGTTTGTCATAACAGTGTCTCCCCTTGCTATCTTGCATGTACTTGCTTTTTTCTAGATACATTTGGGTCTATCCATGAGCCTGAAAGTAGACCACTTCACACTATTAGCTTTCTCCAATGCTGCTAGTGCCCACAGAAGCTCAGCAAGCAGAGAGCCAACTTGATCGCTGCAGCTGTAGTTCCAATCCTGTATTCTTGTATAAGCTAAGTTCTGAACTGCTCCACATCGCTGGCTTATAACTGGGAACTTTTCATACCGTTTGGCTTCTGATCACATCTCCTCCTTTCTAGTTCATATTTACTAAAGTGTAAAAAGGCACAAAGTTAATTAACACAGTTGGTAAAGTACTTTCAAGTCTTGTCTGCCTCATGTCAAGACTTGTTTTTGGTGTATGTTACGTATGAGGCAGATAAGTACTGGGCAGCAATTAAAGCACATTAAAAATGTGGGAAAAAATACAATTCTTATGAATTTGAGGGTTTTGTTTTATAAAAAATGATTGAGAGTACTCTAAATCTACCACACCTCCAAGGATTTCTGATGGGTTTAGGGGTGACCAAGTATAAAGGATAAGAAATATCCAAATCTATTAAATCATTTTCTCATTGTGCTCTCATGTAATACAGATAAACAAACTAAGATCAAAACAACATTCTAAGTATTAATCACTTATGCACTCACTTTATATTATGCTTGCTTACACTTACTGAAACATTGCTTTGCCTTGTTTCCTATATGTACATCACTCAAAATGTTTATAGTTTACTTACTAGGAACTAAGTGGTGGTGATAATGAAAAGTTTTATGAACTATTCTTATTTAATAATAGCTACAATTTATTGAGTATTTATTATGTGTCAGGCACTGCTCTGTGTTACTATCTGTGGATCTTTTTCAGAAGGTGGCATTTTAAAAAAACAGGCAGGATTTAAAAATAGGCAATTTATAAAAAGGCTTGTAGGAAGAAAAGAGCTGCAGGAGCTAAAGCATGGAAAGCTGAGTGTAAGTGCTGAGTCCTTCCATTAGGCTGGAGTTTAGACCCCATCTAGGGAAAGAGCGAAAGGTGATGTAAGACTGAGAAAGCTGAGAAATCTTTGCTTTATTCTGATAATAGAAAAAAATTCTTGGGCTTTAAGAGCGACACTATCAAAAGTACAGGTATAAAACTGATGAAGGAGGCTAAAACTAGAAACAGGAAGACTAGTGAGAAGACTACAACTGTAATTCTGGAAATATTTATACTCTTCACTACTTTGAAGTTATACTAGTTGTTATACTTGCTGCTTGATATTATTTACGGCATTAATAAAGAAGCATACATAACAAGATTAAAAGTACCCTTATTGGGGTGCCTAGGTGGTTCAGTCGGTGGTTAAGCGTCCAACTCTTGATTTCGGCTCAGGTCATGATCTCACAGTTCAGGGCTCTTCACTCTCCTTCAGATCCTCTGTCTCCCTCTCTCTCCCCCTCCCCCACGCTCGCTCATTCTCTCAAAAATAAAATAAATGTTAGGACACCTGGTGGCTCAGTCAGTTAAGCATCCTATTTCAGCTCAGGTCATGATCTCACAGTTTGTGGGTTTGAGCCCCACGTCAGGCTCTGTGCTGATAGCCTGGAGCCTGCTTCAGATTCTGTGTCTTCCTCTCTCTGCCTCTTCCCAACTTGCACTCTCTCTCTCTTTCAAAAATAAGCATTAAAAAAAATTTTTTTTTAATAAATGTTAGGGGCACCTGGGTGGCTCAGTCGGTTAAGCGTCCAACTTCGGCTCAGGTCATGATCTCGCGGTCCGTGAGTTCGAGCCCCGTGTCGGGCTCTGTGCTGACAGCTCAGAGCCTGGAGCCTGTTTCAGATTCTGTGTCTCCCTCTCTCTCTGACCCTCCCCCGTTCATGCTCTGTCTCTGTCTCAAAAATAAATAAACGTTAAAAAAAAAAAAATTTAAAAAAATAAAAAAATAATAAATGTTAAAAAAAAAGCACATTTATCACAATGAGCACTGAGTAATGGATAGAATTGTTGAATCACTATCCTGTATGCCTGAAACTAACATAACACTGTATGTTAACTATACTGGAATTAAAATAAAATCTTACATAGTTTCACTGTCTAAAAGATCCACAGCACAAAATGATTAAGAACTCTTGTTACTATAGCAATTTACAGATTCACTGGATGTGACAGAGATAGAAAACTAATATAGAAGTAAACTTTCAAGAGAAAGATATGATAGTTTAGGATCTTGAAGGAGGCACCTTTAAAACATTCAATTGTTTAACATTCAAATGTTAAAATTAATTTTATTTATTCATCAGATATCTATTAACCATCTACACTGCATTAAGTGCTGTGGAAACAGCAGTGAAAATAGAAAGCTCTTTGCTCTCATTCACTTTATACAATGTGGGGGAAATGAAAAGAGACATGTATTAATATATATTTACCTATAAGAGGATATATATTACATGACTAAAAGGATACAAATTATGGTGGATGCCAAGAAAAAATGCAAATAATTATAATTAATATCATCATGGACAACTAGAGAACTTGGTTTAAATGGTTCAATTCTAGAAGGTTCTTCCTTCTAAGGAAGTGGCATTTAAAACAGACCTAAAGCGGTACCTGGGTGGCTCAACAGGTTAAGTGTAGGACTCTTTTTTTCTTTTAAGTTTATTTATTTTGAAAGAGAGAAGAGAGAGTGCCCGCCTGCATACTTTATTAGTGCAGAGCCCCACGTGGGGCTCGAACACTTAACTGACTGAGCCACCCAGGCGCCCCAAGCATCTGACTCTTGATTTCGGCTCAGGTCATGATCTCATGGTCATGAGATGGAGCCCCAGGTCCGGCTCCACTGGGCTTGGAGTCTGCTTAAGATTCTCTCTCATCCTCCCCTTCTACCCCTCCCTTGCTCTAGCATGCGTGTGCATACTCTCTCTCAAAAATAATATGGGGCGCCTGGGTGGCTCAGTCGGTTGAGCGGCCGACTTCGGCTCAGGTCATGATCTCGCGGTCCGTGAGTTCGAGCCCCGCGTCGGGCTCTGTGCTGACAGCTCGGAGCCTGGAGCCTGTTTCAGATTCAGAGCCTAGAGCCTGTGTCTCCCTCTCTCTGACCCTCCCCCGTTCATGCTCTGTCTCTCTCTGTGTCAAAAATAAATAAAACGTTAAAAAAAAATAATAATAATAATAAAAAAAATAATAAACCAGACCTGAAGGATGAACAGGAATTAGGAAAGCTGAGGAAAGGCAGAGAAGGCAAGTATTCTACAAGCAAGGAGTTAGGCTTGGGTATTTGTGGACCCAAAAGAAAGCCACTCTGGCTACAGCTTTCCAAGCAAAGGCAGTATGGTTTAGAATGAGTCTGAAAAAATAGACAGTAACCTGGCAGTTCTGCTAAAGATTCAAGATTTAACTTAAGTGCTCGTCCACTTTTAATTTTTTTAATGTTTTTTATTTTTGAGAGACAGAGACAGAGCGCGAGTGGGGGAGGAGCAGACAGGGAGACACAGAATCCAAAGCAGGCTCTAGGCTCTGAGCTGTCAGCGCAGAGCCCGATGCAGGGCTCAAACTTACAAACTGTGATCATGACCTGAGCCAGAGTCGGAAGCTTAACCAGCTCCCCAGTGCCCTTCTAGTTTAAGATGGGAACTAAAAGTGCCCAATTTATATTTTTAAATAATCTCTCCAGCTGTAATATGAAGAATGAATTGTAAAAAGGAAAAATTAAAAAAGAAACCATTTGAAGCACTGCAGTGGTACCAGTGAAAGAGAACAGCAGCTTGGACTAAGCAACAAGCATATAAGTGCCACTTTAAGCAGGCCAGTTACTGTGTTAAACCGTGCTACCCACTGCAGGACATTCCCAAATCAGGAAAATAATTTGAAAAAGAAAAAAGAAAAACTACCACACCTCTGAGGACAGTGGTAAAGCCCTGGAGTGTACAAGAGTGATGGCAGCAGAGACAGGACGAAGTTAGCAAGACTAAAAAGGAAAGGCTGCCAAGTATAATCTGGTCAATGAGATGGGTGAGCAAGCCAGATAATAATACCACTGGGGTACAAAAGGAGCTAGGCCAACGGGAGAAGAAACGTTGCAACATTTAGGACTTGTACTTAGAATATATAAAGAACTCTTGCAACTTCAAAACAAAAACACAAACAATCAGTATTAAAAATAAAAGATAGGGGTGCTGGCTAGCTCAGTTGATTGAGCATCCAACTCTTAAATTTGGCTCAGGTCATGATCCCAGGGTCCTGGGACTGAGCCCCGTGTCAGGCTCTTTCCCTCTGCCCCTCTCCCCTGCTGGTGCTCTTTTTAATAATAATAATAATAATAATAATAATAATAATAATAATAATAAATAGGGGCGCCTGGGTGGCTCAGTTAAGTGCCCGACTCTTGGTTTTGGGTCAGGTCATGACTTCATGCATGGTTCATGAGTTTGAGCCTGGCAATGAGCTCTGCGCTGACAGCGTGGAGCATGTTGGGATTGTTTCACTCTCTCTCTGCCCCTCTCTTGCTCACACATGCACTCTGCACTCTCTCAAAAATAAACATTAAAAAAAAAATACCAAAAATATTTTTTTAAATAAAATTTAAAAATTATAAAATATAAGACATTTTTGGTGTGGCAATAAACACAGGAAAAGATGACTGATGAATCATAAGGAAAAAAGCAAATTAAAACCACTACACCCATTAGAATGGCTAAAATAAAAAAGACTGATCACACCAAGTGTTGATGAAGATGCAGAAAAGCTAGAATTCTCACACTGCAGGTGGAACTGCAACTGTATAACCACTATGGAAAACAGTTTGGCAGTTTCTGGAAAGTTAAATGTATACTGATCATATAACCCAGCAATTCCACTGTTAAGTATTTATTCAGAGAAATGAAAGTATATGTCCACAAAGACTTGTATAAAAATGTTTGTAGGAGCTTTATGTACAGCAGCCACAAACTTGAAATAACACACATGTCCATCACCAAGGAAAGGGTAAACTAATAGCACCACAGTGCACCATCTGTATACAATGGAAAATTACTGCAACAAAAAAGAAGCAACTACAGCACTGACACATGCAACAAGATGAATCTGAAAAACACCATGGGAAGTGAAAGTAGCCAGACACAAAAAGAGTACAGACTTTTAAAATTCCATTTACATGAACTTCTAGAAAAGCTGATGCTGAGCGACAGTGATAGAAAGCTGATCTGTGGTTGCCTGAGTTGAAGACTGACTGCAAAGGGGCACAAGGGTGCTTTCTAGGGTTGTGTAATATTCTGTATCTTTGCTGTGGTGGTAGTTATGCAAGTATATCCACTTGCCAAGATTCTTTGACCTATACACACGGAAAAGGTGCATTTTACTCTACACAAATTGTACCTCAAAGGTGATTTTATTTATTTTATTTTTATTTAAAAAAAAATTTTTTTTCAACGTTTATTTATTTTTGGGACAGAGAGAGACAGAGCATGAATGGGCGAGGGGCAGAGAGAGAGGGGGACACAGAATTGGAAACAGGCTCCAGGCTCTGAGCCATCAGCCCAGAGCCCGACGCGGGGCTCGAACTCCCGGACCGCGAGATCGTGACCTGGCTGAAGTCGGACGCTTAACCGACTGCGCCACCCAGGCGCCCCCAAAGGTGATTTTAAAAATTGAGCTGTGCTATAAAATTATAGGGTTGGTTTTCTTTCACAGTTCATGTGCTCATATTGAAGGCAATTCCAAGGGAAATGTTCTAAACAGATTTTGAGCAATGGCAGGATCATTAGAATAAACGCCCAGCCTTCCACAGTCATTTCTGAGGCTTTAATATAATATAAAATTTCTGGTATATTCAGGTTTCTCATTCTCCAGGCCCTGTCATTATACTTATTTCTTAGCAGAAGCTCAATAATATTTGTGGACAATGTTTGTCTAAATAAAGTATCTTATGCACAAGCACCACATACTGTACACATTGTTAAGCAACTAAAATGCTACCTATCAACTGTGAATGGGTTATTTTTAGAGAAAACTATTAAGTTGTTCTCCAAGCTACCCATTTTGGTGAACTTTAATTATCTGAACAAAACTACAGTACTTTGTTTCACAGATAAAAATTAACTTGTCTTCAGATGCTAAGGAAGTTAGACTGATCCAAATTAATGTTCCAAAAATAAGTAGATACATAATACAATGACTGCTTTAAAAGAAAATGTATTCCTTACCTCAGCTTGATTCTCTCATAATTTACTAACCAAGAAAGCCAGTGCAAAGGTTTTTAACAGTGTGCAAACCATTAAGTGAGCAAGTAAAGCTAAAGGCATTTCAGCTATAAAACCTTTAAAAAAAAAAAAAAAAAAGAATCAGTGCTCCAGTATACTATAGATATCACAGCATAAGATCTGATGTCATTAATACATATGCAACCTCACAAGAAAAGGTGCTCTGGACAGCCCAGAGCTTAAACAAGTTTGGCTGTCTACATATACATATTTCAATCTCTTCAGTAATAAAACAGGAGCCAAGAGTCAAAGAGTTCCAATTCCAGCCTTATCCCTTCCTTACTAGCTGAGACATCACTGAATTACCTAACACCCATCTCTGAGCAACTGTTTGTTTGGATCAAAAATGAGGAAAACCCAAGGGTTATAAAGATTGCAGAAATAGCAGATGGAAAGCCTCAAAGATATCAGACCTTCCCCCCCCCCCCCAAAAAAAAGGCCTAGTCATTCCTGCTACTTTATTATTTATTATATTTATCCCATGAATCCTAAAAAGGAAGTAACATTAGAAAAGAACATTACACGGGGCACCTGGGTGGCTCAGTTGGATGGGTGTCTGACTTAGGCTCAGGTCATGATCTTACAGTTTGTATCGGGCTCTGTGCTGACAGCTCAGAGTCTGAAGCCTGCTCCGGGTTGTGTGTGTGTGTGTGTGTTTCTCTCTCTCTCTCTCTCTTCCCCTCCCCCACTTGTGTGTGCTCTCTCTTGTTCTCTCTCTCAAAAATAAACATTAAAAAAAAAAAAAAAAAAAGAACACCACGAAGTGACTGGGTGACTCACTCAGTTAAGTGTCCCTTGATTTCATCTCAGGTCATAATCTCAGCGTTTGTTGGTTCGAGCCCCGCACTGGGTTCTGCATTGACAGTACACAGCCTGCTTGGGATTCTCTCCCAAAATAAACTTAAAGAAAGAAAGAAAAGAAAAAGAGAAAAAAGAACACCAGACTTCAAATCAAGAGGTCTGAATTTTAGTCCTAACTTGGCTATGTCCTACATATGTGTTGTCCAAGTTACAAAAAAGAGAGGATTCTATTATTCCGTGTTCAGGCTTCTGTGGGAAAAAACTAACATGCATGCAGGAGAATGGGGGGGAGAACTCACACCTAATAACATGAATGTACATACACACATTTATGCATAGATATAAACATAGAAAGATGGAGATTTGTCTAAATAATCTCTTGTAGTGACTTCTACTCAGTAAAGATTCTGCAAATTTTTGGTGGACCGAAGTATACAAATTATCAAAAGAAAGAGAATGAAAAACTAACATTTCTCTCCTCATGAATAGGAAAAATGAATTTTTATTACTAGATCTAAGATACCTTATCAGGATTTAGCACTGTGACTATCACCATCCTAAAAACCCACAACCAAGAAATCTTCTTTAAGTTAAAGCATGCTAGGGTAACACAAAATCAGTTACTCTTCCTTACAAACGATACTCTAATCCAAAGTAGTGTTATTTAGAAGTGATCTTTGTAATTCCACTGTGCGCCACTCACTTTTTGACTACTGTCTTACATTTCCTTCCTCCTCAGTTACTCTCCCTCCCAAGAATTTTGTAATGGTTCAGGTCAGGCCAGCTAGCTGTGAGCTATAATAGCTAGAAGTCATCAACAAAGACTAAGAAGAGGAACAAGTCTCTTTCAATGTCAAGCATTCAATGGTACCAGCACAGGCAGCTCCATGTGCCTCTGGACCTGAAGTAAACTAAGAAAATGGGAAAGGACCTCATTACTTACAATGACCACAGTTTACTGAGCACTTAGCACAATGCTAAGAGCTTTAAAAAAAAAAATCCTTACGGGGTGCCTGGGGGGCTCAGTCAGTTGAGGATATGACTCTTGATTTTGGCTCAGGTCATGACCCCAGGGTTGTGGGATGGAGCCCCCACATCAGGCTCTGTGCTAAGCATGGAGGCTGCAGGAGATTCTCTCTCCCTCTCCCCCTCCCTCCCTCTGCCCTTCTCCCCTACTTGTACTTTCTCTCTCTCAAAACAAACACACACACACACACACACACACAAATTCTTACAGAGTGTTCATTACAACCGTATGAAGTAACCCCTTTTTTATTTTATGGATGATGAAACTGAGGCAGAGGGGAAGAGTCAAGTAACTTGCCTATGATTACTTAACCAACAGCTAACAGAACTGGACTCAAACCCAGCTGTGCTGACCTCTCATGTTCTCAGCAACTATACCAAATGAGAACCAATAGTCTTCCACTAGCCATGCCCTCTTGGTGGCAACGAGCCAAACTTTCGCTCATAATTGAGCCAGATTTCGAAAGGTCAACTGAAAAAAAGGCAGACAATGAAGACAAAAATAATGATGAATGTGATGATGATACACAAAATGTTCTGCTTCCCCAAGTAGGCTACCTGTTTTGAAGGTTCTGGCTATTGAGATCTTTTTCTTCAGGATGAGCCAAAATCTATCTCCAAAACAATAGACAAATATGTGCTGAAAATGAGGTATGGGAGTGGGAGAGTAGATTTAAAGGCAGAAGACAGAAAGGTAAACCAGACACAAGGGAGGTGAGAAAGGAGCCTGAATGGGGACAAGTAAAAAGATCACATTGCAAACCTGCAGCAATTAGAATCCAGTGATTTTAGTGGTGCCAATCATGACAATTAAGTGATTGTCTCCAGCATCTATCACCAGCCCACGAACAAGATCAGGCAAATAAACAAGTAGGTTCTTGTAAAATAGGAATGGAGAGATAAGAAGTGAGAATCTGGTTAGAGAGTGGTCAGCAGACAGAATCAAGACCAAGGCTAGACCAGACTAATATACTCAGAAAACTATAAAGACCTCAAGCCAAAGAGCACAGGGGAAAGAAGGCACGATATGGAGCTAAGGCGTCTACAAGAGGATGACCTACCTCACAAGGGCGACCCCTGCACACCTTTGCAAGTTGTACCCTGATGAGTCAAGTCAAAGAGAGAGAAGGGACTTTCCCCATCACTAAAACGTAAAGAAATTGTTACCCTTAAAAATAAAACTCTGGGGGCGCCTGGGTGGCGCAGTCGGTTAAGCGTCCGGCTTCAGCCAGGTCACGATCTCGCGGTCCGTGAGTTCGAGCCCCGCGTCAGGCTCTGGGCTGATGGCTCAGAGCCTGGAGCCTGTTTCCGATTCTGTGTCTCCCTCTGTCTCTGCCCCTCCCCCGTTCGTGCTCTGTCTCTCTCTGTCCCAAAAATAAATGTTAAAAAAAAAAAAATTAAAAAAAAAAAATAAAACTGTGAATTATTTTACCAGCAAAAATGGGTTTATTCAGGAATATCAGAAAATTATAATTCGGGACATGAAAGCTATAGAAGACCACAGGCAAACTGAACAAAAGAGAGAAACTTTATTTTGTGGAGCAGGAAGTTAGAAGGGTTTATCTTAAACAAAAGTCCACTGGAGAAAGCAAGAGTTCAAGGATGAGGATGGCTAAATTACAGAAGTAGTCGATTTCTTACAAGAGATGCGATGTAGATCTTTCCCTGCTGGAACCTGTAAGTGATTCTTTCCTGTTGACATTCCTCTGTTGGGGTCTATAACTGACATCCAGTGGTATGGTTCCCTGCTCTAGCCTCCCAACTCCATTTTGGCTGAGGTTTCCCTTTATTAATTTTCAGAGTCAAGAAATACAAGTCTCTTATGAACTGTCACTGTCAGAAATATCAAACACCTGCCTCAGACATGTGCAAAATGACTAAGATGGAGAATATGTTTAAGCTTGAAGTATACAGTATTATTACTAAACTGAAAAGTGCTGCCTGCACAACTAAGCCGGTGGTGAGATATTACATAACAGATGCTAAAACTAGGTAAAGTAGAAAAATGTAACATATAATTATAACTAAAATGCCAGTAAGAAAATCTCCAGTCAGCTATGGAAAACAAATTTACTTCTTTCCATTATAAAAGTAGTTAAAGTTTGTTTTGCAATCCATCATGATAGAAGCAGCAGACAAGGAAAGGAATACCCTGAGCAAAATTTGGTAACCTCTCATATATATGACTAGTTATAAAATGTATGCAATTAACTCATATATTACTGATGGGAATGCAAACTGTATACCTTTCTGGAGTGGAATTTGGCAATACTGACAAAATTATATATCTACACCTATCTTTTGATTCAGCAATCCCACTCCTAATAATCTACCCTGAAGATACACACACCTCTAATGATATGAAAATATATATGTGCAAGGTTATTTGTGGCAGCATTATTTGCAGTTTCAAAATACTGGAAACAACCTAAATACCCATATATACTGGAGGGAAGCTGAATTAACTATGGTACATCCACACAAGAGAGTACTACACAGCTTTTAAAATGAGTAAGAGCCCTAAGAACGGATACAGAACGGTTTCCAAGATATGTTTAAAACAATTAGGGGGGGGGAAAAGCAAGTAGGGGCACCTGGTGGCTCAGTTGGTTAGGTGTCTGACTTCAGCTCAGGTCATGATCTCACTGCTTGTGAGTTCAAGCTGCACAATAGGCTCTGTGCTGACAGCTCGGAGCCCGGAGCCCGCTTCAGATTCTGTCTCCATCTTTCTGCTCTTCCCCTGCTCATGCTCTGTCTCTCTCTCTCTCTTAAATATAAAATAAAACATAAAAATAATAATAATAAGCAAGTACAAAACAATCTAAACTATACTATGCTACTCCTCATAAGAGATGGATTATAAGAAAATATACATATATCTGATTAGTACAAGAAATATAAGAAGGATAAACCAGAAACTACAGAGACAGGCTATCTATAGGGAGGGTGGGTGGGAAAGAGACAAAGCAGAGAAAGGAAAACAGGATGGTATAGATGAGGAAAGAATGATCCTTCTCTCTCTTGAGCATACCTTTATGTATAGCTCTGACTCTTATAACAATAGCAATGTATAACATACCCCCCCAAAAAAATCGAGCAAAAAATTAAAATTAGGATGCAAGAAGAATCCAAAAAGGAACACAACAGTAACAAATGAAGCTATGTTACAGATGAATAATATAATCACATTAAAGGGCATGAGGAAGAAACCAATTAGACTAACTTTGGAAAACAGAATTTTGCATTTTAGGGTGTTTTCTGTTTGTTTATTTTTGCATGAAGCCCAACACAGGACTGCAACTCACAACCCTGAGGTCAAGACCCGAGCTGAGATCAAGAGTCAGACACTTAATGGAAAACAGTATTTTGACTGGATACTGTAGTGTGAGAAACAACTGTATACAAATCTGTAATCTAGCTTGTAATTTATTTCTCAGAAGGATATGGGCTAGCAATTCTGAAATTACTTTATGTATACAGAGAATGGAACTGAACAAATAAGTAAACAAATGGAAGATAATGAGCCAGGTTAGCAAAATGACAAACAAGAGAAGGCTAAGTAAACTACACAGTTTTAGATTAGAATCAAGAGGTATCAGTATAAACTCACAGTTTTTAATATCTACACAGAGAGACAGATACAGAAATAAATACAGATATGTGTGTAAATGTGGGCTGGTATACACACATGAGTTTTCCTAGCTGTTTGCTGAGAAGACCTAAAAACAACAAGACCCAGTAGCAATGATCAAACTTTGCATCTAAGAAGAACCCAAAAAGGGTGGTGGGACTTACAGAAAGAACCTACCAGTCAATCTGAAGGAGCCAACAAAGGTCAAAGTTGCAACAATTTCAACAACAAAATGACAGTATAGGATTATAACCCACAGAATAAAACTAATATTGAGTTTATACTGAAATAGTAACTGAACAAACAGGGAGAAGGGACAGCTCTTTCCTACAGAAGCACTCCAATAAATACATTAAAAGGAATGAGGGAAGCAGAGAAATCATTAGGCAAATTCCAAAATAATTTTTTTCAGAGAAGATCCATGGATGGATGCCTAAATTGATGAACAAAAATATGAGGAAAAACAGGGTATCTGCATAGTCTCAGAAGTGTATCACCCAAGATATTTATTAATTACGAAGGGAGAAACAGTAACTCATTCTTGTCAAAACTGCTTAATCTCATTCCTCTCATGAGAAAACATCAAAAATAAATCAAGGGATAGTCTACAAAGTAACAATCTAGTACTCTTCAAAAGTGTTGCGGACATGAAAGATAGGGACAGACTGAAGAAATGGCACAGAGGAGACGAAGAAGAGATGACAATTAAATGCAAATGGGATCCTGGAAGGAAAAAATGACATTAGTGGGAAAATGGGGAAATATGAATGAGATCTGCGACTAGTAAATAGCTCTGTACCAGTTTTAAATTCCTGGTTTTGATAATTTCAGCATAGATACAGAAGACGTTACATTAGGAAAAAGTGGGTGCATGGAAACTCTGGGCCTATTTTTGGCACTTTTTCTAACCTTTTGAAATAGACAACTAATACAATCTATTATGTAGCTTATAATAATCTATTACCCCAAAACAAATGGTTTAAAAAATTACATGCTTATATTAAAAATCATTTGTGTGTGCGTGTGTGTAAAAAGATTTTAATAAAAGAATAAGAAAGAGAAGGAAGAATGTGAAAATAAAGAGAAACTAAGACTCGAAGGGAACAAAGTTAACTTGTGAGAAAAAGAGATAACAGTGAGACAAAATATGGAAGTATAAGTAAAGGACTGAATAGTTTGCACAAAATAAATGTTCAGTAGTGCTTTTGATTCATACATTAAAAAGAGAAGAGAGGGGCGCCTGGGTGGCGCAGTCGGTTAAGCGTCCGACTTCAGCCAGGTCACGATCTCGCGTTCCGTGAGTTCGAGCCCCGCGTCAGGCTCTGGGCTGATGGCTCAGAGCCTGGAGCCTGTTTCCGATTCTGTGTCTCCCTCTCTCTCTGCCCCTCGCCCGTTCATGCTCTGTCTCTCTCTGTCCCAAAAATAAATAAACGTTGAAAAAAAAAATTAAAAAAAAAAAAAAAAAAAGAGAAGAGAAATAGGGAAATGGGCAAAGCCATGATAGCAACTTTATTGTTGCAATGGCCCAGTGGTTCCCAACCTTGGCTATACACTGGAATCACCTGTGGAATTTTTTTTTCTTAATGCTTGGTTTCACACCCAGAAATCGACTGACTTGGTCTAGGGTACAGTTCTGGGCACTGGGACTTTTTTAAAAGGACCCCAAGTGGGGCACCTTGGTGGCTCAGTCAGTTAAGTGTCTGACTCCTGATTTCAGCTCAGGTCATGATCTTGTGGTTCATGGGATCAAGCTCTACATAAGGCTCTGCTTGGCAGCATGGAGCCTGCTTGGGATTCTCTCTCTCCTTGCTCTCGGCCTCTCCACCCCCATGCAGGTGTGCACCGGCATGCTCACTCTCTCTCTCTCAAAAATATACATTTAAAAAAAAAAAAAATATATATATATATATATATATATATATATATATATATATATATATAAATAGTGGCACCTGGGTGGCTCAGTCGGTTAAGCATCTGGCTCTTGACTTCAGCTCAGGTCATGATCTCCTAGTTCATGGGATCAAGTCCCACATCAGGCTCTGCGCTGGGTCTGTGGAGCCTGCTTGGAATTCTCTCTCTCTCTCTCTCTCTCTCTCTCTCTCTCTCTCTCTCTCTCTGTGTCTCTCCCCCACTTGTGCTCTGTCTCTCAAAATAAATACACTTAAATAAATATTAAAAAATAAAAAAATAAAAAGGACTCCAAATGATTCTAATGTATAACTAAGGCTTAGTTAGAATCATTGCTCCAACCTTTTTCTTCTAAGCCCATTTTGTCCTAGACAGGTTATCTCACAGTTTTAGATTGCTGTGGGAGAGATCTCCCTACAGAATAGAAATAAGGCAACAGAACACAGGTTCTCCCACTATTCCTTTCTTCTCCAAACCTACCAGTATTAATTTCTATGATTATGCTCATGAGGAAAAATGAATTTAAATAATTAGTACCAAAAATTGGCATTACTTCGCAGATGAGAAAACTGGTCATAGAAACACCTTCTGGTCCTCAGTATCTTCAATTTTATTTTTTTTAATGAGGGTTTTTTGAGGTTTTGTTTTCTAAATATTCCTATCCCTGTCTTTATTCACCCCCACCCCGTAAACATTTTGAGTTTTCTGTTTATCTTTCCATTATTTCCTTACACAAATACATATTGATTTATTTACATGTATCCAAGTGATTTCTAAACCTAAGTATATATTAGAGTCATCCAGGGAGCTTTTTTTTTTTTTTTTTTTTAAATTTTTTTTTTTCCACGTTTATTTATTTTTGGGACAGAGAGAGACAGAGCATGAACGGGGGAGGGGCAGAGAGAGAGGGAGACACAGAATCGGAAACAGGCTCCAGGCTCTGAGCCATCAGCCCAGAGCCCGACGCGGGGCTCGAACTCACGGACCGTGAGATCGTGACCTGGCTGAAGTCGGACGCTTAACCGACTGCGCCACCCAGGCGCCCCTCCAGGGAGCTTTTAAAAGTGTGGGCAACCAGTTTCTATTCCATACCTATTGACTGAACAAAACCTCTGGGAAGTGGAGCCTGGAACTCTTTGCAAAGTTCTCCCAGGTAACTTTCTGTGAGGCTCTTTTAGGGTATCCGCCCAGCCCACATTCCCCTCACCCACGGAGATTTGCCCCACTGTCATGGATGACAAAGTAATAGTACCCAGCACAGAGAGAACGCACCCAAAGGCTGAGCTGGGCCATGCATACCCACGCTTCTTTCTGCAGAGAGGACTATGAAACGGAGCCACAGAGAAAGGGCCTGCTGCTCCAGAGAGAATGACAAGCACATTGTTTTAATTCTTGATGACTTCCCAATTCCTCAATCTAGTCCTCCATCCGTCAGATCCTGGCCTGAGTTTCTGTGTTTCAATAATCTGGGAGTCTACACAGAGGATCCCCTGAGGGCTTCAGAGACCTAAAAGAATTCGGTAGGATACTGGTCAGCAAAATTATGAACTTTTGTGAAATTACTCAAATTCTTCAATGCTCAACTTACTATGGAAATCTTATTCTGAAATCAGTTCCTTTTCTCTCCATATTATCTCATCACTTTCACCTTTGAGCCACAAATATATCTGTACCCAAACACAATCAAAGATCAAGGCAGGGAAATAACTGCCAGAGAGAATGGCTGCTCCCATATAACTCATAACACTGACCACAGCACATACAAAATAACTGATGATCTCTAGGACAAGTGCTGGAATTCTTGCCTTTACACACTCCAGAAAACCTACTGACGTGACAGCGTGGCATGTATTTGAAGAAATAATCTTAAAATTACTCAAGTTTTATTTCGAGTCAAGTTACAAATGCTGGCCTCGGAAGTCCTGGAATCTGAATTCAAGTTCTCACACTGTCACAACTTCACACCTGTAACACTGGCCAAGTCTCTTAACCTTGCTGAACCTCAGTATCTTCCCTTGAAAAATGGAAAGAAAACTTACCTCTCACATACTGTATAGGGTTATTTGGAAGAAAATGTATCTGTGAACTCACTTCCTAAATTCTGTACATATGCAAACAATACCATTGCCACCTAGAAGACAACAATTTTTATTAGAGTCCTAGCCCTAACAATCTCAGTTTTTATATTAAGTTAACCATGAAATCACCTAATAATATAAATTTTCTGTATCACTATAAACTCTAAATAATATTCCTTATATTTTCATTAAACATAAAAATTATGCTGGGGCATCTGGGTGGCTTAGTCAGTTAAGTGTCCGACTCTTGATCTCAGCTTTTTTTTTTTTTTTAAGTGTTTACTTATTTTTGAGAGAGAGAGAGCAGGGGAGAGGCAGAGAGAGGGGAATGGACAGAGGATCTCAAAGTGGGCTCTGTGCTGACAGCAGAGAGGCCAGTGTGGGGCTTGAACCCACAAACTTTAAGATCATGACCTGAACCAAAGTCGGGTGCTTAACCAACTGAGCCACCCAGGTGCCCCTCAGCTCAGGTTTTGATCTCAGGGTCATGAATTCAAGCCCTACATTGGGTTCCTCTGTTGGGCGTGGAGCCTACTTTAAAAAATTATGCTAATTTTAAAGAACATAACAACACTTTAAAACTTTAGAAGAGTTAAAATCCTATCGTAACGTCTAAGTGACTTAACCAAAGCCACCCAAGGAGAGGGCTAGAATCAACCCTTGGTCTTTTCTCTGAATTCTGTGTTCTTTCCATTATACAAGAATGTGTTCAGTCTTTCATAACAGAACTTTGTGAAGCACTAAATGAGAAATGGTACAGAATGCCTCCTTTAAAACCCAACAAAATAAATAAGCATGTTACAAACAGAGAACAAAGATGAGACTCAACTGAAGGAACACAGCAAGCAAATTTTAAAGGGCAAGCCAGGAGCTGGGAGTGGTAATTGCATACAAACCATAAAGGCCCAGGAGAAAAGGAGGTTTGGCAGAGTCAAGTTTACAAAAACAGAGATAGAGAAAGACAGAATGGGGTTTACTAACAACATTTAAAGTGTTACATATAAGGGGGATATTAAATAAAAACAGACCAGAATACATACTGCAGAACTATAACATATTACAAAAGAATTTAAAACACCTCTGAAAGCAGCAAATAGCAGAAATGGGATTAAAATAAAAAATTTAAAAAAAAGGAATGAGCCAAGTAGAATGTAAATTATGAGATGACAATTTATAAGACAATGACAGAAAACAGGCAACTAAATAGAAAACAAAGCAGGTGAAACCATTAGAGCTGGAAATCATTTAAAAATAATTAACCTACAATAATGAGGTCCATACAAAGAATTAAGATTAACTGTTTAGGAAAAAAAAAAATTAAAAAAAAAATTTAAAAGGGGCGCCTGGGTGGCGCAGTCGGTTAAGCGTCCGACTTCAGCCAGGTCACAATCTCGCGGTCCGTGAGTTCGAGCCCCACGTCAGACTCTGGGCTGATGGCTCAGAGCCTGGAGCCTGTTTCCGATTCTGTGTCTCCCTCTCTCTCTGCCCCTCCCCCGTTCATGCTCTGTCTCTCTCTGTCGCAAAAATAAATAAACGTTGAAAAAAAAAATTAAAAATAAAAAAGATTAACTGTTTAGAATCACAAAGAAAATCGTCAAATATTTTTTGAATTTGAAAACAAAGGACATAATTGGCAAGAATGAAATAGAACTTGCCTACCAATCAAGGTTAAACCTAAGAGGAAGAGGTTCAAAAAGGGGGGAAAATAACAAAGTTTAAATAGAAAAAAGAAAGATCTGAGGATGTAGAAAAAGAATGAGAAGACAACACACCTGGGCCCAACTAAAGAAAATTAAAAGTAATATGATAATTATTCTCCAAGTTGATTTTATGGAGTCATTGCCAAAGAATAACTAATGACTCTGAAAAGTAAATCTTAACAAGGTAACAAAAAAATAAAATGCATGTGGAAGAAAAAAGAAGCAAGAATGCAAAAGGACACTCAAAGAGCTCCACAGCAGCAGGGCAGGCTCTGTACTATGAAGGAAAAGAGGTGACTGCTAGGGGAGAAAGGGAGAGTGACCACTAATGGTACAGGGTTTCTTTTTGGGCTGATGAAAATGTTCTGTAATTAGATAGATCCCCCCACTCCACAAAAGCACAGTCTTTTTTTTTTTTTTTTTTTAATTTTTTTCAGATCACTGTATCAAGCGCCAACACTTAAAAAGGAAAACAACGGCCATCTTCATGCTACTTTTTATCTTGGCAGACCACTTCACTGGAGCAGGGAAGTTGGCAAGGACTCAAGGTAGAAGCCCTGCTAGGAAATTTAAAAGTAGGGGGCGCCTGGGTGGCGCAGTCGGTTAAGCGTCCGACTTCAGCCAGGTCACTATCTCGCGGTCCGGGAGTTCGAGCCCCGCGTCAGGCTCTGGGCTGATGGCTCAGAGCCTGGAGCCTGTTTCCGATTCTGTGTCTCCCTCTCTCTCTGCCCCTCCCCCGTTCATGCTCTGTCTCTCTCTGTCCCAAAAAAAATAAATAAACGTTGAAAAAAAAATTTTAAAAAAAATAAATAAAAAAAAAATAAAAGTAGACATCTGGGGGGTGAGGGGGTGGTGGCACCTGAGTGGCTCAGTCGGTTAAGCATCTGACTTCAGCCTAGGTCATGATCTGGCTGTTCCCAAGTTTGAGCCCTGCATTGGGCTGTGTGCTGACAGCTCAGAGCCTGGAGCTTGTTTCAGATTCTGTGTGTGTGTGTGTGCGCGCGCGTCTCTCTGCCCCTTCCCCACTCACACTCTCTCTCAAAAATAAACATTAAAAAAAAAAAAAAGGTAGATATTTGGGGAAAATAAGAGTAAAAAGCCATATAATGTCAGGTATAGTTCAAAATAATAAACTAGACCAATAGAACAGATTCCAGAAAGACAGAAGCAAATGTGAAAGTAGACTATGTTGAAAGCGATCAATAAATACTGATAAAACTTAAATTATTTTTTTTTAATTTTTTTTTCAACGTTTATTTATTTTTGGGACAGAGAGAGACAGAGCATGAACGGGGGAGGGGCAGAGAGAGAGGGAGACACAGAATCGGAAACAGGCCAGAGCCTGACGCGGGGCTCGAACTCCCGGACCGCGAGATTGTGACCTGGCTGAAGTCAGACGCTTAACCGACTGCACCACCCAGGCGCCCCAAAACTTAAATTATTTAATAGAATAAATAAAATGAAGCATCTAAACGCAGCACTTTTCTCTACAGTAATTTCTTCACGGTAAAAAGTTTAAAAGTTAAAAGCCCTAGTGTAATTCACTAATTCTGAAGCAATAAAAGAACATATCAAAGAATTAGTTGATGGGGTACCCGGGTAGCTCAGTCGGTTAAGTGTCTGACTTTGGCTCAGGTCATGATCTTACAGTTTGTGAGTTCAAGCCCCGCATTGGGCTTGTGCTGACAGCTCAGAGCCTGGAGCCCGCTTCAGATTCTGTGTCTCTCTTTCTCTCTGTCCATCCCCTGCTTGTGCTCTCTCAAAAATAAATAAACATTTTTAAAAATTAAAAAAAAAAATAGTTGAATTTGATTATATAAATTTTTTAAACCTTTCAGAAAATAAAGATTAATACCCAGCTTGTACTGCATAAATATTCCAATAATTTGGATATAGCTGAAACACTAGAACTAAAACTTAGAAGAAAGTTTACTTACCTTAGAAATCAACCAAACACAAAGCACCTATAAGGTTCTACCTTACTTCTATCCAATTATAAGTAAAAAACAAAACAAGCATGCTCTGACTGCAAGAGGGAAGGGGGGAGGGGGACAAAGAAGGACGGTTAGAAGATTAACAGTAAAAGCATTAATTTAAATGCTGTTTCTACAGAACAATCAAGCCACATACTACAAAACAGTCCTATTTTTGACCTGGTCATGGCATTTTTGAGAAATAGGTTCCAAGAAAATTACTCAAAGGAGGTTTGCATTAAAAATGTTTATAAGCTCCATCACTTAAAAATAGTGAAAAACCGAAGCAATCCAAAGCCCATGAATAAAGTAACAGTTACATACACTACCTGTTTTTACTAAAATTTAATGTTATGTTGTCATTACATGTTGGATTCAGACACATAAAAGAGTTTTCAGTAAAACAGCACACAATCATATAGTATAAGGCAGGCTTAAAAAAAAAAAACAAAAAAACACCTTATTGAGAACACATCCAGCAGAGCAGGTGGAGCTGACTCCCAATATGGGAGGGAGAGGGCAGAACCAGGAGGCAGGACCTGGAAAAGAGAGGATGGCAGTGCCTGGAAGGGTAGTGAGAGTTTGTCCCCCCCCCCCGCCCCCCCCCGTCTCTTTTGTTAAGGAGCTGAGTCATCAGTACTTGGGAATTTGGATGAAATTACCCAGACAGATTGTATGGAATGTGTGAGAACCCAAAAATGAAGAACAAAGGGTCAAAGACTGAAAAACAGGTGTATTTCAGCAAAGAGTGAAGGTAACTTTTTAAAAAGGAAATGGTTTACAACATCAAGTCTCTAGAAAGATAAAAATCTTGGGGCGCCTGGGTGGCGCAGTCGGTTAAGCGTCCGACTTCAGCCAGGTCACGATCTCGCGGTCCGGGAGTTCGAGCCCCGCGTCAGGCTCTGGGCTGATGGCTCAGAGCCTGGAGCCTGTTTCCGATTCTGTGTCTCCCTCTCTCTCTGCCCCTCCCCCGTTCATGCTCTGTCTCTCTCTGTCCCAAAATAAATAAAAAAACGTTGAAAAAAAAAAATTAAAAAAAAAAAAATCTTGGCGGGGGAATGTGGGAACCTTCAGGAAAAAGCCACCAAATCCAGAAGGATCAAAATTGAGAAAGACTGCACATTTCTTAATGTGCACAGCATCAGTTCTGAGTGAAGTGCTGGGTCTGAAGTCTGGCTATAGTAAGCACATGATATAGGCTCAGAAATATCAGAAAGTAGAGGAAGCAAAAGACCATTCCTGAGAGAATCTGAGTGTAACAAAAGCAAAAGGTTCTTTTAGTTCCTCTTTCAGATTCTGGGGCAGAGTGAAGGAAAGTTCAAGACTAAATTAAACAAAAAAATACTGGATAGAATAACAAAAACTGATGTTTTCAATAAGTGTTTTACAGCAAAAGATCTGTTGATTTAAAATTTTTTTCACCATAAAACTGCCTAACACAACTTCAGAAAAAGAATAATTATCTTAAATAAAAAAGAAATATTGTACAAATCCCTAGTCAGTTTAGAGGAGGCCTCTAAGATCAGGAACAAGACAAGGATGTCAGGGGCGCCTGGCTGGCTCAGTCCCAAGAGCATGCAACTCTTGATCTCAGGGTTGTGAGTTTGAGCCCCATGCCAGGTGCAGACATAATTTAAATGAATGAATGAATGAATGAATGAATGAGTAAATAAATTAATAATTAAATAACAGATAAAGATGTCTGGCCTCACCATCTCTCTTCAACATTATACTTGAGGCTCTAGCCAGGGCAATCAGGCAAGAAAAAAAGAAATAAAAGGCATCCACAGTAGAAAAGAAGTAAAATTATCTGTATTTGTAGATGACACAATCTTGTATACAGAAAATCCCAAGGAACCCAATTAAAAAAAACAAAAAACCTTAGAATTGATAAACAAGTTCGGCAAGATAGCAGAATACAAGATCAATATACAAAATATACAATATACAAAATCAATTGTATAAAGTTCCAATGAGCAATCCAAAAACAAAATCAAGAAAACCATTCCATTCACATTTATCATCAAAATACATACAATACTTAGGAATAAATTTAACAAAAGAAGTATAGAACACTCTAAAAACTATGAAATATTGCTGAAAGAAATTAAAGATTTTTATTTTAGAGAGAGAGTATGTGCAAGTGGGGGAGATGGGCAGAGAGGGAGGGAGGGAGGGAGGGAGGGAGGGAGGGAGAGAGAGAGAGAGAGAGAGAGAGAGAGAGAGAGAGAGAGAGGGAGAGAATCTTAAGCAGGCTCCACATTTAGCATGGAGCCCAAAGTAGGGCTCAATCCCACAACCCTGAGTCAGAATCAAGGGTTGGACGCTCAACTGACTGAGCCACCCAGGCGTCTCTAAAGATTTAAATAAACGGAAAAACAACCCATATTCATGGATCAGGAGACAGATTATTATTAAGATGGCAATACTCCCGAAATTAATCTACAGATTCAACACTATCTAAATCCCAGCTAGCTTCTTTGTAGTAAACAAGCTGATCCTAAAATTATATGGAAATTCAAGGGAACCAGAATAACCAAAACAATCCTGCAAAGGAAGAACAAAGGTACAGACCTGACAATGTCCAATTTCAAAACTTATTAAAGAGTAATCAAGATGGTGTGGTACTGGCAAAAGGACAAAGATATAGATCAGTGAAAGAAAATGGAGAGTGTGGAAATAAACTCATTTGTCTACGGTCAACTGATTTTCAACAAGAGTGCCAAGACCACTCAGTGGGGAAAGGACGGTCTTTTCCACAAATGATGCTGGGACAATGGGGTGGCCACATGCAAAAGAATGAAGTTGGACCCTAACCTCACATCATACACAAAAATTAACTCAAAATAGATTAAAGACCTAAATCTAAGAGCTAAAATTAGAAAACTCTCAAAATAAAACAGGGGTTCTCTTAGTCTAGTTGGGCTGCTAAAACAAAATACCAGATTAGGTACCTTATAAACAGAAAGTTGTTTCTTACAGTTCTGGAAGCTGAAAATATGAGATCAGGGCCTTCTTCCTGGTTTCCAGAGTTCTCATTTTATCCTTGCATGGTAGAAGGGACTAGGGAGCTCTACGGAGGGTCTCTTTGATAAGAGCACTATCCCAGTCATTAGAGTTCAGGGCTCCACCCTCACAACCTAATCACCTCCCAAAGGCCCTACCTCTGAATACCATTACAATTGGCATTAAGATTTCAGCAAAAAAATTTTTTTTAATTTTTTAATGTTTATTTATTTTTAAGAGACAGAGAGAGAGAGAACGTGAGCGGGGAAGGGGCAGAGAGAGAGAGGGGGAGACACAGAATCCAAGGCAGGCTCCAGGTTCTGAGCTGTCAGCACAGAGCAGGGCTTGAACTCATGAACTGTGAGCTCAAGACCTGAGCGGAAACCAAATGCTTAACCAACTGAGCCACCCAGGTGCCCCACAGCAAATAAATTTTTATTGGGGGTGAAGGAGGACACAAAAATTCAGACAATAGCAGGAATAAATCTTCATGACCCTAGACTTGGCAAAAAATTCTTAGACATGGTACCAAAAGTACAAGCAACAAAAGAAAAAAACAGCTACATTTGATTTGGTCAAAATTAAAAGCCTTTGTGCTTCAGAGGACACTATCAAGAGAATAAAAAGATGGCAGTGCCTACCTGGCTAGCTCAGCAGTAGAGCATACAACTCTTGATCTTGGGGTCATGAGTTTGATCTCCATGTTAGGGGCAAAATTTACTTTAAAGTAAGTAAGTAAGTAAGTAAGTAAGGGGTGCCTGGGTGACTCAGTCAGTTAAGCGTTCGACATCGGCTCAGGTCATGATCTCACGGTTGATGAGTTCGAGTCCCATGTCTGGCTCTGTGCTGACAGTTCAGAGCCTGGATCCTGCTTCAGATTCTGTGTCTCGCTCTCTCTCTGCCTCTCCCCCATTCACACTCTGTCTCTCTGTGTCTCTCAAAAATGAATAAATGTTGGGGCGCCTGGGTGGCTTGGTCAGTTAAGTGTCCGACTTCGGCTCAGGTCATGATCTCATGGTCTGTGAGTTCAAGCCCCGCGTCGGGCTCTGTGCTGACCGCTCAGAGCCTGGAGCCTGTTTCAGACTCTGTGTCTCCCTCTCTCTCTGCCCCTCCCCTGTTCATTCTCTGTCTCTCTCTGTCTCAAAAATAAATAAACGTTAAAAAAAATTAAAACAAGAAAAAGAACAAATGTTAAAAACAGTTTTTTTTTTAAGTAAGCAAATAAATAAATAGATGTAAAAAGGCATTTACAGAATGGGACAAAATATTTGCAAATCATATATCTGATAAGGAATTTGTATCTAGAGTATATAAATAACACAACTCAAAAATAAAAAGACAAACACTCCAACTTAAAAATGGGCAAAAGATCTAAACAGACATTTCTCACTCCCCCCAAAATAAGAACTGCCAATAAACACATGAAAAAATGTTCAACATCATTAGTCATCAGAGAAATGCAAAACAAAACCACAATGGGATACCACTTCACACCCACTAGGACAGCTTTTTAAATAAAAGGAAAATAACAAATATTAGTGAAGATATGAAGAAATTGGAACCCTACACGCTCCCATACACTGCTGGTAAGACTGCAAAATAGTGCAGTCACTTTGGAAAACAGTCTGGTGGTTCCTCAAATGGTTAAACATCAAGTTACCATGTGATCTAGCCAATGAAAACCATGTCTACAAAAACCTGTACAGAAATGTTCATGGCAGTATTATTTATAATAGCCAAAACAACCCAAAAAACCCACCAACAGATAAGTAAACAGAGCATGGTACATATTCATACAATGGAAAATTATTTGACCTGAAATGTAATGAAGTACTGATAAATGCTACAATATGGATGGATGAACCTTGAAAACATGCAAAGTGAAAGAAGCCAGTCACAAAAGACCACATACTATATGATACTGTTTATAGAAAATGTTTAGAATATGCAAATCTATAGAGATAAAAAGCACATGAGTAGCTGCCTACAGCTAGGACAAGGGGGAGATAGAAGAGAGGTGACAGCTAGAGGGTACAGTGTCTTTTTGAGAGGATAGAGACATTCTAAAACTGATTCTCATGATAGTACATATCTGTGAATACACTAAAAAAATCAAATTATTGTACAGTATGTGAATTATATTTCAAAAAAGTGTTTGTTTGTTTTAAAGTTAAAGTTTCTGGGGCTCCTGGGTGGCTCAGTCGGTTGAACATCCGACTTCGGCTCAGGTCATGATCTCGCGGTCCGTGAGTTTGAGACCCGCGTCGGGCTCTGTGCTGACAGCTCAGAGCCTGGAGCCTGTTTCAGATTCTCTGTCTCCCTCTCTCTCTGACCCTCCCCCATTCATGCTCTGTCTCTGTCTCAAAAATAAATAAATGTTAAAAAAAAAAAATTTAAGTTCAAGTTTCTGCCTTAAAGTCCCTAAGGCAGAAAATGTACTAAATAAGCTTGGAGCATCTCATAGTTCAAGAAAGTAAGGTGCTTAAAAAAAAAAAAAAAAGAAATATGTCAAAGGGAAATAGGAACCAACTGAGATTCCCATGCCCAAAGCTGCCAACAATATGAGAACAAAATAAGCAAAGTAGCATTACATTATAACCCAAAATGTGAAACAGCCATGAGCCCATACTGATATAAATGGAGAGAATAGACAAACCTCTTAAGCAGAATTCCAAATAATTTATGTAAATATCCCACTTTTTTTTTTTAATTTTTTTTTTTTAACGTTTATTTATTTTTGAGACAGAGAGAGACAGAGCATGAACGGGGGAGGGTCAAAGAGAGAGAAACACAGAATCTGAAACAGGCTCCAGGCTCCGAGCTGTCAGCACAGAGCCCGATGCGGGGCTTGAACTCACAGACTGCGAGATCATGACCTGAGCCGAAGTCGGCCGCTTAACCGACTGAGCCACCCAGGCGCCCCTAAATATCCCACTTTCAATGAGGTAGAGCAATACTTCCACTCCTTAAGTGTGAGATACACTTAATGACTTGCTCCCAAGGAGTACATTATAGAAAGGAGGGAAAAATAATTTTATGATGGAGACCCTTGACAATACCTCAGTCGAACATGGCACTTTATTTTTGTGGTCTTCCTCCCCAAAATCCATTACCCCACTCTAATCATGACAAAAACATCAGATAAATCCCAACTGAAGGACAGTTTACAAAATATCTGACCAGAGGGAAGCTGGCTGGCTCAGTCAGTGCAGCATGTGACTAACTCTTCATCTCAGGGTTGTAAATTCAAGCCCCATGTTAGGTGTAGAGAGTACTCAAAAATAAAATCTTAAAAAAAAAAAAATACAAAAACATCTGACCAGTACTCCCCTAAACAGTCATGGTCATCAAAAACAAAGTCTAAGAAACTGTCACAACCCAGAGAAACCTAAGGAGACATGACAAATATACTGTGGTGCCCTGATGGGATCCTGGAACAGAAAAAGAACCTTAGGTAAAAACTCAGGAAAAATGAATGAAAGAAGAGCTTTAGTTAACATATCAATATAGATTCTTTTTTTTTTTTAATGTTTATTTTTGAGAGACAGAGAGACAGAGACAGAAACAGAGAGCTAGCCAGGAAGGGGCAGAGAGAGAGAGAGGGAGACACAGAATCTGAAGCAGGCTCCAGGCTCTGAGCTGTCCACACAGAGCCCGACGTGGGGCTTGAACCCATGAACTGTGAGATCATGACCTGAGCCGAAGTCAGACGCTTAACCAACTGAGCCACCCAGGCACCCCTTGATTCTTTAATTGTAACAAAAGTACCATACAAATGTGAAATGTTAGTAAAACGGGGAACTGGGTGTCATGGAGTATACGGGAAAATTCTGTACGATCTTCATAATTTTTCTGTAAATCTAAAACTATCTTTTTAAAAAGTTAAGTCCTTGGGGCGCCTGGGTGGCTCAGTCGGTTGAATGTCCGACTTCAACTCAGGTCATGATCTCACGGTCCGTGAGTTCGAGCCCTGCGTCAGGCTCTGGGCTGATGGCTCGGAGCCTGGAGCCTGCTGTGGATTCTGTGTCTCCCTCTCTCTCTGCCCCTCCCCCGTTCATGTTCTGTCTCTCTCTGTCTCAAAAATAAATAAACGTTAAAAAGTTAAGTCCTTTTTATTTAATATTTAAACATATTGCTTTGTAATGCATGAATGATATGGTTTTAAAATTTTGACCGTTTTCAAAGAATGTTTAGTGGCTTAGAAAATACATCATGTTGGGGCCCCTGGATGGCTCTGTCAGTTAAGTGTCTGATTCTTGATTTCAGCTCAGGTCAAAATCTCATGATACATGAGTTCGACCCCCAAATTGGGCTCTGCGCTGACAGTGTGGAGTCTGCTTGGGATTTTCTCTCTCCCTCTCCCCTGCTCACATACTCTCTCTCTCTCTCTCTCTCTCAAAATAAATAAACTTGAAGAGAAGAGAAGAGAAGAGAAGAGAAGAGAAGAGAGAAGAGAAAAGGAAAGAGAAAAGAAAAGAAAAGAAAAGAAAAGAACAGAAAAGAAAAGAATATCATATTGTGTGGAAGAGTCAGGACACCAAACTATATACAACTGACCCTTGAACAACATGGGTTTGAACTGCATGGCTCCATTTACTTGTATAATTTTTAAATGTTTATTTACTTTTGAGAGAGAGAGAAAAAGAAAGAGAGAGAGAGAGAGAGAGAGAGAGAGAGAGAGAGAGAGAGAAGGGGGAGGGGCAAAAAGAGGGGGACAGAGGATCTGAAGCAGGCTCTGTGCTGACACAAGAGAACTCACGAACCATGAGATCATGATCTGAGCTGAAGTTAGATACTTAATCTATTGAGCCACTCAGGTGCCCCCATATGAATTTTTTTAATGCAGTATAGTACCGTACATGTATTTTCTCTTATTTATGACTTTAACATTCTTTTCTCCAGCTTACTTTATTGTAAGTATACAGTATATAATACGTATAATATACAAAATATGTATTAACTGTTTATATTATTGGCAAGGGGACCAGTCAACAGTAAAATTACTAATTAAAAGTTTTGGGGAAGTCAAAAGTTATATGCAGATTTGACTATGTGAAAGATTGGTAATCTTAACCCCCATATTGTTCAAAAGTCAACTGTAACATAATCCCAATTTTAATAGGAAAATAGGTGTGAAGATGTTGATAGCAGGTATCTCTGGATGGTAGCATTACAGGTGAAATTTTTTGGGTGTATGTGCCTTTCTGTATTTTGAGATTTTCTATAATAAAGAGCTGACACAATCCTCAAATCATATTATTTGGGAATAACAAATTGTACTAAGTTCTGAAGACGTGAACATTCATTAGTTCTTAGCTAAAATCCCTAGAATCAGAGGGGTTTTAGAATTCAGTACTTTTCGGATTTTACAAAGGTAATAGAGTGCATATAGATGCAGCATACGACACCCCTAGCAAGGTCTGGTGTCACATCCAGCAGTTCAATACTGGTATTTCTGCAGCATACTATATGAACAATTACACTGAATGGGAAAAATAAAGGCTATAAATAGCCTCATGATAGTTCAGTTCAGGTTTTACACTGAAGGAGTTACAAAAGAAATCCACAGGGTGCCTGGGTGGCTCTGTCAGTTAAGTATCCAACTCTTGATTTCAGCTCAGGTCATGATCTCATGGTTTGTGAATTTGAGCCCTGCGTCAGGCTCTGCGCTGCTGGTGAGGAGCCTGCTTGGGATTCTCTCTCTGCCCCTCCCCCTCTCACAAGTAGGCACGTGCGCACATGCATGTGCGCTCTCTCAAAATGAATAAATTAACATTTTTTAAGAATTAAAAAAAAATTAGGGTGTCTGGGTGGCTCAGTCAGTTAAGCGTCTGACTTCAGCTCAGGTCATAATCTCGCGGTTCTTGAGTTTGAGCCCCGCATGGGGCTCTGTGCTGACAGCTCAGAGCCTGGAGCCTGCTTCAGATTCTGTGTGTGTGTCTCTCTGCCCCTCCTCTGCTCACACTCTCTCTCTCTCTCAAAAGTAAATGTTAAAAAAATTTTTGAAAAAAGGAAAAAAGGAAGAAAGGAAGGAAGGAAGGAAGGAAGGAGAGATGGAAGGAAGGAAGGAAGGAAGGAGAGATGGAGGAAAGGAAAGGAAAGGAAAGGAAAGGAAAGGAAAGGAAAGGAAAGGAAAGGAAAGGAAAGGAAAGGAAAGGAAAGGAAAGGAAAGGAAAGGAAGGAGGAGGTGGGTAGAGTGCTGCTATGCCTTCCCAGGCTACATCATAAAAAGGTACTCTCTCTGGGGAGGGCCTGGCCAACTACAATGCAGTGAGGACACTCAAGCAACCTATAAAGAGGCCTCCCCGGGGAGAAACTGAGGCCTAACTCCCTGTCCCCCTACAAGTAACAACTTGTCAGCCTTGTGAGTCAGAAGCAGATCCCCTAGCCCCAAGGCAAGCCTTCAGATATCTGTAGCCCCAGCTAAGATCTTGGCTGCAAAGTCATGAATCCCTGAGCCAGAACTGTCCAGCGAGGCCCACTCCTCAATCCCTGATCCACAGAAAACGTGTAGTAACAAATATTTGCTGTTTTAAGTCGCTAAATTATAGGGCATTTATCACATAGCATTAGATTAGCAATACAGCAATGGAATGAGAACAAGATAATGGAAAACTCTGTAAGTGTCATGTGGTCTGGAAAAGGAATGGAATATGAAAACTACCTAAAAACTTCTTCCCTCCAGAAATAGAGCATTAACAGCACTGCAAAGCCACAGGATCAATTACAGAAAAATGAGGACAGTTCTTTCCTAGGTTGTCAGTAGTATGCTTCAAAAAGTAAAATAATATTGGGGCACCTGGGTGGCTCTGTCAGTTAAGCATCTGACTTTGGCTCAGGTCATGATCTTGTGGTTCGTGGGTTTGAGCCCCGCATCAGGCTCTGTGTTGACAGCTCAGAGCCTGAAGCCTGTTTCACATTCTGTGTCTCCCTCTCTCTCTCTGCCCCTCCTCCTCTTATGCTCTGTCTCTGTCTCTCTCTCTCAAAAATAAATATACATTTAGAAAGAATTGTTTTAAGTAAAATATTAAACTACAGACATGCACAATATGGATGATTCTTACAATGCTGAATTAAAGAAACTAAACACAAAAGAAAACATGCTGTAAGATTCATTTACATAAAGTACAAAACCAGGCAAACTCATCTACATGTTAGAAGTCAGGATAATGGCCATGCTGGTGAGCGAGGAGTGGGTAGTGACTGAAAGGAAGAACAAGGCAGGCCTCTGCTTGTTGTTTCCTGATCTGAGTACTAATTACCTAGGTGTGTTCAGTTTGCAAAAACTCATTGGGCTGAACAATTAAGATACGTGCAGCACTTGGCTAACTGTATTTTAATAAACCATCTTTGGGAAAAAAAAAAAAAAACTCTGACCAGATATTATTTATTATTGCTACTAGGAATAATAACTGAACCCGTAATTAATGCTCTTCTTCAGCTACAGGCTTCTCCTAAAAAGCCTGACTACAAAGAAATTTGATAGTTTCATCATATGCATTAAAACCATAAAAAAAAAAAAAAAAAATCAAGTTCATACTCCAGGAACAAGAAGAATGCTTTCTAGGCAGAAAATTCTGAGACAATTTAGGGAAGAAAGTAGTACCTCTCTCCACCTCCACCCCAATGCCTGCTCCCCACCCCCACGAATAAAGCAGGCTGGGCTTTCCCCTACCCTCTCAATGCATACTATCCTCTGGGTACTTACTACCCTCTCCCTCTACCCCATTAAGCAATAATAAAGAACTTGAGGGTGATGCCCACCTTCTCCATGCTCAGGGAGACTGTAAGCCCTGAAGGCTCCATCACAACACTGAGGAAAATGGAAAATTCTAGGATTTATGAGTATCAGAGTATTTATGAAGTATGGTCTGAATAATTGGAAAATTTATCATGAGGTCTTTTAAAATTCCATTAAAAACTAAGGAATAAAATAAAATATTCCTGGGGCACCTGGGTGGCTCAGCTGGTTAAGTGTGTGACTTCAGCTCAGCTCATAATCTCACAGTTCTTGAGTTCGAGCCCCATGATTGGCTCTGTGCTGACAGCTCAGAGCCTGGAGCCTGCTTCAGATTCTGTGTCTCCCTCTCTCTCTCCCCTCCCCTGCTCATGCCTTGTCTGTCTCTCAAAAATAAATACGCATTAAAAAAAATTTTAATAGGGGCGCCTGGGTGGCTTAGTCAGTTAAGCGTCTGACTTCAGCTCAGGTCATGATCTCATGGTCCATGAGTTTGAGCCCCGCGTCGGGCTCTGGGCTGATGGCTCAGAGCCTGGAGCCTGCTTCCGAGTCTCCCTCTCTCTCTTCCCCTCCCCTGTTCATGCTCTGTCTCTCTCTGTCTCAAAAATAAATAAACGTTAAAAAAAAAATTTAATAAATAAAATAGTCTTTATCTTTCAATGTAGAATATCATCAATTAATTAACAACGGTGATATTGTATGACCATTAGTTTAAGAAGTACTTTTATAATTGTCTATGAACAAAGGGCGTACTAGGGAAAACACACACTCATACACACAGACTTCAAATTGTAAGCTCCCTACTTTATTTACTAAAGGCCCCTCTGAGGTAAGGGTTGTGCCTGACCCATATTTTTAGCCCAGCAAATGCTTACCACTATTTACCGGAAGAGCCACTCCCACTTAGCTGTCAAATATCCACTGCTCACTGAAAACACACCACACATACAGGGTACAAACCCATCAAAACAAGCTCGCCAGCTCACACCAATTAGGATGGCTACTCTCTCAAAAAAAAAACAAAAAAAAAAACAGAAAATAAGTGATGGTGAAAATGTGGAGAAATCAGAACCCTTGGATGGGAATGTAAAATGGTGCAAGCTGCTCTGAAAAACAGTACGGTGGTTCCTCAAACATTAAACCTAGAAGTATGGTATGATGTGTCAATTCCCACTTCTGGCTACACATCTGAAAAACTGAAAAGAAAACTGAAAAACTGAAAGAAAACTGAAAAAGTGAAAGCAGGGTCTTACAGAGATACCTGTACATCCATGTTAAAAGTAGCATTATTGATGCACGACAGCCAAAAGTGTGCAATCCAAGTGTGCATGAATGGATGAAATGGATAACAAAGAAGGAAATCCTGCCATCTGCAACAACACAGAAGAACCTTGAGGACATTATGGTCACTTCTATGAGGTAACCAGAGTAGTAAAATTCATTGAGACAGAAATTTAGAATGGTGGTTGCCAGGGGCTAGGAGAAGGGGAGAATGGAGTTGTTTAATGGGCAGAGTTTCAGTTTTGCAAGATGAGAAAGTTCTACAGATCTGTTCCTACAACAATGGGAATACACTTGCACTGAATTGTACATTCAAAATGGTTAAGACGGTAAATTATATCATGTGCGTTTTACCACAGTTAAAAAATTTTATTTTAAATCCTCCAAACCAACCTTATAAGATTATCTACTTATACAGATGCCCAATCTGTACCCCCTAGTCTTCATCTCAATGCTTTATTCTCTAGTCTCATATTGGGATGCAAGAAAAACTGCTCTTAGGATTACACAGTGACTTAGTTGATGTAGTCATTTCAGCACTCATAAGACAGGATCTCTGTTTCACTAAAAAGTGAATGAGACTCTGAGAAGTTAAATGCTGTGCTCTAAGTCATCCAACTATTACTACCAGAGCTGAGATTTTATTTTTTTTTTTTAAATTTTTTTTTTTCAACGTTTATTTATTTTTGGGACAGAGAGAGACAGAGCATGAACGGGGGAGGGGCAGAGAGAGAGGGAGACACAGAATCGGAAACAGGCTCCAGGCTCTGAGCCATCAGCCCAGAGCCTGACGCGGGGCTCGAACTCCCGGACCGTGAGATCGTGACCTGGCTGAAGTCGGACGCTTAACCGACTGCGCCACCCAGGCGCCCCCAGAGCTGAGATTTTAAATGAAGTTCCTAAACTGATAAATGAGACATGTTCCCGCTGCTCTTAAAGAGGCTTATAGTTTAGTGAGGAATTTATTTCTTCCATCAATTCAGGTATTCAAATAATATAGGGAAATGAAGAGAAATGGAGAAGGTGGAAAATATGAGGGCAGCACAGAGCAGAGCTAGTCAGCCTCAATGTTCCATCACTGGTACTGTTACATCTGGCTGATTCAACAAATATTTGCTGAGCACCTACTACGTGCAATGTATTAGGTGCTGGGGATATATCAGGGAACAAAGGCCTAAATCTCAAGGAGTAGAGCAAGTCCACTGAGTCACCTCTAGCTGACTTTCCAGCACAAAACAGCTGTCTCAAATGTTCTTCACACTTTTGAAGCCTCTGACCCTCATGTGTCGCACCCTTGACGGGCACCAACCTTACGTCCTACTTGACTCAGAAGCTAAGGCCACCTGGCAAAAAAATCCCCTACATATACTCAATTTGGCATGGTTTTACAGTGATGTCTGTTCCCATAGTATCCTTCTCTTAAGCTAAGAAGACCTCCTCTATCCTTCCCATCTGTGATCTCACAACATGCACAACTGCACCAGAGACAATGGAGGTGCAATACCAGTTAAAGGCCTGCTCCTTCTTCCTTCCCTGGGGCCTTCTTCCCACAAATATCCCTTCTTCTAACACTGCCAAACTAGCTAGCAGAAAATAGATGACAAGATGATGTTCACTACAGAATTTAAACCTGTGGAAGAGAATCAAAAAGACTCCATCAAGAGCATGAAAAGGCAACTCTAGGAATGGAGAAGAATACATAATTCTAATTATGTATTAGAATACATAATTCTAATTATGTATTAGAATACATAATTCTAATTATGTATTAGAATACATAATTCTAATTATGTATTAGAATACATAATTCTAAAAAGACTCATGTCCATGACCTATAAAGAACTCCTATTATTTATTAAAGACAGAAATCTCACCTGAACACTTCACAAGAAGACTGTCAAAAGTTTTGCTAATATAGTCATAAAGTAATATGAAGAGCTAAAATCATCCAGGGAAATGGCAAACAAAATCCACAATTCACACCCACCAGAATGGCTAAACTAAGGTAGAAAATATCAAATGTTTTTGAAGATATGGAGCAGTCTGAACTGTAATACACTGCTAGTGGGTGTGAATATGATTTAACCCCTTTGGAAAATTGTATGGCAACATCCACTAAAGTGGAACCTATGTATACATACCCTGTGCACAGCCATTCTGCTCTTAGGTATACACCCAACAGAAATGTGCACACATGCTCACCAAAACATACTGCACTAGAATGCTTATGATAGCACCACTAATAATGGTCAAAAACTGGGAACAATCCAAATGAGTATTAACAGGATGAGTTACTATGGTGTAAGTCATACCATGGAATGCTAATACTAATGAGAATGAACAATTCACAACTACAAAAACATGACACTGAACAAAAGAAGCCAGATACAAAAGAAAACAAATATGTTATATGATTCATGTGAGGTACAAAATAAACTGAATCTATGCTACACATCAGAATAGATGTTACTATGGAGAATGATGGGAAGGGAGTTCAAGGGGGAGCTTCTGAGTTGCTGGGGTTCTGACTGTTGATCTGGGCACTAATTATTTACATGAGTGTAGTTTGTGAAAATTTACCAAGCTATAAGCTTATGATATGTACACTTTTCTAAATGTATATTATACTTCAATTGAAGTAAAAAATATAAAGGGGGGAAATGCTGAAAAGAATAATTATCACAAAACTGAGGATAGTGGTGAACTTCAGAGTGGGATTTGATAAGTCACTTCTAAGGTACCGATGATGTTTGGGGCGCCTGTGTGGCTCAGCCGATTAAGCATCTGACTTCAACTCAGGTCATGATCTCATGGTTCATCAGTTTGAGTCCCAAGTCGGGCTCTGTGCTGACAGCTTGGAGCCTGGGGCCTGCTTCAGATTCTGTGTCTCCTTCTCTCTCTGCCCCTCCCCTGCAGGCACGCATGCACATGTGTGCTCTCTCTCTCCCTCAAAAATAAATTAACATTTTAAAAATTTTTTAAAAAGAAAAGAAAGGTAAAGTAATCCCAATGCTATCTCAGAACACAGAAAAAGAAAACTTCCAAATTCACTTTATGAAGAAAGTATAAGAGTAAACCCTACATCTGTCAAAAGATTGTACAAATATATAGACTAATATCATTTATGAATATCAACACAAAATCTTCAAACATTAGCAAACAAAATCCAACAGCATATTATACAAAATAATACAATATAACCAAGTACAATTTATTCCAAGAATGTAAGGAAGGTTCAATATAAGGAAATCTATTGATGTGATCCTCATATTAGTAATGGTAATGAGAAAAAAATCATATGATCATCTTCATGGGAGGCAGAAAATACATTTGACAAAATTCACTCATTTACGTTAAAAAAATCAACCAAAATAGGAAGTGACAGATACTTTCTTAACGTAAATGAAATACACCTCAGTCCAATGCTAGCATCTTACTTAGTAGGGAAACATGAGGCTTTCCTGCTGAAGTCAGAAACCATCAAAGGCCAAAATATTATCCAATTTACATTTTTATAGATTAGCATTAAATTCTAGGATGCTACACAAATTTACCAGTTCTTGGTAACATTCTGCTACATTCTGCCTGCTGGGGTAACCAGAAACAATTCTTGAAGTTTCTCTAAAACTTCGGCCTTTTTATGAATATTTCTGTCTTACACTTTCTTGGTGGCAGGAAATAAATGGCTCTTCCTAGCAGTTATGTCAGAGTGACAAACAATCACAAATGTTCTTTCTTTCCAGCTCCTTCTGGACTAAAGAAAGAATTTACAACACTTCCAAAGAATATCACTTTTATCATTATGTGGATGGTAAGTAATCAGAGTTGTCCTGAAAGGACACTCAAAAACATTAGCAAAATATATGACAGGTGGAATGGCCCAACAAGAGGATGAATGCTTCTCGCAACAGTTCTAGATAGATGAATCTAGTGTTGCTGTCAACTGGTTTTTCACTGATCTGAAACATAACATCAAATATTTTTATATGCCTTTATGGTACTGCAAAACTTACAGGAAAAGATTACATTGATCTTTAAAAAAAATCTGCTTTGGGGAGCCTGGGTGGCTCAGTCGCTTAAGCATCAGACTCCTGATTTCAGCCCAGGACATAATCTCACGGTGGTGGGATCATGGGGTCAAGCCCTACACTGGACTCTGTGCTGAGCATGAAGCCTGCTTGGAATTCTCTCTCTCCCTCTCTCTCTCTGCCACTCCCCTGTTCACATGCATGGACACTTTCTCTCTCTCAAAATAAATAAATAAACTTAAAAAAATAAAAATAAAATAAAGACACATGTGAAAAATCTAATCACTTGAGGTAAACCAGTACTTTGGTACAGTGTAGGAAGTTCCAACTTAAGAGCACAGAACAGGGGTGCCTGGGTGGCTCAGTCATCAGTTGGGCATCTGACTTCGGCTCGGGTCATAATCTCATGGTTTGTGGGTTCGAGTCCTGTGTCGGGCTCTGTGCTGACAGCTTGGAGCCTGCTTCAGAATCTGTGTCTCCTCCTCTCTGCCCCTCATGCTCATACTCTGTCTCTCAATAATAAACATTTTTTTTTAATTTTTTTTTCAACGTTTATTTATTTTTGGGACAGAGAGACAGAGCATGAACGGGGGAGGGGCAGAGAGAGAGGGAGACACAGAGTCGGAAACAGGCTCCAGGCTCCGAGCCATCAGCCCAGAGCCTGACGCGGGGCTCGAACTCACGGACCGTGAGATCGTGACCTGGCTGAAGTCGGACACTTAACTGACTGCGCCACCCAGGCGCCCCAACATTTTTTTTTTTTTAAAGCACAGAACATAATCATTTCCTCAAGCGTTTGTGAGCTTTTAATATTAAATTATTTTGTTAGTTTTTAATAGGAAGTTCCCCCAGTTTTTTTGTTTTTTTTTTTAATTTTTAATGCTTATTTTTGAGAGAGAGTGCAAGTGGAAGAGGGGTAGAGAAAGAGGGAGACACAGAATCCGGAGCAGGCTCCAGACTCTGAGGTGTCAGTATAGAGCCCAACACATGAACTCACGAGACCTGAGCCAAAGTTGGATGCCCAACAGACTGAGTCACCCAGGCCCCCCCTCCCCGGTTTTTATTTTTAAGTTTATTTATTCTGAGACAGAGAATGCATGTGAGCACGCGCACACACAAGCATGAACTCGCACTTAGGGGAGGGGCAGAGAGAGAGAGAGAGAGAGAGAGAGAGGGAGGGAGGGAGGGAGAGAGAGAGAGAGAGAGAGAAAGAATCCCAAGCAGGCTCTGCCCTGCCAGCACCAGCATGGATGGATGTAGGGCTCAAACTCACAAATGCACAAACCACAGGATCATGACCTGAGCCAAAACCAGAGTCAGACGCTTAACCAAATGAACCCCCAGGCACCCCTCCCCATTGTTTTAGATCTCAGTAATGACCACCCAGAGGTTTCTCAGGTAAGCCACACTAAAATGGATAGCTTTCCAGTAACGGAAATTAATAATCCATACACGATACCTCTTTATATATGTGTACATATGTATGCATATATACACATGAGCACACACACGTGCACACATGCTAATTTCATGTAATGTCTCTGCGGGCAATGACAACATTAGAGCTGGAAGGGACTTTAGAGATTTTACCTAAGCATTTAATTTTCAGATAACAAAAACCAAAACCCGCAGAAGCAAAGTGACCAGCATAAGCCCATGAAACATGTCAACAATGGCAGGGATGGAGGGAGTCTCAGGTCCCCTGACACCCAGGCCAATGTTCTTTCACTTGCCTCAAAGATGCCTTTTGTGACTTCTCCCAAATTTCAACACACCCTCATACAAGCACCTTTCTGGGACCCAAAAACAACTCTTTAGTGAAAAGGAACTAAATCTTAAACTACAGAAAAATTGTAAACATAGTTCATCAAACTTTTACTCTGAAGCATCTGAAAGTCTGTTAATAATATGATGCCTCATTACCCCCTTATTAGGGGGTATTTAGTGTGTATTTCCTACAAACAAAATGAGACCATTTTCCCACATAATCATAATGCAAATACCAAAATTGTTAACACTGGCATATTATTACAATCTAGTCTTCAGGCCCCAATTCAATTGTGCCAACTGAGACTCATGAATCACATTTAGCTGTCACACCTTACTCCATCAGTCTGGAACAATTCCTCAGTTTTTTCTTGACTTTCATGACCTTGACATGAAAATTACAGGCAGTTATTTTGTAGAATATCCCTAACCTATGGTTTTTCTGGTGTTGCCTCATGATTAGATTTGGATTATGCTTCAAATTCTTGGCTGTTCCTATTCTGAAGGAAAACATGGAGAGTGCTGAGCTCTATATCTCAAAACCAAGTCAGAGATGGGATTTTTTTTTTAATAGGCAAAAGTTAAGACAAGACACTTCACCAAAGAATAGATATAACTGGTTGGTTGATATGCACAGGAAAAAAATCATCATTAATCATGAGGAAAATGCAAATTGAAATTATTATGCAATACCACTTATAAACTCACTAGATGGGATACAATCAAAAAAGATGGACTAAACCAAGTGTTGGTAAGGCTGTGAAGAACTGGAATGCCTCATATATCACTGATGGAAATGTAAAATGGTATAGATGCTTTGGAAAATAGTCTGGTGGTTTCTTAAAAAATAAAAACACTATTTTCAGAAGTGTCAAGGCATTGGAGCCAAAGGAAGTCTGAGGAACTGCTCCAGCCTTAAGAAGACCAAAGAGACAGGACAACTAAATGAAACACAGACTGCTGAATAGGGTTTGAAGAGGAGGAAGTAATAATGTGTCATTGTTAATTTCCTGATGGTGGTGACTGGCTATGTTACAGTTATGTAGGAGATATTTCATTTGGTAAAAATACACATTGAAGTGTTCTGGTGACATGAGGCACTGTATGCATCAACAATTTACTCTCAAATAGGGCAGGGAAAAGGCTTTTTTGTATTGTCTTCGTAGTATTTCTATACATTTCATATTGTTTAAAAAAGTTGTTAAGGGGCACCTGGGTGGCTCAGTTGGTTAAGCATCTGACTTTGGCTCAGGTCATAATCTTGCAGTTCATGAGTTCAAGCCCCACATCAGCTCTGTGCTGACGGCTGGAGCTGGCTTTGGATCCTGTGTCTCCCTCTCTCTCTGCCCCTAACCCACTTGCACTTTGTCTCTCTCAAAAATAAATAAACATTTAAAAAAATTAGGGGCGCCTGGGTGGCTCAGTTCGTTGGGTGTCTGACTTCGGCTCAGGTCATGATCTCAGGGCTTGTGAGTTTGAGCCCTGCATCAGGATCTGTGCTGACAGCTCAGAGCCTGGAGCCTGCTTCAGATTCTGTGTCCCTCTCTCACTCTGCCCCTCCCCTGCTCATGCTCTGTATCTCTTTTAAGAATAAATAAAACATTTTTAAAAATTTAATTAGGGGCGCCTGGGTGGCGCAGTCGGTTAAGCGTCCGACTTCAGCCAGGTCACGATCTCGCGGTCCGTGAGTTCGAGCCCCGCATCGGGCTTTGGGCTGATGGCTCAGAGCCTGGAGCCTGTTTCTGATTCTGTGTCTCCCTCTCTCTCTGCCCCTCCCCCGTTCATGCTCTGTCTCTCTCTGTCCCAAAAATAAATAAATTAATTAAAAAAAAATTTAATTAAAAAAATAAAATTAAAAAGTTGTTAAATGTAAAAAACTGTGTTAAATGTGTAGCATTAAAAATGCTTAAAATTTGGGGCGCCTGGGTGGCGCAGTCGGTTAAGCGTCCGACTTCAGCCAGGTCGCGATCTCGCGGTCCGTGAGTTCGAGCCCCGCATCAGGCTCTGGGCTGATGGCTCAGAGCCTGGAGCCTGTTTCCGATTCTGTGTCTCCCTCTCTCTCTGCCCCTCCCCCGTTCATGCTCTGTCTCTCTCTGTCCCAAAAATAAATAAACGTTGAAAAAAAAAATTAAAAAAAAAAAAATGCTTAAAATTATTCTGTTACAGAAAAAAAATGCCTTCCTCTTTCCATTCTATACTCTTTAAAGACTTTTTTTTTGAAATGTTTGTTTATTTTTCAAAGAGAGAGACGGAGCATGAAAGGGAGAGGGGCAGGGAGAGAAAGACACACACAGAATCTGAAGCAAGGTCCAGGCTCCGAGCTGTCAGCAGACAGAGCCCAATGCAGGGCTCCAAGCCCAAGAGCCAGGAGATCATGACCTGAGCCGAAGTCTGATGCCCAACCGTCTGAGCCACCCAGGCACCCTCCACTCTATACTCTTAACCCATTTTATAAAAGTTTTCTTCATACTACTCACCAGTAAGTGAAACATTATGCGCTTGTGACAGTCCACCTTCTCTACTAAAAAGCAAACTCAAGATCAGGGACTAAGTTTTGTTCACCACACTATTCTCAGTACCTAGAATAGTGATGAGTACATAGGGTATTCATATTTGTTCAATGATTTAATTTGTAATTTTATTACGGTTTAAAATAAAATCACTATTATCCCCTCCCCTACATATACACATTGCTTGCCCTATGACCCATCAGCTCCACTTCTAAGTAACCAAGAGAAATAAAAGCCAAATGTCCACACAGAAACACAGATGAATGTATAGCAGCATTATCCATAATAGACAAAACCCAAAAACATTCCACATTTCCATAATCTAGTATATCCATCCAATTAATTTCTATTTAATGACAAAAGGCAATCAACTACAGATTCTGGGAAGGACATGGATGAATTTCAAAACCTGTTTAAGAAAAAACCAGATACAAAAAACTGTATCTTGCATGATTCCATTTTCATGAAAGTTCAAGGACAGGCAAAACAGAAAGCAGATCAGGAATTGTCTGGAGGTGGTAGTAGGAGTGGGAACTGACTGCAAATGACAAGAGGGAACTTTTTGTAATGATGGAAATGTTCTAAAGCTGGATTGCAGTGATGGCTGTACAACTTAGTTAATTTATTAAAAATTATTGAACTGAACACTTAATTTTAGGATATGTTGATATAGCTATTTTAAAATAAAAGGCAGACAGCTAGAGAAGCTTCCTTTTGCTTGCTATTTGGACAATTTTTAAAAAATCAATGTCATATTAAGTGATGGATAAGGCTATGTGCTGTAAGGAGGGATATAAGCATTTTAAAAGAGCTTGTTGGGGTGCCTGGATGGCTCAGCTGGTTAAGTGTTCAACTCTTGGTCTCGATTCAGGTCATGATTTTCCAGTTTGTGAGATCGAGCCCCAAGCTGAGCTCTGCACTAACAGTATGGAGCCTGTTTGGGATTCTCTCTCTGCTACTCCTGTGCTCATGCTCGCTCTCTCACACACGCTCTCAGAGTAAATAAACTTTAAAAAATAGATAAGAGAGCTTGTTTAGCCAAATTAAGGTCCAAACTACAAAATGTGAGACCCTGATAATTAGTAGGAGCTGCAATTTTCATATTCTGTCCATGTGTTTGACTCTTCAAGTTGTCCTTAAAGGGAATTCTCAGTATCTGTATTAGACTCATACCTGGCCACCCCTCCAGCACACTAGCAGGAGGCTCTAAGAGTACTTAGGCTTGGAAAAACCACCTCATTCATGCTAGTAATTGAAATAACCTTGCAAATTACAACTACAGAGTTTGAATTTGTGTAGATGATCCTGACTGGTTAAGAAACTATTAATATTCTTGGTCAGGATACCCCACCAACTTTTTAGTTGTCAGTCAGTTTTATTTCTTACAACAAAATATGATTCTTAAATAGAGAGAACAATTATGCTATGGCTTCAAATTCTCAAAAATTATTTTAGGGGACATACGTAATAAGAAACACTTATGTTCTGCTTAGTATAGAAAAGAAGCACTTAGTATAGAAAGTGCTTTCTTTTCATTTAATAACAATAGAAAGAATAACCCACTTAAAAAATTGGTTTGTGCATAATCTACCTTTTCAGCTTCCCAAATGCAGAAAAACAGGAAGGCCATTTAAAATTAAATGACGTATCTAGTGACTTAAAAAAAAAGTATTTTAGACTTGTGTTGGCGATAAATGCTATAAAAAGAAATTAAGGAAAACTCACTGGAAAGAAGTTAACACCAAGGCCCTGACCAGGCCTCTGTTCTAACCCTCTCTTCAAGCCACTCCCATTCCACCAGGCATCCCACACACTGTAAGCTCCCCGGGCCACATGTTTATTTCACTGATGTACCCACAAAACTACAACATGTCTAGTGCATATGTTATTTGTTGAGTTAATTATAACTAGGAAGCCTAGATGGAGTTAGATGCTCAGCACAGAATGATTTCATAACAGTGCTTTTACTATATTGCTCAGTAATTTATTTCCTTACCTGCCTGCCCCAAACACTAGTGTAACATTTTTGAGGAAGATCAAGGAACATGGCTCAGGGCCTGCCACATAAGATGCTCTCTGGTCATTCAATCAAACAGGAGAGGCATATGCCCAAGATCGCACAACTGGAACCTGATAGACCCAAAGTCTAACCGTTTTATTTCTGCATGAGTTGCTTTATACTCCAAGAGACTGAGTGAGGTGAAAGAGGATCCAGGTCTTGCCAGGTCCATTTACTTCAAAGGAATAACAATTAGAGCATTAACCAGGTATGAGCACTCAGCATTTCACCTACATACTTCATTTAATCCTCATGACACTGAGGAATACAACACTACCCCCTTTCTACAGATAAGGAAAACAAGACTCAAGTTGGATAACCTACAGCAGTCACATATCTAAGTAGTAAAAACCCATGCTCTTACATGCTCCATCATAGAGGCTTCCAGAAAAAAGTTAAACCTTGGGAGGAAGGCTGTGGCCAAAGACCAGAATGCTGGCCTCAGACAATCTGGTCAAGAAGTCACTCAGCAGATGTTGTTTCTTAGCTGTTTACTTTATTGTTAGGCTGCATAACTCATATATGTGTTACATGTTATATATGTATCAAATATTAAATAAATTTTAAAGATACCACCCAGTTTAGGGGCCACCCCCATAATGCCAGAGATAGAAAATAAAAGAACTCTAAAAGCAACCCAAAGCCCTTCTTCTGCTTCAACTACTTCTCCCTCTCCTCTCTTCCCTTCCTTCCCCACAGGCTCCAAAAAGCAGGGAAAAATTCCAGCCTGGAGAAGAGCAGGGGAAACAGCACCAAGAACTAACCAGGCAAGTCAGCACTCAATAAGAGGCATCTTTTGACTACCCCCACCTCATACCTCATACCTTAGAGAAGTCCAGCCTTTTCAAATGATTCCACCAGCTGACTGGACCAGAGGTGGACACCATCCCAAACTGGATCAGATTCTCTACCCCAGAAATTAGATTTAGAGTGCTCTCAGCCTCTAGTTGTCAATGTACTAAAGACACATACCTTGGGGAACCAAGGGTAAGCTCTCTTCTGCCAAATGCATGGGGATGTGTTGAAAAAGGAAAAAAAAAATCTCTGTGCAGAGACGAAGGGTGCAAGTTGATTTTGTAAATGTCAAGAGAGAAGGAGATAGGTACGCTGGACTATTTTCTAGTTCCTGGTTACAACCATACTTGAAGGCTTTAACTGCACTTCCTATCCCTGAAGTACCATAAGAAAGAGCCCTCAATCTTAATCACAAATTCCATTTCTACAGTCATTTTTTATGAGACAGTGCATGAAACACTCCAGCACCTTACACTACCTTTTTTTTTTTTTAATTTTTTTTTCAACGTTTATTTATTTTTGGGACAGAGAGAGACAGAGCATGAACGGGGGAGGGGCAGAGAGAGAGGGAGACACAGAATCGGAAACAGGCTCCAGGCTCTGAGCCAACAGCCCAGAGCCTGACGCGGGGCTTGAACTCACGGACCGCGAGATCGTGACCTGGCTGAAGTCGGACGCTTAACCGACTGCGCCACCCAGGCGCCCCTACACTACCTTTCAATTAGCTAGCTCCAAGTTGTTCTTCAGGTCCCAACTTAAACACCACTTCTTCCAGGAAATCTTCCCAGACTATTCAAAACATTTTAGCTCCACCTTTTATACTCCCCGGTGGCACTGTGCACCTCATCATACTCGGTAAGTGTTATTTCTTTCCTGTGGGACTATAAACACCACAGAGTAAAACCATCTCTTCTGTTCAACACTCTGATCCTACTGCCTAGCACATTGGCCAGGTACACACTTAAATAACATCATTAAGTGAATGGAAATCAAGAAACTGGTAGACGTAGGTAGAAAGGGTGAGAAGAAATCAACACTAACCTCCTGATAAAAAGTTTGACCCTACCTCCCTCATCCTTTCCAAGTATCCAGTTTTTCCCTTTTCTACCTCCCTACAGCCCCAAGTTAGCTCTGACAATTACCATTTTATACTTTGGTGCCAATGCATTCAGGAACCTGGGCTGTAGGAAGTATGTTTCCAGATAGCTTGGTATAACAGAGTAAAACCTATCAAAAAAACCAAAAAACAAAAAAAGTCACAGATTTGGGGGTCTAGATAAATCTCAATTCCACTATATATATATTGGCTGTGAATCCTGGACAAGTTACATGAAATCTGGTTTCTTCATCTATAAAATAAAAAAAAATCTATTACCTCAAAGATGAGAAAGAAAATGAACTTGAAACCACAGTACCTAAAACAAGGCAGGCTTGTGCAGGTCCCTACCCCCACACCCTACTTCCCAGCTCCTACTGGCCATGGGTTCAAAACACATACACTGTCCTAACTAAGAATCTGAAAAGTGCCTTGGAGAATCCCTGCTGGCTTTCCAATGCGAGGGAGGCCCAAGTAGTGAAAGAGAAACAAAAGGGAAGAAATAGCATCTCAGGGTTAGGTAGGTGGGTACAGTGAACTGGATACAGGGTGAAGTAGCTCTGGATGTTTGTTGGGGAATCAGTTCTTTTTTAATTAGTAGGTACCTTATTGTGAACAAAATGGAGAATATTATATGGTTCCTGGGAAAACTGGGATGCTTTTTGTAAAAATGTTCTCATAAATACTTGATAATGAAAAACAAATTAAATTCATGGAAATGGCTTATCAGTTATAGCTAACCACAGGAATTCTACACTTTTTTCTTTTTTTTTTTAAAGTTTTTTTTTTTAATATTTTATTTATTTTTGAGAGAGAGAGAGAGAGACAGTGTCTCTTAGTGTCTTCCCTTTTCTTTCTTAATTTTTTTTTCAACATTTATTTTATTTTTGGGACAGAGAGAGACAGAGCATGAACGGGGGAGGGGCAGAGAGAGAGGGAGACACAGAATCGGAAACAGGCTCCAGGCTCTGAGCCATCAGCCCAGAGCCCAACGCGGGGCTCGAACTCACGGACCGCGAGATCGTGACCTGGCTGAAGTCGGACGCTTAACCGACTGCGCCACCCAGGCGCCCCTCTTTTTTTTTTTTTTTTTTTTTTTAAAGAGAGAGAGGGTGAGAGAGAATCCCAAGCAGGCTCCAAACAGCAGCACTTGATGCGGGGCTCAAACTCCCAAATCATGAGATCATGACCTGAGCCAAAACCGAGTCAGAAGCTCAACCAACTGAACCACCAAGGCACCTGAAGAATTCTACACAATAGGGATGCTATTAATATCAAAATCAATTTTGTTGAATAGCTTGAAAGTACTCAAAACTTTCAAAAACACTGAATTTTCTGTTGCTCATGTAAACTGGTGTACTCAGATATGTGAGCTCCCAAAAGCATACAAGAGATTTCTTTATTAAAAGTTAACAGATTGGCATCCCAGTGGCTCAGTAAGTTGAGCATCCAACTTCAGCTCAGGTCATGATCTCATGGCTCATGAGTTCAAGCCCTGCATCAGGCTCTGTGCTGATGGCATGGAGCCTGCTTTGGTTCTTTTGTCCCCCTCTCTCTGCCCTTCCCTGCTTGCTCACTCTCTCTCAAAACAAACAAATAAATAAATAAATCTTTAAAGAAAAAAAAAAACAAACGGTTAACAGAGGCTCCTGGCTGACTCAGTTGGTAGAGCATGTGACTCCTGATTTTGGGGTCGTAAGTTCAAGCCCCATGTTGGGTGCAGAGATTACTTAAAAATAAAATTAAAAAAAAAAAATTAACAATTGAGGTACCAGGGTGGCCCAGTCGGTTAAGTGTCCAACTTCAGCTCAGGTCACGATCTCACAGTTTTTGGGTTCGAGCCCCATGTCAGTCGGGTTCTGTGCTAACAGCTCAAAGCCAGGAGCCTGCTTTGGATTCTGTGTCTCCCTTTCTCTCTGCCCCTCCCCTGCTCATGCTCTGTCTGTCTGTCTCTCTCCCTCTCAAAAATAAACACTTAAAAAAATTAACAATTAACAAGCAAAACTAAGAATCTGATCCCAGATCCATTTGTCTTGAGCTTCGATAAATGATACACACTACTGCTAGTCTTGCCTTTCAAACAGGCAGTACAAATGACCTAGCAGAGTTTTAGGAAGGGAGGGAGTGCTAACAGCAGACAGCAGTAAGGGTATGTTTATGGAGGAGATGAGCCTTAGAGGAAGTCAGGACTTGAACAGGGACCGATGTTTTGCGAAGGTTGGAGGGGTATACTGCTAGCATCCTGACAGGACAATTCTCCTGCACAGGGACTGTACCACGCACTGTAGGTCGTTTAGCATACCTGCCTCCACCACTACAAATGGAAGGCCTATAACACTCCCCAATCAATGTAACAACCAAAAAAAAAAAAACCAAAGCAAAACAAAACCCAAAGACATTTCAAAATACCCCTGGAAAGGGGGTAAAAGTCATACCCACTGAGTAACCCTAGATAAGCAGAAAGAAAAGAGTAAGCAGAGCAGGTAGAAAGCATAAAAAAGACAAAGAGGGGAACATAATTCACAAAATTTGAGGAGGAACTGGCAGAGACAAGACTATCCTTTAATGACTCTCACTTAACAAATGAAACTGAACTCCTCAGTAAACAATGTCCTTCAGGATTTGACCCTGCCCATCCCACTGTCTCAACTTCAGCTTTCTCCTTAAGGCACCCTATACTCCTGCCATCCCAAACAACTTGTGGTTTTCCTGACCTAATGTGCTGCTTTTGCATGTACATTTTCCTTTACCTAGAATGCACATTCAAGGCGAAATCCTAATCATATATCAACACCCAGCTCAAAAGTCTGTGAAGCCATAGAAACAACCCAACAGCTCCACATCACTCAGGCCTCCTTTTTCTCAAATCGTTACACATATTCTTTCTGAATGGACTGGTATACTCTGTATTACTGTTCAATTCCATACAACTATTTGGACTAAAAAGTACTACAGGGCAGAGACCATGTGAATCCTGGCACATAACAGGTGCTCAATAAATATTTTCTGAATTACCTTATGTGAAAGTTTTTAGAAAAGCTAAAAAGTGATACAAGCAAGGAGACAACAGGTATTTCCTGTTATTAAAAGCATATATTTTCTCAGCTTTGATCTTTGGTAGCACATCATTTAGGAACCATACAGGCTGGGATGCTCTATCATTTCTTAGCTGTGTGTCCTTGGGCAAGTTAACTAACATCTCTCTGTCTCAAGTTTCCTCACTTTCATACAGAGCAACCACATTTGCAGTGTGGTTATGAGGATTAATTAATGTATACAAAACAAACAGAAAGTGCTGATTTAAACGGTGGTTCTACTAGTCTGCCATAATCAACAAGTTTTAGTAAGACAGGATGTTAAACCATTAGGAAGACGATCACACTGAAATTTTGCTTGAAACTATCTTTTTTTTTTTTTTTTAGGAGAGTAGAAAAATCAACAAGTCTAATAGCTTGTCTTCAAGCTGCATTGTTTGTCCTCTACAGTATTCAACGCCAATCCCTTATGACTACAGTCTCCCTTGGTTCCTGTGATGATGCAAATTCCTGGTTGTCCTGTCTCTGTAGCACACTTCCTCTGTCCTCTTCTGCAACTTGTCCTCTATTGACACCTAACGTGAGGCACTTCTCTGACTCAGTTCTGACATATTTTTCTCATCTTATCCACTCTTAAAGTATCTCTATTTCAACTAGTATCTCTATGGAGGTGACCAGTATGATGTCTCAATCATATTCAGGAAATATTTCAAACTCAACTTACTCAAAATACTTACCTTAGTTAATAAATGAACAAGCATGCACAGCTTCAATTTCTCCTCTGTCATACATTTTTTTTCTTTTTTTCTGATTCTTCTACGTCTCACCAGTCCTCAGATTCCTATTCCTTTGCCTATCTCTTAACAATATTTGTCTGGGTTATCTTTGTCCTCAGTAGTTCTTCAACCTTTCTGGGACAACGGACCCCTTTGAAAATCTACTGAATGTAATGGATTGTTTACTAAAAAGATGAATATACACATCTGCTTGCAATTTCACTTAATCAATGACCTCAAATAAGAATCTGTACTCATCCATGCAAGATTACTACTTACATAAATTTTCACCTCCAGTTTCAACTTCCCTCTTCTAAATTTCAAGATGCCTTCTGGATATAGCCTAAATGGCCTACAGTCATCACAACTTAACAAGTCTGAACTCACTATTTCTCCCTAATAAGCCTGCTCTACCTCCAGTATTTCTCTTCTGATAACAGCACCACTATCCTCCCAGGCTCCCAGCCTAGAAGTCTTAGAATTAACAAATATGCCCATATGCAATCTCAGAAATCCCTCTTAAATCCAAAACCCATCTCTAAGACTCTTACCCTTTAAGATTGCATTATCCTTTACTTCTTCCCACACTTGCCATAATTCAGTCTTTCTATCATACTTCAGAGAAGAGCCCACTACGGATTTTTTTTTTTGAAAGATTTTATTTTTAAGTAATCTCTACACCCAACATGGGGCTCAAACTTACAATCCTGAGATCAAGAGTTGCATGCTCTACCAACTGAGCCAGCTAGGCGTCCCATGGACTCAATCTTAATAAGGTCTCTCAACACCTCTGTTACCCTCCAATGCCACTTTATCACTTCACACCCAGGCAGTTACAATAGCCTAATTGATTCCCCCCACCAAATTTTTTTTCTATCATTTCCATCAGTGTTGATCTATCTTCCCAAAGAAAATCTAAGAATTGACCATGTGACTGCCTGTTTTCAAAATCACTGATGCTTCTTCATTGCACAAATATACAAACTCAGTTTTGCCTTTAGAGTCCTCTACAGCTTGCCACCTAAATACTTGCCCAAGATTAGATTCCACAACTCAAACTGTCACTTGAGCCAATTATCCATCAAAATCATACCCACTCTTAAAGACCCAACTCAAACTCCACTCTTCATCTTTATACCCTCCATATAATGATTAGGAAAGGGCTCTGCACAAAAAAGGCAAAATTCCTAACTGCCTGAAAATCTTTAACTCTGTCGGAAAGTGTCACATTTTTAAAAATATCACTATTTAGGGGCCCCCCGGGTGGCTCAGTCGGTTGGGCGTCCGACTTCGGCTCAGGTCATGATCTCACGGTCCGGGAGTTCGAGCCCCGCGTCGGGCTCTGTGCTGTCAGTTCAGAGCCTGGAGCCTGCTTCAGATTCTGTGTCTCCCTCTCTCTCTGCCCCTCCCCCACTCATGATCTGTCTCTATCAAAAAAAATGAATAAACGTTAAAAAAAATCTATCACTATTTAAATATTAACATTTCATTCAAGAAGCCCCCCATAAACAATCAACGTTTATTAAATGCTAAGAATGTGCAATGCAGATTAAATTCTTATTTAGATGAGGATAAAAAGCTATAACCTGGACCCAGAATTATAATTCCAATTATACTTATATTTGGATTTTACTCAGGAAAGGAAAATTACAGTAAAAAAATTACTTGGCATTAGGGGTGCCTGAGTGGTTCAGTCAGTTAAGAGTACAACTTCGGCTCAGGTCACAATCTCACAGTTTGTAGGTTCGAGCCCCACATCCAGCTCTGTGCTGACAGTTCAGAGTCTGGAGCCTGCTTAGGATACTATGTCTCCTCTCTCTGCCCTTCTCCTAGTTGCTCACGCATGCATGCTCGCTCGCTCTCTCTCTCTCTCTCTCTCTCTCTCAAAAGTAAACAAACATTAAACAAATTTTTCAAAAAAAGTACTTGGCATCTCCTCTGACAGAAAATCAAGTAAGTCTATGACAATGACAGAAATACTATATGTAAGTTATCTTCAGACTGGTAAAAATCTTATCAAGAAAAAAAAAACCAAAAAAACCTTTCAAGTGAAGTGTCCTAAAACTAGATTTTTTCAGTCCATATTTTACATGTAGGATTTTTTAAAAGAGCCCAAGGACTTGATGGACAATTCTGAGCTTCTCATGAGATGTGTTTACCGGCATACTTACCAGCAGGTGCAATAGCAATCAGATGTATGATAGAGAAGTGATGCTGTGGGCAGTACTTTGTTACCTTCTAGGGCATTATTTCTTTTGACCTGACCTAATTTAAATTCTCTTTTGGCTCCTAACCCTCTGAGTTCACTACTTTTCACAGTTGTATATGTGAAGCACTTTGATCCTCAAGAAAATGAAAATGGTCAAGATTCAATTAGACTTTTTTTTTTTAAGTCTTTCAAAGATACTTGTTAAAACATGCCCTTTATGGCATTTCTAAAATCACAATCACTCAAATTTGAATACAGTTCAAAAATATATTTACTTACAACAGTAATATATGCTAAAATTCTGAAGTTATTAATAACACCACTTAAGGACAGTAAGGTATAACAGAGCTGCAGCATTTGAAATAGGACCTCAGTCTACAATCTCAAGTCTGGACTCTACTTGTATGACTAAGAATCTGCTTCACTTACAAATACTTTCTCACCTGAAAGAGGGATATCACCACCTTTTCCTCCTTCGAGGTGGCTGTTCAAATAAAATGAAATAATATACCTAGAAAAGCACTTGCCACCAAGTGTTCAATAAATATTAGTTTACTTCTTTCATTCAAAACAAAACACACTCACAAGAAGATTTAGGTGTAAGGGAGTCTACACTTCCATTAAGTCCTCATCACAAAACAATACAGCTAGTTCGAAGAACTACAAACGTTTCTGAGGGATATGGATCAAGATAAGGGAGGCTGCATGTGATTCTACAAGAATTCCATTACGGGTGCATACATATTGACCACTAAAACATTAATAGGAAAAGTCCACAGCAATTGTGCTAAAACGTATGAATACATTTCTGCTGGCAAGAGAACTCACTCGGGGTAAAGAAAAAAAAAAAAAAAAAAAAGAGATCAGACCCAACTCCAAACGACTCTAATAAATTAAGAGAGCGGTACTGGCTTATTCTTCATGAAACGCAAACAGTATGGGTATTAAAATCCATTTAAAAACTTCAAATTTAAAATATTTCATAACTAACACTGCTGCCACGAATGCTTTTTATAGAAAGCCTGCGCAGGAGAGCACCGTTAGCATCACCGAAAAAAAAATTTAACGAAAGTCGAGGAAAACGGGAGAGGGAAGATCATTATTTCGGCGTTCGGCACACATGCCGAGGCGAACCCCTTTCAAGACCGCGGCCAACACCAGCGTCGACAAGCCTCTGAAGGAATTCCTGGTTTTACAATCGGATGTCAAAAAGAAGGCCCTGATGCTAGCAAACTGGGAGGTGGAAGGGGATGAGGGACCGCTTCCGTTCCCTTCCCGGAGATCCTGGCTCTAAACTCCGCGCTGCGCCCGGGTCTGGGGGTCCCCGGGTGCTGGCCTCCGCCCCCTACGCCCCTCCCCGCGACAATCGAAGGCCGGCCCGCGAACCGCCGCGAGCAACACCCAAACCTCGACAGTCTCCCGGGCCCCGCCTGAGGCCCCCAGCGCAGCGACCACAGTGAAGTCATGGATTGGGGTCGCAGCGGCGCCGGAGGCCGGGGCGCGGACGAGGCCGCGGCTGCGTCCGCTGCGTCCCCAGGCAGTGGGGTGGGCGGGCGTGGCCCGGCCTGCGAGCGGGCGTGGACACTCACCACACCATGCCGTAGGCGCCCTCGCCGATATACGAGAGGTTGGTGTAGCGCGGCCCCACGTCGAACACCTGCCCGCGGACCATCTCCGGGCCCGCGCCCGCCGCCGCCGCCGCCGCCATGTTGGCTGCCGGGCCGCCGCCGCCGCCGCCTCCGCCGCGAAAGGCTCGACGTTCCGCGGCCGCCGCTCGGCTCACGCCGCGCCTCTCGGAGGGACCGCGCCGCTGCGGGTGCAGCTGCCGACGCTAACCGGGAAAGAGCAAGGAGGGAACCGTTTAGGAGAGCTACAGAGTCTACGGCCACTCGGACCGACTGCCTGCCTGACTGACTGACGGGCGGGCCGGCGGGCGGAGGGAGGGGCGAGCGCCGAGGAAGGCGCCGGGGCGGAGCAAAGAAACGTGTACGAGGATTGGCTCTCCCCGCCTCGGGGCGGGGCTGCAATGGCCAGCGGAAGCGGCGAGGTCTGGGCGGAGCACTGCGGCGGCGGCAGAGTCACCGCCCTGCGTGGTCACGTGCGTTCGCGGGGGAGTTGGCGCGGGAGGCGGCTCTGGAGAAGCAGAAGGACACCGAGGCGTCAGGTTGGGGTGTATATCGCTGAGCCGGAGAGACTGTCAGGGAAGGGAAAACCCCGGAGCGGGGTACTGACTGAGTCAGGGAACGACCTAGGACAGCGCATGAGGGACGCCAGCGCACCACACACCGGCCACAGGCCTGCAGCAGGCCTGCGCCAGTGGCCCGCACACAAACTTAGAAGCCTTGAGACAAGGACAGAAACCGAAAGGCTTGACCGAGACCGCAAAAGACATTTGAATACTGAGAAAGTGTGAAACACAAAGGTGGAGACTAAAGTGAGAGATTTCGGATACGCTAATCAGACAGGTTCGTTCAACCAATGTTTGTTGAACATCTATATTATTCTGGGCATCAACATTCTAGAGGGAGATGATAGATAAGAAAGAAAGAAAAGAGAGGTAAAAAAAAATACTCAAGTTGTAATAAGTACTATGAAGAAATATAAAGCAGGGTAAAGGGTTAGAAGGTAGTGGAGAAAGACATTGAGATTCAGGGACTGAGGCCCAGATAGGTACAGATCGACAGAAGCTTAGGACATACTGAAACAAATGCAAGGATGGAAACGCTAAAACCCAAACATTAAGATGTAGAGAAAACGAGACAAACAAACTGAAGCCTTGGAAGTACTCACAAGCACCAGAGGCTGAAAAATAAATATCAGAATCCTAAAGCAAGTGAAAACCAATAGCTAAGACAATGAAACAAATGATGCAGCCACTGCTTCAGAGCCATTTCCCAGGCCATCTGTGGAGAGGGAGGGAGTAAGGATGTAAGATCCTGCATCCCAGTTGTCCAACACTGATCTTGAAAGCCTTCAACTCATGACTTCTACACATCAGCAAATTTCAATTAGTCTCAAAAGTGAATAGGCAAACTCTTTAAAAACCTTGTAGGGAAGTAAATATGTGGCACATGAGATAAGAAATGAAGTGCCAGAGGGGCGCCTGGATGGCTCCATTGGTTGAGTGACCAGCTCAGGTCATGATCTCTCCGTTTTTGAGTTCTAGCCCTGCATTGGGCTCGCTGCTATCAGCACAGAGCCCACTTGGAATCCTCTGTCCCCCTTTCTCTCTGCCCCTCCCCTGTTCGCTCTCTCTCTCTCTCTCTCTCTCAAAAATAAACATTAAAAAAGAAATAAATAAAGTGCTGGAGCCAAAACTTACTCCTTGAAACATACTTAGTCCACTAAGCAGAACACAGTTTTAGAATACACCTCACTTTTATTCTTTATTAAGAAAAGATTGTATCTTTTAAAGAACAGGCCAGTACGGGCTCCTGGGTAGCTCAGTCGGTTAAGCAGCTGACGATTTCAGCTCATGTCGTGATCTCATTGTTGTGAGATCAAGCCCTGCATTAGGCTCTGTGCTGATGGCAAAGAGCCTGCTTGGGATTCTCTCCCTCTCTCTCTCTCTCCGTGCCTCCCACTGTCTCTCTCTCGCTCACTCTCAAAATAAACTTAAAAAAATAAGAATAGTTAACATTAAAAAATATTATTTAAAGAACAGGCCAAGATAAATGGAGTGTACTGTGAAATGAAAACCGTAGTAACTGAAGTAAAATTCAATAGTGCAGTAAAAAAGCAGATTTGACAATGCAAAAGAACAAATCATCAATACAGAAGATAAATGTGAGAAAAATTCAAAGTGATGGAATTCTTTAAGGAAAAATGAGTAGGAGAACATCAAGCTATAGGCATTGCTCAAGAGAAGACAGAGAAAATCAATTACAGGCAATAATTTAAATTATAATAAAACTTTCCTTAGTTCTGAAAACATCTGAGGTGCAGGTGGAAAACTGAGGGAATTCACTGGGATCCAGAAAAATTAAGCATAAATCAATTTCAAGATGTAATCTGGAAAAATTCGTAAATCTCAGAGATAAAGAACAAATACAGTCTCCAATAAGGAAAAAAAATTATTTATTAAAAAAAAAACACTTGTTGGAGTGCCTGGGTGGCTTAGTCAGTTAAGTGTCCAACTCTTGATTTCAGCTCAGGTCATTATCTCATGGTTCATGGGGTTGAGCCCCAAGTCAGGCTCCATGGTGACAGTGTGGAGCCTGCTTGGGATTCTCTCTCCCTCTCCCTCTGTTTCTCTCCTGTTCGCCTGCCCTCTCTCTTTTTCAAAATAAATAAATAAACATTAAAAAAAAAACACTTTTTTTTTTTCAGATTCCTCCTTTGTAATAATCAAATGCAAAAGGAAGATGGAAAAGATTGACAGCACTCTGAGGAGGTAAATTGTAACCTTCCTTGGATGGTTTTATTCCCTCCAATCCTGAGTTCCTCCCAGCTCCTAAACCATTACTCAGAATCTCTTTCCTGAACTCCAGGTCAGCTTGTCTATCTATACAACCTATACCTACCTACACAACCTATACCTACGTACACAACCTACGCAACCTACATAACGCTATATGACATCCCCACAGATGCTTCACCTCCACATGTCCAAATTGCTGATAGCTAGAGCAGGAGTTCTGCACTCAGAGTGCTAGAGGGTTTCAGTTTTGCTGCTCCACTTACTACCTGCATGACCTTGGCCTCAGTTTCCTCACTCTTGAAGTGAAGATCATAATAGTACCTACCTCATAAGTTTGTTTTTTGTACAGAATAAGACAACATATGTAAAGAGCCTGGCACATAGCAAGTACTCAATAAATGTTATCTTTTATTATTATCTGCTCCACCCAAACCTGTTCCTCCTCTTGTATCTGTGGATAGCATCACCACCTGGATACTCAAACTGGAATTTTGAGTATGATCCTTACCAACTCCTTACCATTTTCCCTTGTTGCCAACTCTCACCTCCCCCACTCCCTGCATTGAACCAGTCACAAACTCCTGTAAATTCTGTTTCTTTAACATTTCTGAAATCCTGGGGCAGCTGGCTGGCTCAGTTGGTGGAACATGCAACTCTTGATTTCAAGATTGTAAGTTTGAGCCCCATTTTGGGCATAAAGTTTACTTAAAAATAAAATCTTTAAAAAAGTTTTTAATTACAGTCCTAAAATCCTTGTTACTCGAAGTATGGTGTCCAAACGAGCAGTGTCAGCATTGTGTGGGAGTTTGTTAGGAATGTGGCATCTCAGGCCCTCACCCAGACATACTGAATCCAGATCTGTATTTTAACAAGATCCCCAGGTGGTTTGTGTGCATATTAAACTTTGAAAAGCACTATTTATTTTTTATTGAGGTATAACCAACATATGACATTACATTACTTTCAGATGTACAATATAATGATTCAATATGTGTAAATATTGTGAAATGATCACCATAAGTCTAGCTAGCATCTGCCAATCACACAGAGTTACACAGTTTTGAAAAGCACTGTTTTAAACATATCTACTTCATCCCCACTGCCATTCTGCTACTGATCAACTCTCTCACCTAGAGGACCGCAGTAACCTTAATCCTTCTGCTTTCAGTGTGGCCCATCTCCAGTTGCTTCTCCTTGTACCCAGATCAATCTTCCCATAACAAATTTGACCATGTCTTTTCCCTTCTTAAAGCAATTCAGGGGCTCCCTATGGCACGCTCTTGTCTTCTATTCATACCACATATCTATCTCTTGCCCTGTGACATGTTCTCTCTTCACTCTTCCAGCATTGGTGGACATTTTAAAGCCACCACACTATCATGGCCACTAATTTTTTCCAGAGAACTTCTCTTGCTTGGTTCCATGGGTGCTAAATAACCTTATGATTAGAGTTTGGCTTCACTTGTGGTTTTCAGCAGGGAAAGTTCACTAACCAGAGGACAGCCCTATTCAGGTCCTTTGGCAATTACTATTTATCCTAAGATGGGAATTACATATACATCAGTCTCTGCTGAGTCAAGTTAGCATGAGTCAGGCCCAAGGGGAACAACCATCTAGCTACACTGACAGCAACAAATATTTGGAAACACAAAGCAGAGAACTAGGTTCTGGAACACTATGAGACCATGTGAAACCACTATCTAAGCATAAAACCCTGCTTAGATGGGCAACTGGCCACCTGGATGTCTTCTTTATTATCCTTCTAGAGTGGTGACAGTTCACCACTGAAGATCTGTAAAATCTTCGAAAACAATGGACATCTTCTGTTTTTGCCTGCCCATCATTAAGTCCTCCTTCTGTAAGCAATAACCCAATTTTTCTTTGGCAAACTGACTGTTGTATGTTCTTAAGTGGTTTGGAGCACTGGCGCCACCCCCATGTCATAAGTAAGTATGTGACCCAGTCAGTGTCACAGACACTGGTTCAAAGGATGGGCATGTTACCTGATACAGGCCAATGAAACTTGGCCCAGACTTTTATAGGAACAATCACAAAAAGAGTGCTCCCTTTCTGCTGGGGTTCTAGGGGAGTGAGTATGAGTTGGGGCAAAACATGCCATGATGTGAGAAATGCCCTCTGAGAATGAAGGCAGGATAGGGAAAGCAGAGTCCAGATATAGAGACAATTTCCTGATGACACATTTTGAGGCCGAAATCAGCTGAATCTGGACTTTACAGGTTCATGAGCCAATATATTCTCTTTTTTAGTAAAGTCAGTTTGAGGTAGGTTTCTGTCTCTTGAAACCACGAGAGTTTCTGACTAATACACTACCCAACTAACTCCCTTTTCTGCAAAAATTGCTCAGAATTGTATAATAAGCCACCAAGACATGAATCAGAAACTCATGAATGATTAAATGAGGGAAAAGAACTGGCAATAAGCCTTGAAACTAGCTAAAGATAGAGAGATAACTGAACAAAAACACCACTCAGTAGAGACTGTTTGATGCTGATAAGTTGAAATGATTGTTGTTGCTATGGTAACAAACAAAAAGCAAAAGAAAAAAGTGAGAAAAAGGATTTTTTAAAATTGGATTTTTAACCTTAGATTAATGCAGTGAAAAACCAGAAAGGAAGAAAGAGGGCAGAAAAAGCCAGGCATTAAGTCTTTGTTTTACATAAAATGAAGACAAAAGTTATTTTTAAAAATAGTATAATTTCATATGTTTTTTCATTGTAGGAAGCTTTATGTCTATTGTATAAACTATTACAAGAGAAAAAAGGGAAAATGTAATTCACGCAGCAAAAATCAAGAGCCTTGTACCAAGAAGTGTACCAGACACTTTGTCACGTTGTAAATGGAAAAGAAACAGCAAGGAATCATAAAAAATGACATCAAGGCAAAGAAAAGAAAAGAAAAATTAAATTATTGGGACTACACCAATAAAAAGCTTTTGCACAGCGAAGGAAACTATCAATAAAACAAAAAGGCATCCTACCTAGTGGGAGAAGATATTTACAAATGATATATCCAATAAGGAGTTAATATCCAAAATATAAGAACTTATATAACTCAACATCAATATAATAATAGTAATAATAATAATAATCTGATTTAAAAATGGGCAGAGGACGTGAACAAACATTTTTCTAAAGAAGACATACAGATGGCCAATAGACACATGAAAAGATACTCAACATCACTAATCATCAGGGAAATGCAAATCAAAACTACAATAAGATAATTACCTTACACCCATCAGAATGGCTAAAATAAAGAACACAAGAAATAACAAGCATTGCCAAGGATGTAGAAAAAAAGGAAACTTTGCTGGGAATGCAAATTGGTGCAGCAATGATGGAAACAGTATAGAGGTTCTTCAAAAAATTAAAAAGAGGTGTGCCTACCTGGCTCAGTTGGTACAGCATGTGACTCCTGACCTTGAGGTTATGGGTTTGAGCCCCATGTTGGGTATAGAGATCACTTACAAATAAAATCTTGGGCCACCTGTGTGGCTCAGTCAGTTAAGCATCCGACTCTTGATTTTGGCTTAGGTTATGATCTCATGTTTCGTGGGTTCAAGCCCTGCATTGGGCTTTGTGCTGACAGCATTGGAGCCTGGTTAGGATTCTCTGTCTCCCTCTCTCTGTCCCTCCCCTGCTTGCATAAATGCTCTCCCTCTTTCTCTCTAAAAAATAAATAAACATTTAAAAGTAGTAAAAATAAAATCTTTAGTAGCACCGGGGTGACTCAGTCAGTTGAGTGTCCAACTCTTGATGTTGTCTCAGGTCACGATCCCAAGGTTGTGGGATTGAGCCCTGCATTGGGCTCTGTGCTGAGTATGGAGCCTGCTTAAGACTCTTTCTCTCTCTCTTTCTCTCTCTCTCTCTCTCTCTCTCCCTCTTGCCCTCTCCCCCACTCATACACACTCTCTCTAAAAAATTAAAAATTAAAAAAATCAATAAAATCAATAAATAAAATATTTTTAAAAATAAAGACAGGGTGCCTGGGTGGCTCAGTCAGTTAAGCGTCCGACTTTGGCTCAGGTCATGATTTCATGGTTTGTGGGTTCGAGCCCTGTGTCTGTGCTGACAGCTCAGAGCCTGGGGCTGTTCAGATTCTGTGTCTCGCTCTCTCTCTGCCCCTCTCCTGCTCATGCTGTCTCTCAAAAATAAGTAAACATTAAAAATGTTTTTTAATTAAAAAGAGAATTACCATATAGTTCAGTAATTCCACTACTGAGTATTTACCCAAAAAAAATGAAAACACTAATTTGAAAAGATACATGCACTCCTCTGTTTATTGCTGCATTATTTGCAATAACTAAGATATGGAACCTGAGTGTCCTTCCACAGATGAATGATTTAAAAAGATGTGGTATATATACAATGGAATACTCAGCCATAAAAATGAAAGAAAATTTATCATTTGTAGCAACATGATAGACCTAGAGGATATAATGCTAAGTGAAGTAAGTCAGTCACTCACATGTGGAATTTAAGAACCAAAACAAATGAATGAAGAAAGAAAAAAAGAGGCCAAAAAACAGACTCTTAAATACGGAGAACGAACTGGTGGTTACCAGAGGGGAGGGGGTTGGGGGGATGAGTGAGGTAGATACAGGGGATTAACAGTACATTTATCTTATTGAGCACTGAGAACTGTATAGAATTATTGAATAATTATATTGTACACCTGAAACTAATATAACAGTGTTAATTTTACTTGAATAAAAAAAATTCTTTTGGGGTGCCTGGGTGGCGCAGTCGGTTAAGCGTCCGACTTCAGCCAGGTCACGATCTCGCGGTCCGTGAGTTCGAGCCCCGCGTCAGGCTCTGGGCTCATGGCTCAGAGCCTGGAGCCTGTTTCCGATTCTGTGTCTCCCTCTCTCTCTGCCCCTCCCCCGTTCATGCTCTGTCTCTCTCTGTCCCAAAAATAAAAATAAACGTTGAAAAAAAAAAAAAAACTTAAAAAAAAAAATTCTTTTAATTAAAAAAATTTTTTTAATGTTTATTTTTTGAGAGAGAGACAGAGTGTAAGTGAGGAAGGGGCAGAAAGAGAGGGAGACACAGAATCTGAAGCCGGCTCCAGGCTTTGAGCTGTCAGCACAGAACCTGATGTGGGACCTGAACTCACGAACCATGAGATCATGACCTGAGCCGAAGTCAGACAATTAACTGACTGAACCACCTAGGTGCCCCCAAAAGTTTTTAATTTTTTAAATCACTAAAGACAGAATTTTACCACAGAATGAAAAGAAAAAAAAAAAACATCAAAACACCAGAATATTAGATGATGGAAGTTAGACTAGTAACGAATAAGGCAAATGTAAATAAATAGGAAAAATGTAAATAGGAAAATCTCAGATCAGATCAAAAGACAAACTCTGAATATGTACTGTTGTTAAAAAAACAAGGTGCCAAAATATGCATATAGTATAAAAAGGCATTGTGAAACCAAATGTACCAAAAAACATTGCAATGTAAAACAGGAAACAAAAGTCTTTAGAAATACACGTAATAGAAACTCAGTTATAGTAAACTATATTACACACCATTATCAGACTATGATATATAAAATAAAAATAAATATTAATTCAACAACAGAATTAATAAGTCATAAAAAATACAGGTTGAATTCTACACCTGCATGAAATACAAAAAAGTATCCTACACTGGGCCACAAGAGGTTTTATAAATTCAGATAAGCAAATATTGTTCAGGTCAATCCTAAACAAATCCTCTGATCATAGCACAACTTAAATTTCAAAATCCCCAACCAGTGGGAAATTAACAAACCTTCTACTAAATAATGTTTCAGTGAGGGAAGAAATATGATCACAGTCACAGGGTCAAGAAAATTATGAAAATAAGATGGCTACTACTGAAATCTTGGAGGGCAGTCTCTTTAATATTAGGCTGAAGGCTGGGCTGGCCATTGGCAGCACTATTATATAACATCACTCTGGCCCAAATAGAGCAGCTATTTTTCATCTCCTTTTCCTTAAATTTCAGTGTCCTCTGCTTGCCAGATAGAAGCTTTAAGCTGTAGGTTCAGAAAACTTTGAATCAAACAGAGCCAGGATTAGGTTTGTGAGTTACCTAGGGTGCCATATTTAAGGAGGTAATCATTCCCAAGGTCAGCAGCAGCATCTGAGAGAGGGCACCTCCTTAAGTGTTGCATCCTGGGTGTCTCAATTGCCTCACCCCAGACCTGACTCTACCAACCCAAATTGGTATAAACATTAAGGACTCCTACTTCCTCACCTAACAGGAATCCCACAGGTAAGATTCTTGCTTCTCTTCTCTGCCCTTTTCTAGCCTCTGCCCAATTCTGTGCATTGGCATCATCCTCAGGCAGACAGGGAGATGGCTGTAGCATTTCCAGACTGCATAAGGTGCTACACTATTCAAGGGCAGGAAGGAATTGTGTCTTTGGAGTCTCCTTCTTATGAGTGAGGAAACCACCTAGCCACTCAGTGGGCTTCTGCTCATGCCTCATTGACAGGTGGGTCATGTGTCTGCCACACCTAATCATCATCAAGAAGAAAGAGGCCATGAGTGCCTTAGGCCAATCAAGGTTTACCCTTGGAACCTAGGAGAAGGTGACTCTTGCCTAGTCACATGGGGAATGGTAGACACCCAATCAAATCAGGGCGGCAGCACTCAGAAAGAAAGAGGAGGGCACCTGGGTAGCTGAGTTGGTTAAGCATCTGGCAGCTCTTGATTTCTTCACTGGGGTCATGATGACAGTTTGTGGGATCGAGCCTTGCAACAGGCTCTGTGTTCACGACACTGAGCCTCTTTGGGACTCTCTTTCTCCCACATCTCTCTGCCCCTCCCCTGCTCCTAAGTGCAAGCACACTCTTTCTCTCTTTCTCAAAATAAATAAAAAATAAATTTAAAAAAAGATTAAAAAAAGAAGGAATAGATAGGCCACCAAAAGGGCTGTCACATGACATATTCCTCCCAGATAGCCATTATCTTCACCCAAGTCTCCCCGTATAGCCCAAATCACACACACCAGTTCTACGTTCAAGCATACAGCCCCTCATTACAAATCTCTCCTTGAACTTCCCACCTGCCCACTATGTCTTTCCAGCTCACTCAAAAGCTTTCTCAGTTCCCCAAACCAAAAGTAAACACCTTCCTCAACCTCATTCTTTTTTTTTTTTTTTTTTTTTTTCATGAGAGAGAGAGACAGAGCACAAGTGGGGGAGGGTCAAAGAGAGAAGGAGACACAGAATCCAAAGTAGGCTCCAGGCTCTGAGCAAGCTGTCAGCACAGAGCCCGATGTGGGGCTTGAACCCACAAACCATGAGATCATGACCTGAGCCAAAGTCAGACTCTCAACCAACTGAGCCACCCAGGTGCTCCTCAACCTCATTCTTTACCACCCCTAACATCCAACTGATACCCAAATCCTCCTCATTGGACTGCCTAAATATTGCTTGTTTTTTTAAAACAAACTTTATTTTTTAGATTTACAGAAAAATTGCAAAGATAGTACAGAGTTCCCAATACCCCACACTGAGTTTCTCCTATTAGTAACTTCTTGTATTAGTATGGTACATTTGGTACAATTAATGAACTAGTATTGATACACTGTTATTAACTAAAGTCCATAGTGTATTAAGATATCCTTAATTTTTACCTAAGGTCTTTTTTCTGTTCCAGGATCTCACATTACATCTATTCATTGTGTAGTTGTGATGGTTTCTCAGACTTTCCATGTTTTTGATGACCTTGACAGTTTTGAGGAGGTCAAGTATTTTGTAGACTATCCCGCAACTGGGATTTGCCTAATGGTTTTCTTATCATACCTCTGGCTATGTGCATTTTGGGGAGGAAGACCACAAGAGTTATAGTGCCATTTTCTTTTTTTTTTTTTTTTAACTTTTTTTTAACATTTATTTATTTTTGAGACAGAGAGAGAGACAGAGCATGAACGGGGAAGGGGCAGAGAGAGAGGGAGACACAGAATCGGAAGCAGGCTCCAGGCTCTGAGCCATCAGCCCAGAGCCCGACGCGGGGCTTGAACTCATGGACCATGAGATCGTGACCTGAGCTGAAGTCGGACGCTTAACCGACTGAGCCACCCAGGCGCCCCTAAAGTGCCATTTTCATCACAATATCAAGGCTATATGCTACCAACATGACATTATTGTTGGTGTTTACTTTGATCACCTGTCTGAGTTAGTGTTTGTCAGATTTCTCCCCTATAAAGTGATTATTTTTTTCTCCCTTTCCCAGACTGTGCACTGGAAAGAAGTCACTATGCCCAGCTAATACTTAAGGAGTGGGGAGTTATGCTTCATCTCCTTGTAGATGGAATTTTTCTGCATGGGAGAGTCATCTCAACATTCTTTGACTTTTATAATTTGAAATAATTTCAAGCTTAGAAGTTACGAGAACAGTATAAGAATTTCCATATCCCCAGGGTGCCTGGGTAGCTCAGTTGGTTAAGTGTCCAACTTTGGCTCAGGTCATGATCTCACAGTTCATGAGTTTGAGCCCTGCATCAGGCTCTGTGATGACACCTCAGAGCCTGGAGCCTGCTTCGCAATTCTGTGTCTCCCTCTCTCTATGCACATCCCCCACACACACTCTGACTCTCGCTCTCAAAAACAAATAAACGTTAAAAAAAAAAAAAGAACTTCCATATCCCTTTTTTTCTCCTCTCTCCGTATATATATATATATATACATATATATAATTTATGCATATAATAATATATGTATATATTAATATAGAGATATAATTATACTTTAAACATTATATATGATATGTAATATATATAATTATTGCCATAGTTCTTTCATGGACCATTTGAGAGACAGTTAAAGAGTTGATGACCTCATCATCCCTAAATACCTCTGAGTGTATTTCCCCAAACAAGAAAGCTCCTACATAGCCACAGTACAATCATCTGAATCAGGAACTCAACGCCAATACGGGCATCCAGTCCTGACTCTATTCAGATTGTACCAACCAACATCTCTTATTTTTCTGGTCTAAGATTCAATTCAGGATCATAAGTTGCGTTTAGTTGTTATGCCTTTTTTGTTTTCAGTATATAACAGTTCCTTGGTCTTTCTCTACCATTCACGACCATGTGTTTTTGTTTTGTTTGTATGTTTAGGGAATATTTTTAAATTTTTTTTATCTTTTTAACATACAGCAAAATTGACTTTTAAAATATACAGCTCTATGGATTTTTAATACATATATAGATTTGTGTATCTACCACCACCATAAAGCTATGGAACCCTTCTATTAACCCCCTAATAAACTCACTTGTGCTATCCCTTTATAGTGAAACTCCCCCTTCCCTAACCCTCACAACCTACTGATCTATTTTCCTTCACTGTAGTTTCATCTTTTTGAGAATGCCATTTAAATGGAATCATAAAATATGTAACCTTTTCCAAATGATTTCTTTCATTTGGCATAATGCCTTTGAAATTCATCTAAATTGCTGTATCAATAGTTTGTTCATTTTGTAGTATTCCATCCCACTGTGTAGATGTACCACTGTTTATTTATCTGCTCACCAGTTGAAGGACATTTTTTCCCCCTAGTTTTGTGTGATTATGAATAGAGCTACTATAAATACTTGTATATAGGTTTTTGTGTGAATATAAGTTTTCATTTCCTTGGAGTAAATGCACAACAGCAGAATTGCTGTGTCATATGGTAAGTGTATATTTAACTTTATAAGAAACTGCCAAATTGTTTTCCAGAATGACCATGTTTTACATTCCCACCAGCAATATATGAAAGCGCTAGTAACTATATTCTTGCCAGCACATGATATAGTCAATATTTTTTTATTTTGCCTATTTTAATAGGTATATAGTAGTATATTTTATGTTTTATTCTGTAAGTTTTATAGTTTTACATTTCACATTTAGATCTATGGTCCATTTTGAGTTAAGTTTGGCATAATGTGTGAGGCTTATATTGAAGTTTTTTTGTTTGTGTTGTTTTTTGGGTTTGTTTGTTTGTTTGTTTTGCCTATGGAGGTTCAATTTTTCCAATACCATTGTGGAAAGGACTGTCCTTTTTCCACTAAATTGCCTTTGCAGCTTTGTCAAAAATCAATTGGCAAAAGGTAACACTAAAGAAGATAGCAGAATAGGGAGTTTCAGGATTCCATCTATTTACAGAAACAATTAAAGTGGCAGAACTGCCTGAAGCAACTATTTTGGAACTGGGGTCTAACAGAACGCTTGCAGTAAAAAGGAGAGAGGTTGACAAGGAGGCTGGTAAATTTCAATTTCAGTTTTTCACGTGATAGCAGATGCCATGCCAATCCCTCATCCTGGTAGCAGGCAGCTGCAGGGACTGAGTCTGTATAACTGTCTTTTGGACCCAAGGTGATCAACAACCACATAATCCCCCAAAAACTGTGATTGTGGGTTTTGATTGCTAATTGCTGCTTTTGATTGCTGAGAGGAGCTCAGAGGTTGGCCATTGTTTCAACCCCCACAGGCTGCCAACTGTGAGAGTATTTAAAGAGATAGGACCTACTTGGGGCGCCTGGGTGGTTCAGTTTGTTATGCATTCGACTTTTGATTTTGGCTCAGGTCATGATCTCATGGTTTGTGAGATTGAGCCCTGCATCTGGCTCTGTACTGACAGCACAGTTTCTCTCCCTCTCTCTGCTTCTCCCCCGCTCACATGTGTGTGCTCTCACAAAAATAAATAAATGAACATTAAAAAAAAGAGAGAGAGAGAAATGGGACCTATTTATTTTTCCTCTTTTAGGAGCAAGACATTTATTGAAATTTCATCATATTATTAGCTGACCTTAGAAACAATGAAAGAGAAACTTCAGTGAATACCACAAGGAATACACACTTTGCAAAAATAGTTTGGAAAAGTCAAAAGGATGGCTCCAGCCATCAACTAGAAAAACCAAAAAACTCTAAAGAGTAAGAGAATTAGATCTCCAGAATTACCACCAAACAGTACTCAGAATGACCAGTTCTAGATAAAAAGTTATAAAACATACAAAGAAACAGGAAAATGGCTCATTCACAGAAAAAAAGTAATTTGACAGAAATCATCCCAAAGGAAGTCCAAACATTGGAATTATAAGTCAAAGATTTTAATATTAAATTAAATTAAATATAAAAAGAGAGAAAGTATGAGCAGGGGAGAGGGCAGAGGGAGAGAGAGAATTTTAAGCAGGCTGCATGCTCAGTGCGTAGCCCGGCAGGGTGCCATCCATGACCCTGTGATCATGACTTAAGCCAAAACCAAGAGTCAGATGCTCAACTGACTGAGCCACCCAGATGCCCCTAAGTCCAAGATTTTATTAAAAATTTTTTTTTCATGTTTATTTCTTTCTGAGAGAGAGAGAGAAAATGCACCAGTGGGGGAGGGGCAGAGAGAGAGGTGGACAGAGGATCTGAAGCAGGCTCCACACTGACAGCAGAGAGCCCAATGCAGGGCTCAAACTCAGGAACTGTGAGGTCATGAACTAAGTTGGATGCTTAATCGACTGAGCCACCCAGGAACCCCTAAGTCAAAGATTTTAAATCAGCTGTCTTAAATATGTTCAATGAGCTAAAGGGAACCATGGAAAAGAACAAAAGGAAATTGTGAAAATTACATCTGAACAAAATGTCAATATCAATAAAGAGATAGAAATTATAAAAGGGGCACCTAGTTGGCTCAGTTGGAAGAGCATGCAACTCTTGAACTCAGGGTTGTGAGTCTGAGGCCCATGCTGGGTGTACAGATTACTTAAAAAAATAAATAAACTTTAAAAAAATTATTAAAAAGTTTCCAAACAGAAATTCTGGAACTGTAAATTACAATGATTCAGGAACAGACTTGGGCAGGTGGAAGAAAGGATCAGTGAAAATGAGGAGAAGACATTTGAAATTATCTAGTCTGAGAAACAGTAAGAAAAAAGAATGAAGAAACATAACAGGCTTAGAGACTTGTGGGATACCATCAAGCATACTAACATATGCATTATAGGAATTCAAGGAGGAAAATAGAGAGAAAGGGTCAGAAAAAATATTTGAGAGATAATTACTTAAAACTTCCCAAATCTGATGAAAGACATGAATATATACATCCAAGAAGCTCCATGAATTCTGAGCAGGGTAAATTCAAAGGGTTTCACACTGAGACACATTATAGTCAAACTGTGGAAACTCAAAGATTAAAAAACAATAAAAAATTTTTTAAAAAAACCCCTTTTTTTTTGAAAGCAGGAAGAAGTGATGCATCATGTACAAAAGTTTCTTAAAAGATTAATGGCTCATTTCTCATCAGAAATCATGCAGGCCAGAAGGCCATGGAAGGACAAATTTAAAACCTTGAATGAAAAATACTGTCAGCTAAGGGGCACCTGGAGTTAAGCATCCAACTACAGCTCAGGTCATGATCTCACAGTTTGTAGACTTGAGCCCCGCGTCAGGCTCTGTGCTGACAGCTCGGAGCCTGGAGCCTCTTCAGATTCTGTGTCTCCCTCTCTATCTGCCCCGCCCCTGCTTGCGCTCTGTCTCTCTCTCAAAAATAAATAAACGTTAAAAAAAAGAAAAGAGGGGCGCCTGGGTGGCACAGTCGGTTAAGCGTCCGACTTCAGCCAGGTCACGATCTCGCCGTCCGTGAGTTCGAGCCCCGCGTCAGGCTCTGGGCTGATGGCTCGGAGCCTGGAGCCTGTTTCCGATTCTGTGTCTCCCTCTCTCTCTGCCCCTCCCCCGTTCATGCTCTGTCTCTCTCTGTCCCAAAAATAAATAAACGTTGAAAAAAAAAATTAAAAAAAAAAAAAGAAAAGAAAAATACTGTCAGCTAAGAATTCTATATCCAGCAAAATTATCCTTAAAGAATAAGGAGAAATTGAGGTATTTCCAGATAAACAACAACTGAGGGAGTTCATTACCAGTAGACCTACCCTACAAGAAATGGTAGATGGAGTCCTTAAGGCTGAAATGAAAAGACATTAGATCATTACTTGAAGACATATGAAAAAAAATTTAGGACACTAGTAAAAGTAATTTCATAAGCAAATATAAAAGCCAATATTGTACTTTTGCCCCGGCAGCAGAGAGCCCAATGTGGGACTTGAACTCATGGGCCATGGAATCATGACCTGAGCTGAAATCAGATGCTTAGCTGACTGAGCCACCCAGACCCTCCTAAATGAATCAACTTTTTTTTTTTAAAGCACTTCAACAAACTAGGAATAGAAGAAACCTCAATATAATAAAAGCCATGTATTAACCCATGGCTACTTCATACTTAATGCTGAAAGACTAAAAGCTTTGTTTTTTCCTAAAATCAAAAACAATACCAGGATGTGAGCTTCCAACACTTCATTCAACATACTATTGGAAGTTTCTGGCCAGAGTTCTCGCAAGAAAAATAAAAGGGGCACATGGGTAGCTCAGTTGGTTAAGCAACCCACCCCAGCTCAGGTCATGATCTCATGGTTCGTGGGTTCGAACCCCACATCGGGTTCTGTGCTGACAGTTAAGAGCCTGGATTCTGTGTCTCCCTCTCTCTGTGCCCCTCCCCCACTCACACTCTTTCTTTCTCTCACTTTGAAAAATAAACATTTAAAAAGTTTGAAAAAAGAAAAAAAATAAAAAGCAATCCAAATTTAAAAGGAAAGAAGAAAATTATTTCTGTTTGCACATGGCATGATAAGTACAAGACTCTAAAGATTCTACAAAATACTGTTAGAACTGGGGTGCCTGGGTGGCTCAATTGGTTGAGCATCCAACTTTGGCTCAGGTCACAATCTCACAGTTTGTGGGTTGGGCCCCATGTTGGGCTCTGTATTGACAGTTCTTAGCCTGGCATGTACTTCAGATTCTGTGTGTGTGTGTGTGTGTGTGTGTGTGTGTCTCTCTCTCTGTCGCTCCCCTGCTGGGCTCTGTCTCTCTCTCAAAAATAAATAAAAAAAATTTTTTAAATAAAAAAAAAGAGTGTTCGAACCAATAAACAAATTGAGTACAGTTGCAGGATACAAAACCAACACACACAAATCAATTGCACATTTATACAAAAACAATGAATGATTCAAAAAGAAAATTAAGAAAACAATTCCATCTATAATAGCATCAGATAGTATAAAATACTTAGGAAAAACTTAACCAAGGAGACCAAAGGTTTGTATGCTGGAAACTATGAAACATTGCTGCAAGAAATTAAAGAAGACAAATAAGTGGAAAGACATCTTATGTTCGTGGATTGGAAGACAATATTGTTAAGATGTCATTGCTACCCAAAATGATATACTGATTCAACGCAATCCCCACCAAAATTCCAATGATGTCTTTTGCAGAAATAGATAAATCCATCCTAAAATTCATATGGAATTCCAAGGTACCTCAAATAGTCAAAACAATCTTGAAAATGAAAAAAATTGTATGACTCACACATCCTAATTTTTTTTTTTTTTTTTTTTTTTTTTGAGAGAGAGAGAGAGACAGTGCATGTATGATCAGGGAAGGAGCAGAGAGAAAGGGAGAGAGAGAGAAATTCACAAGCAGGCTCCATGCTCAACACAGAGCCCAACTAGGGGCTCAATCTCACAACTGTGAGATCTTGAGCTGAGCTGAAATCAAGAGTCAGACGCTCAACCAACTGAGCCACCCAGGCACCCCCTCACACATCCTGATTTTAAAGCTTACTAAAGGGGGGGCGCCTGGGTGGCGCAGTCGGTTAAGCGTCCGACTTCAGCCAGGTCACGATCTCCCAGTCCGTGAGTTCGAGCCCCGCGTCGGGCTCTGGGCTGATGGCTCAGAGCCTGGAGCCTGTTTCCGATTCTGTGTCTCCCTCTCTCTCTGCCCCTCCCCCGTTCATGCTCTGTCTCTCTCTGTCCCAAAAAAATAAATAAACCTTGAAAAAAAAAAAAATTAAAGCTTACTAAAGGGGCGCCTGGGTGGCTCAGTCGTTTAACTGTCCAACTTTGGCTCAGGTCATGATCTCTCAGTTCGTGAGTTAGAGCCTCACATCAGGCTCTGTGCTGTCAGCACGGAGCCTGCTTTGAATCCTCTGTCCCTCTCTCTCTTTGCCCTCCCCCACTCGTTCTCTCTCTCTCTCTAAATAAATAAATAAATAAACTTAAAAAAACTTATTACAAAGCTACAGTAATCAAAACAACATAAACACATACTGGCATAAAGACAGACATATACTGGGGCGCCTGGGTGGCGCAGTCGGTTAAGCATCCGACTTCAGCCAGGTCACGATCTCGCGGTCCGTGAGTTCGAGCCCCGCGTCAGGCTCTGGGCTGATGGCTCAGAGCCTGGAGCCTGTTTCCGATTCTGTGTCTCCCTCTCTCTCTGCCCCTCCCCCGTTCATGCTCTGTCTCTCTCTGCCCCCCCCCCCCCAAAAAAAAAAAAAAAGACAGACATATACTGACATACAGACACACATAGCAGCTGCTTTAAAGTCTTTGTCAGACAATTCCAACATCTGTGTCATATCAGTGTTGACATCTATTGATTGTCTCTTGCCAGGTGAATTGAGATTTTCCTGGCTCTCTGTAGGCTGAGTAATACATGTTCATTGTTATAAAATCATTGGATTGTATCCATTTTGAATATTATGTCATGGGACTTTGTGTTCTGTCTAAATCCTATGAGAATGTTGATATTTTTGTTTAAATAGGCAATTGACTTGCTTGAATTCAGGCTGCAAGTTTTATCCAGTGTTCCATGGGTTGTGGTTTGGTGTCAGTTCCATTTGCAAAGCCTTTGAAGTGCTTTTCAGCTCTGTCTTCCAGATGTACCATCCAGTGGCCAGTTTGGAACCTGGGTGGTGTCTGTCCTAATTTACTTTTCAAAAGCTATGGTGTGCTGTTTAGAGTCAGACCCATATAGTTAATAAACAACTTTGCAATCTTCCTGGTCCTTTCTAGTTCCTTGGGGTTCCCCTTTGTGGTCTTCTGGCCAGAAAGGTATGGCTTTATTTCCCCCATTTTGCCACATTCTCCCATGACTGGTCCCATTTCTGGAGCCAAGTATTGGAGGAGAGAGAGAGAGAGAGAGAGGCCCACCCTTTTGGGAATCACAGCCTCTCTGATCAGAGGTGAATGTTCTCCTCACTCAGAATTTTAGGCTCCCGAAGTGGCCCCCGTTGCCACTGCTGTTTCTGCTGCTGCCACCACCAGCACAAAATTGTTTAGGGGGTGAGAAAAGAAAGTGCAGAAAAAAGAAAAATGGGATCTTCCTGTATTTCTCTCCATGTTTAGAGTCCCCCTTCCCACTCCTCTAGCCAGAGAAAATGAGCTCCTCCTGAAGCTCTCTCATTCATGCTATATGCATTTCCAGGTTTCAGACTGCATTGACTCTAAACTGGGGGATACTTGAGGGGGAAAAGGAGAAAATTCACTAGTCGTTCAGTAATACTTTGAATTCTGGCATTCTTCCCCAGTATGCCCATTATTGTTTACTTTTTTGCTCCAGGTTTTTTTTTTTTTTAATATTTATTATTTTTGAGAGAGAGAGAATGAGCGGGGGAGAAGCAGAGGGAGGGAGACACAGAATCTGAAGTAGGTTCCAGGCTCTGAGCTGTCAGCACAAAGCCCCACGCAGGGCTCGAATTCACGAGCTGTGAAATCATGACCTGAGCTGAAGTCGGGCACTTAACCAACCGAGCCACCCAGGCACCCCTCTTTCCAAGTTTGATATCTGCATTCAGTGGGAGAGATAGGGTGGAGTGTGTTGATTCCCTCTCATCTGGCACATTTCATTCTGTAGGATGTCCTCAACCCAGGCACGCATTATGACTCTGGTTGGTCCTAGGCACTTTTGCATTTGTGGGTTCCTTCCTGCATAAAAAAGTTAAAATATACTTTATATTGCTTTGGTATAAAGATGAATATAATGCAGACTGGATTCATACTATTGACATTTTTCCTTCTGATTTCAAAATAAATTAAGATTAAAATATTTTTGTGAGTCTCTAAAAATATCATGGATAAATTGATGCTGTCTCAATCTGAGTCTGTTCAAAGTTTCCTTGAGACTAGCCCCAGGACATGTTAGAGTACTGCTGAAATGATACTGTGTTGTTCTCAGCATATCATGATGATGACTGGATCATCATGGGAACCTTGATCGGTCATAGGAACCATGATTCCATTGTCAGATTGCTGTCTGCCAGGTTTCTCCTCCATAAAGCTATCATTTTCTTCTTTGTGCTGGATAAGTATTTTGTGAGGAGATATCTGAGACTATGCTAATTCTCCAGTTGTCTATATTTGCCTAATAAACTACCCCCAAATTTAGTGCCATTGCAAAGACCACTTTATCATGCTTATGGATTCTGTGGGTCAGGAATTCAGACAAGGCATGGTAGGTCTGGCTTATTTCTGCTCCTCCATGATCTGGGGCCTCAGCTGAAATGACTTGAACTGCTGGAAGTGTCTTAAATGGCTGCTGGCTGGAGGATCCACTTCCAAGATGGGCTGGGGTGACTGACAGGCTCACTGGAGATTATTGTCAGTGGAGCCACCAATGTGTGGCTTCTTGTTGTGGCTTGGGCTTTTCATAGTATGACTGTGCGGTTCTGAGAGGCAGCGTTCCAAGAAAGAGTGCTCTAAGAGACAAGGATAAAAGTTGCAGGGTTCTTCTGGTCTGGCCTTAGAATTTACAGTGTCATTCCTGCCATGTTCTGTTGGTTGTGAGTGAAAATGCTCCAGCCAGACTCAGGGAGAGGGAAACTATTCACTTCTTGATGGGCGTGTGGCAGAAGAGCATGAAGGGTGGGAGATTTTGTTGACACCAATTTTAGTTTTGGGAAATACGCTCCATATTTTGCAATATTCTGTTCCTCATCAAACCTCGACCTACCAGCCTTAGAACATCCATGAAGTCTCCGGCCTGAATCAGTCCATCATTATGATGGTTTCTCTATTTCCATCACTCCCTCTACTTTTATTAGTTGGCTTTGTACTGTAAGGAAGAGCTTTTCCTTCTCCTTAATCAATATGACTCATAGATTCCTAGGTTATTCAGTGGGTTGTAGTTGGTTATTATCATGTTTATTTATTTGTTTGTTTGTTTATTTATAAAGGTTTATTTCTTTTGTTTTGAGACAAGGAGAGTGTGAGTGGGGGAGGGGCAGAGAGAGTGGGAGAGACTCCCAAGCAGGCTCCAAGCTCAGCATGGAGCCCAAATCGGGGCTGGATCCCACAACTGTGAGATCATGACCTGAGTCTAAATCAAGAGTTGGATGCTCAACTGACTGAACCACCCAGGTGCCCCCTTATCATTTTTATTTTGATGCTCTAATTGTCCCAGACTTGGTGGGTGGGAGCCCCTTACTGTCCTTTTGACATGTCACTATTCTTTGAATACTTTATTTTCCAGTTGCCCCACTGACACTGGAATCAACTATTTCTTCAAGGAGTCCTTTTCTTTTTAAAAAATTTTAAATGTTTATTTATTTTTGAGAGAGAGAGAGCATGAGCCAGAGAGGGGCAGAGAGAGAAGGGGACAGAGGATCCAAAGCAGGCTCTGCATTAACAGCCTGATGTGGGGCTTGAACTCACAAACTGTGAGATCATGACCTAAGCTGAAGTCAGACGCTTAACTGACTGAGCCACCCAGGCACCCCAAGGGAGTCCTAATTCGTTTTGGTGAAGGATAATGTTTAGAAATCAAGATCTGGGTGCCTGATGTGCTTGTTGCTATCTAGGCCTTCTCAGCGGGCAGTGCTAGGGAAAAAGTATGCACACACAAACATATGTGTTTGTATATCTATCCATCTATACATGCACACACATAAACACACACATATATACATATACGTACATATGCATATACAAATATATGTGTATATTATACAATATATAATACATATTTTTTGTATATACATATATACAATACATACACACAATACATACAATACACACATACAATACATTGTATATACATATACAATATATACAATACATACATACAATACATTGTATATACATATATACAATACATACACACACATACAGTTCACCCTGATAGCTCCAGTTCTTCAGGCCTGCCCCCTTTCCACATTTGTAATTCTCCTCCAACAGTGAGAAAAACCTGGCTCCCATTATCCTCGATATATTTGTTCAATCCCCTTGTGTGTAACTGATTTTCCAACCATACCAGCTGCCTCCTTGGCTTCCAGCCATGTTGCCATCTCCAAGGGAAAGGAAGGGAGAGGGGGGGAGGAGAGGGAAGAGGAGGAGGGTTTCAAGCACTTTGCAAGCCAGCCTTCCACTCCATCCCTACTTCCACTGCTTCAGTTGGTCCTGACCACTGTTGGCCTGGCCTCTCTGTGGCTAGTGGCCCTCAGTTTCTCCCTGCCTCAGCCTCTTCAGCCCATTCACTCTTTCTGGCTTCCAAGAGTTTCTTCCCTTTCTTTCTATTTTATGATTTTTTAAAATTACAAAAACATTTCACACTCATGTTTACGAATTCAAATAATGCAAAGCATGTAAAGCAAGGCATGAAGGTTTATAGCTACCCGCCTGCACTCCACCTCCAAGAGGTAACCAGACTTCTTTTCTGTGCTTATAAGAGCACACTCATGTTGGGGCACCTGGGTGGCTCAGTTGGTTAAGTGCCCAACTTAGGCTCAGGTCATGGTCTCACAATTTGTGGGTTTGAGCCCCACATCGGGCTCTGTGCTGGCAGCTCAGAGCCTGGAGCCTGCTTCAGATTCTGTCTCTCTCTCTGCCCCTCCCCCTTCACACTCTCTCAAAAATGAATAAACGTTAAAAAAATGTTTAAAAGAGCACACTCATGTATATTTATACAGTTTTAAATATTGATGTAGGATAGTTTGATATATTTTCATTGCTTGTTTTCTTGGTCTGAGCATAAGAAATCTTCCACAATCTTTTAAACTGACACATTGGAATCCATTAAAAGAATGTACAATAATTTATCCTTTTACCTACAGAGTATGTTTTTAAGGGTAACTTTTGAGGGTAACTGTGTTTTTAAGGTATGTTTTAATTGGTGCCGGATGCCCTTCATAACCACTGCCCGTCTCCCTTGGAACCTGTTGGGCATCCGCAGGCAGGTTTTTGCCTGAGTTTGGTCAGGGGACGCTGGAATTTGGAAGAGGAAGAAGAATTGAGTTCTGGGTGTTTACTCCCTAGCTCCTCGACAGGGTTGCACCAGGCTGGCCCTTCTCCTCACAGCTCCTGCAGGGGGCGCTCTCCACACAGCTCCTCCTCTCATCCCTCCAGGCCCAGAAAGGGCGACAGCCCCTGCGCTAGCTGGCGCCCCGCCGCCACTCTGTGCTTTCCGGTTTCCCCACACCTTTCCCACACTTTGGTAAATAATCCCTTTATCAAACTCAGATTGCCCTATTTACATGTGCAGTACGTTTGCACGCGGGGCAAGCACAGCATGGTCTCAAGGACCGTTTGCAAAGCGGTCACACACATCAACTCAGGCAGTTCCACCCACCACAGAGAGGTGGCTAAAATGTGAATGCAATTACTGCCCCGCCCCCACCCTCAGAGACAATTGAGGGCTTGTTACTACTGAAGAATAGAGAAACCTCCGTGCCGCACTGGAGGCCCCTAGTCCGCCAAGGATCTGCTCACACCACACCCTCTTCTCCAGCCACACCGGGGTGGGGGTGGGAGCACAGGCCTCCTACTCTTCCACCCCTGCTGACTCTGTATTTATCTTCTAAATGAAGCAACCGGTCAGCTCTTGAGAGGAGAAATTTCGGTAAAGCATGTTTGAGAGTAATTACCAGCATACGCAGAATTCTAACAGATTTATTCTATTCTGACTCAGCCACATGGGCAGCTACACAGCGCGCTGTCTTTCTAACACACCACACCACACGCTATCCCGCAGTTTCCCTCGGCACAGCCACAGCAGGTGATGACCAGAGGTGGGGAGCCCGGTGCTGATTCTAGGAGAAGGCAACCTGAGTTCTGCTGCACACTGGCAATGACCTTGGGTTGGCTGCACTGAGCCTCTAGGCAGGGATGGCAAAGACCTTCAGGGCCTCAATTATAACTGAATGAGGCATGCACAGCGTCCCAAGCTCAGGACCCTCAGGAAGTGCTAACTCCCTCCCCAGCTCCTCAAGGGCTTGCTCACTCAGGTTCCTTTTGGCTCTCCTGGCCCAGTGGTCATCTCTCAGCACAGACCACGGTCTAACCACCACTGTACCCTTGGCCACTGGCCTACTGAATGGTATTGATCACCAACACCTGTGGCCACTTTACAACTCCACCCACAGCCCTGATGCCCACTCTTCCCTTCCAGGGAGGCCTGCCTTCTCAGCTTTCTCCATTCCCCCAACCACACTGCCCCTGGGGAACCCAGAGCCTGGCCTGAGCCTTTTTCTTTTTATCAAGGTGGCACCCCAGAGAAAGGGCCTCTGTCCCCGGATCCTGGAAAGTCTAGACCAGTGGGCTCAGGAAGCACTTGTGAAGAAATGAACTGTTTTGGTGTCTTTAAGTAATATTAAATATATTTTTTTTCCAGGGCACCTGGGTGGCTTAGTCCGTTGAGTGTCCAACTCTTGATTTCGGCTCAGGTCATCATCTCACGGTTCATGGAATCGAGCCCTGTGTGGGATCAAGCTCCGAGTCAGGCTCTGCACTGTCAGTGCTTGGGATTCTCTTTCCCCCTCTCCCTATACCTCCCCCACTCTTGCTCAATCTCTCTCTCTGAAAATAAATTAAAAAAATTTTTAAAAACCTTTTTTTCCTTCTGATCTTAAAAGTAAAACATTCATGGGGCACCTGAGTGACTCAGTTGGTTAAGCGTCAGACTTCAGCTTAGGTCATGATCTCGTGGTTTGTGAGTTTGAGCCCCACATAGATCAGGCTCTGTGCTGACACCTCAGAGCCTGGAGCCTACTCCTAATTCTGGGTCTCCCTCTCTCTCTGACCCTCCCCCACTTGCACTCTGTCCCTCTCTGTCAAAAATAAATAAAGATTAAAAAAATTTTTTTTAAGTAAAACATTCTTACCAAAAATTTGGAAAATACAAAAATAGTACTACAAAATCAAAATAGAAATCCAATCACCCAGAGGTAATTATGATTCCAATTGTGGTAGTTCCTTTGGGTCCTATTAATTAAGTAAGTAAGCTCTATGCCCAAGGCAGGGCTTGAACTCACAACCCGGAGATCAAGAGTTGCATGCTGTACTGACTGAGCTGTCCCTGGACCCTTTTCTATATGTGTGTAGAATATACACATTTCTTTGTATATTTATACAGTTATGTACGTAGTTAGCACATACTTTCATATGCTTTGTATTTTGCTTTTGTCATTTTACATTTTTCTCAAGAGTTTCTCCTAATTTTCATATTTTTCTAATTATTTAAATTTCCTTTTTTTTTCTTTCTGTTTAAGCCTCCTAAAATCCAGGAGCAGCATTTCAAATGCTGAGTAAGATTGCACCCTATGAACAACTCCAGCTGGTGGAGATCTAGGCTGTGTTCCATCGTTGGCTACAGCAGCAGTGCCCTGGTAATTACATTACTCATTGTCCACGCCTACTTTTATACACAGTTATGCACCCAGACATCCAAGTGTTTGCTGTTGTCCCAGTTCAATCATTAATTGGGCCCTCGCTCACTCTCAGAGGTGTCACCTTGTGGATAATAGATTACATGTACCTCCTTACATGGCTCCCCTCAGAGCCACCAGAGGGGAGGAGGGGTTGGCAGGGTGGGGGGAGGTGGGTGGAGGTGGTTCCTGGGTTCTGCTGTGGGCACCAGGGTGGAGGATGGTGACACCAATCCCTAAGATGAGCTGGAGCTTGTGGAGAGTGTGGTGAGTTTTGGACACACTGAGTCAGAAGTATCCAGGAGACTTTCCAGGACAGTGTCTAGGAGCAGCCCGAGACCCAGTCCTTGCCCACCAGTGGTCACTCGGCACAGGTGGGGTGCACTGGCAATCCTGTATTTGCTCTCCATGGATTGCTCAGCAGCTCAGTGGAAGGACACATGTGTTAGGGCACCAGTGAATGGGGGATGAGAAGGGACATCGAAGTTTCCAGCAATATATCACGACCTTCCCCTAAGCTTATCACACACAGGTCTCAGATGGTCAACACTGAAAGGCTTTGTTGTTATAAATTGTATGTCAGTCCAAAACAAGGGGGCACATGTTGACCCATCTCAGCTGGAGCTCTAGCTTGGTCAGATTTACTTTCCAACTTTGAACCTCTGCCTCTGTAACTCAGTGGCCCATTGGTGGGGAATCAATGATGGCCCACTCCCCTCGTTGACAGAAGAAAGATCTGGTGCCCAGAGAGAAGAGCGACCCCTGCAGGTCGGGTGTGGGGGATGCATCCTAGAACTCCAGGGGTGAGGTGAAAAGAGTAACCACTGATTCCACCATCTAAATCAATCCTCACTGCAACCCTAGGAGGGATCTGTCATCATCCCGATTTGCAGGTGAGGAAACAGAGGCTCAGAGAAGTGATGTTCCCTTGGTTGCAGAGACTGGCAGAGGCTGGCTTTGAACCAGGTCTCTGCTTTCTGCCCCTCTGCTTGCCCCTCTTGCTTCCAGAGGGAGGCTCCCTCACCTGTCTGCCTTTGTTGATATTACAGAACTACCCGGTGAATTTTAGCCTTCATTCAGCAGAAGTGACAGCCTGTAACACCATCCTGGGGCCAGGCCTTGAGCCGAAGATACAAAGATGAAGAGAATACAGCTCCTGACTTAAGGATTGTATCTAATGGCAGAACTGCAAAGCAGCATCTCTGTTGCTCAGGTAAGAAAAAGAAATCCCCAGGAAGGGGAGTACCCTACCCAAGCCGTGTGGTCACTGAGGGGCGAGAACAGAACAAGGCAACAACTCTGTCCCTTGTTCCTTAAAAAAAAAAAGTCACCCAGGAACTCCTGACTTTGGCTCAGGTCATGATCTCATGGTTGGTGGGTTTGAGCCCCACATCAGGCTCTGTGCTGACAGCTCGGAGCCCGGAGCCTGCTTAGGATTGTGTGTGTGTGTCTCTCTCTGCACCCCCACCCCCCAAATAAACAAAAAATAATTTTAAAAAGTCACCCGTCAATACACACATAAGTTGCTCACCCTCTCGGGTAACCAAGGAAATGCAATCTGAAACCACAAGGAGATGCCATTTCATGTACCACTGACAAAAATTAAAAACTCTGATGGAAACAAGGAAGTGCTGGTGAGGATGTGGAACAGCGGACCCTCAGTGTATTGCCATCTGTATGGCACAAGCCCTTGTCATGAGCCTTTTGGGTGGGTGAAGAGGCAGTGGCAGAGTGGCCTCCTGGCCACACGCATGTGTAATCACATGGGCCACACCTGCCTTACTGCTCTACTGCCTCTGTGTTGAAATTCCTAATAATTTATCAAGGGGTCTGTGTTTTGATTTGCACTGGGTCCTGCAAATTCTGTGGCCAGTCCTACCCAATGGTTTCACTCCTGGGTATATGCCCTAGAGCAACTCTTGCATATGGGTACTAGGAGGCCCACTGAGAATGTTCATAGCAGCTGTTTCTGCAAAAGGCCAGAGAACCACACAGCATGGATGAAATCGGAGAAACAATGCTGAGTGACAAAAATGTGAAGAATGTGTACAGCAATGTCCCATTTTCATAAAAAGCCCAGATGAACAGTGTAATGGTGTGTGGGGAGATATGCATATGTGGTAAATCTTTGACACTGATTCTCAAGGTGTTTATGTTGAATACTCCTTATTTTGAACAGGGAATGACCCACCTGGGCATGCTGCACTGTCAGGATCAGGCATGGAGAGATGGACAGCACGCGGTGGCCTGTGTGTGGCACCCTGGCTGAGCCCCGAGGCTGAGGAGAGGCTGCCATTAAAGGGAATGTCGCTGGCTGGGGCCCAGGCCTCCCAAACGTTAGAAGAAGCTGCCGAGAAACAGCTTCACGAAGTGAGGCCTCGGCTCACGGAGAACAAAATGCTGCAAACAGACATTAAATGTCCCATGTTGCATCATGTGTACGTACAGCTTGGACTCTAAGATTTATAGCTCTTGGATTTTATCTGTTTCATCTCCAGTGACTCTATATTGTTTTCGTCTCTCTGGGCAAAAAGGTGCCTTTCCTTTCAGGAGGTTTTCTTTTCTAAGCTGCAGTTCTAAACGTTTCTTACCTTGGTTATCTTGTTATATCTCTTTTTTTTCCCAAGTTTTGTCATGTTGTCATATTACTTTTATAATTTCAGGAAGGAACAGGGGAGGGGGAGGAAGAGAGGGAAGAGGAGGTGGGGGGGGAGGTGGTCTCTGATGCCACAGCCATAATGACTAAGGGGCCTGCCTGGGATGGGCAGTGGGGCCACCACAGCCCCCTGCGCTGTGGCCAGAGCTGGCATTTGTCCCAGACTGTCTGCCCAGGTTGGAGCAATCCCAGGGCTGCTCTGAGGTTATACCCACTGCTTGGCCTTGGACATGCAGATGTCTGGGACTTCTTTGGCCCAAGTCCCCAGAAGCAGACCCAAGATGAAGTGTGGCTTTGAGTGTGAGCCTGACACCCTGACCTCGATTGGTTTAGCTTTCTCTGCCCCAGTCCAGCCTGGTGAGAATGGGAGGGCCATGTGGGACCAGAAGGAAGTAGCTAGGAGTTCTGGGACCCTCTAAGGGGAACTCTGGGGGCAAGGTAGTCATCAGCCCTCCTAGATGGCTTCCAGTTTCTGTCTCCCTGGCTCTGCTGGCTGTTGGACTTGCTTCTCCAGGTTGAGGCCTCTACCCGCTGGGCACAAGACCCAGTCTTGACCACCTTGCTCTCATCGTTCCTGGAGGCAGACAGTTGTCTGTGCCAGAGTTGGCTTCTGGGTATAGGTCTGTCTCCCTGCTGGCAGAGAGCCTGGCTGATATCCCCAGCCCCTACCTGCCACCATGATGGCCTGGTCTGGCAGGTGAATGACACCCAGCTGCCCCAGAGGCCGTTCAATCCATGCCTGCCTGGTGCCCAGTCCTTCAGGTCTCCCCCACCACTACCCTGTGGCTCCAGAGAGGGTGCTATCCCAGGCCCCCCAAGCTCAGTGACAGTGGGGTGGGGGGTGGTGTAGAGCCACCATCTGGCTATAGCAATGAGATATAGAATCGTGAAGCAATTTGTTTGTGAACAATCAAGACAGCATATACTTAAGAACGAGGTTCTGCTGGGCAGATTCTGCAGGGAGCTTCCAAGGAGGCGGAGGGGACCGGGCAGGGGGAAGACAGATGGATGAGTAGGTGGGGCTGGGGGGTGGGGCTCAGGGCCTGGTTGGGAGCCCCAGCCCCCTCTCAGTGACATGACTGAGACAGATAAAGCTGCCTCCCTTGCAATGAGGCTGGGAGCCGGAGGGGGACGGAAAGCTCTCAGGGTGATTTGGGAAGGGACTAGAAGCTAGTCTGGCAAGGCCTAAATGGGGACAAAGGCTCGGCATCCAAGGCCAGGCTGGAGGGGAGGAAGGGATACAGCAATCCAGCTAGTTGGCCCCAACTAACCCCGAAGCACAAGTGCCCTCTCACATTTTGGGGAGTTCAGGCAGCATTTTGGGGCCATGGCTCAGCAGTGGCTGCATGGAGGCATTTTGGAATGTTTTCCTATTCCTTGGGGGTCTGAGTTCAGCCAGGAGCACAAGAGACCTGGCAGATGCTGACCTGCTTTCTCCCTTCTGAGTGTTTTCACAGGGGGGTCCTCATCCTCAGTGTCCCTGGGCCACTTCAGGCATCTGGGGGCTCCCCAATCGTGTGAGGTCCCCTGTGAGGGGGGGGGGGCGTGGGCTAGCAGGGCTTTCTCCTGAATTAGTCTGCTGGCTTTGTGGGGAGACTGGTAGATGGTCTCTCAGCACCCCAGCAGCTCCTAAACATACTCTGGACACTCAGGCACCAGCTGCTGAGAGGTGAGAAAAGAAGGCAGGACTCAGGTGACAGGGTTTCAAAACTCGTGGTTTATTGACACTTGAGCACAGTGACCCCTGGGAAGAGACTGTGTTTCTGGCCCTCTTCTCCTGGGACTTGCCCCTGCACACAGGGGAAATAGTAGTCCCATCTTGGAACAAGATGCGCCTTGCAGAGAACACCTCTCCCAGGAGCCCTGCTGAGACGCGCACAAATAAACCCTTGGCAAGGCTGGCATGGCATGTGAATGGCAAAGCTCGGCGCATTTGGCAAAGCTGTGGAGCCTCGGCGAAAAGCGTGGGCCTCCTGGGGCTGCCTCCTTTGGGCTACAGGCAGAATTAAACCAAAAACAGCTTATTTTGCACAGGCCCTTAAGGTGCCCATTTGGCTCTTGTCGGGGCCAGGCCTAGGAACTGCCAGAGCTGTGACCCAAGCCCTGGGACTACTGCTGAGGTGGCCAGACACCCAAGCCGGAACTCAGAACTGGCATTATAGGGGTAGGGACGAGGGCCACATGCTGGTTTCAAAGGGTAGGGGGAGATAGGACTGTGGCCAAAGGCTGGCTCAGGACCTCAGAGGGCCTGTGCTTCCCCAGTGAGGCCTGCCCCCATCACTGTCCCCAGTAAAGCACACCCCTTTCCTAGTCCTGGATGCTGAGGACAAGCTGGGTCAGGGAGGCCATGCATCTGCCTCTGGATTTCAGCAGGTTGGGAGCTTGACTAAAAGGCAAGGGAGACCCTGGCTGTGCCCTGCCCTTCAGCCTCACACCTGCAGAGGGAGGCAGCTGAGCCTGTCTGCCTCTCCTCCTCCTGCTGGCTTGGGATCAGCTCTACCTGTAAAAGCAGGGCTCCCTCTCTCCAGCTTCTGTGTTCCATATACGGCTAGCAACTGTAGCTCCATTCCTTTCCAACCCACTTAATTGTAAGAATAAACACTAATGATACTTAACCACCCCTCCCGCTAGCAGAGGGGGAGAGTTCCCTTAGCACTGGCAGCAGCTCTCCAGGATGTGCCAGGCTTGCCCTCGATGGGCCCCAAACCTCCAAAATTCCAAGATCTGCTGCACAGATTCCGTGCAACCCTGTGTCCTATAAAGGAGAAAAGGGGGCCCAAGGAGGCTCAACGACTTGCTCAGCTCATATAATGAGCTAGTGACAAAGTGGGGATTTGAGAAGGGGACTGAGGCTTCTAGACTTGGGGTCCTGGCTAGAGGCCTTCTTGGGACTGTGGCCTGACAAGGAGGTGGGTCAGGACTTTCAGAGGCTGAAGATGCCCAGTGGCTCCCAGTCCTCCCTGGTCAAGAGGGAAGAGACCTCTATGCCTAGGTGCTTGCACAAAGCCAGCATCTGCACAGTGGGAACAAGGGCTCCCTCCGCCTCAAGGCAAGGCTGAGCAGCACCAGATGGCAAGGGCCTCTCACAGACGAGAGGGGTGGGCACTGGGACGAGCCTGGAGAGATCTCCCGGTGGAGCCTTGAGTCTGGGCAGGAATCAGACCACCACGTGGGGAGTCCAGACTCCAAAGGTGAAACCCCACTCTTGATGGCAATCCCAGAATAAGATTAGCAAAGAAATGACAAAAACAAGCCCACACCTCTTTCCTCTGTTAAGGTCATGCTCAGGGGCAGCCAGGCTGGTAGGGGCCACATGCCACCTCTTGCCGGCCCTGCGCTGGGAAGGGCCAAAGAGGGGGCTTCTGGCCCCCAGAAGGCAGCAGGGCCTTCAGATTAAGTGCGGCAATACCAGGTCATTGTTGGCTCCCACCAAACCTTCTCTGAACTGCGGTGACCACATTTAAGATACTTTTTCTGTCACGAGCCCTTGAGCATGGCACTGACCACATCATCTTGGCTTCTTCATCCCTGCGGTGAGAGTAGGGGTGAGTGCTGAGCCTGTGGGCGGCATCCCCCATTGCCCCCCTGCCTGCCCAGAGCTGGCTCCCACCCTCCCTGCTGCACAGCCCTCGGGCCTCAGGGGGGTGGCTCTTACCAAGTCTGCCCTTCCCCGGGCTGATGAGTGCCGCCAAGGCTCTCCCAGCTCCCACCTTCCTGGAGCCTTGCTACTGCAGGTGGATTCTGGCCTGGGGGACACAGTGCCAAGCTTCCTCCTGCTGCCCACCTCCCAGTGACGTTCTCCACGAGCCTCCAAAGCCACCCACTGCTCTTCCCAGACCTGTAGGCCTGGGTCCTCCCACAGAGACCCCTCTCTGCCGGACTCTTCACCCAGCCCTGCCACTTCTAGCTCAACACACATGCTATATCTGCCTCACTGGATGTGAGTAGCCTGAGTCACCCAAGCTTCGTGGCTTCTGAGCCTCACCTGCCCAGGGCATGCTAGGGAACGTAGAGCTCTCCCCCAGGTGGTCAGGCTGTGGGCAAAGCAAGGTAACAGAGGGCGCCGCCATGGTGGGCAAGAAACAGGAGGAGGGGTTTGGGGAGCTGTGGGGCAGGTGGATGGACAGACTCCAAACAGAGCCAGAACCCCCCAGGCTGCCTCGAGACTTGCCAAGGCCTCGTAAGTGTGTTTCCCAAGGAAACCAATTCGATTACCAACACGAGACGTTCTAGGACATTCCAGTCAAATGAGAAGCCTGCTCATGGAGCTCAGTTCCTCAGCCTGGGGACCAGCCAGAGACATGGGCAGCAGGACTGAGGTGCGTAGGGAGGCTGGGGGAGGTGCCATGGTCACCCTGAACTCCCAGAGCCCCTAGGTCTGGCCCAGGCTGTGCAGCATAGCTCATGCTCTTTCAGCTGCTTTGCTGACTGTCAGCAGCAAATCGCATCACAAAGGGGCAGAAAGGAGGTGGAGTGGGAAGAATTCTAGCTGAAATCATGCCACTATAACAAAATAAATCCTGCTCTTGTAAAAACTTAAACATGCCTAGTAGAATCCATCCCAGGCCCGGCGGTTCTAGCCTCACCTAAAGCTGTTTAAGGCACTTGAATGGCTTATTAACACCACCTGGAAAAGTGTTTGCTTCAATCCTGATTTAGGAAAAAAAATTCAGTAATACTGCAAAAGAAGTTTCTTCCAAAAAAAAAAAAATCAATACTTAAGGTTTCCAAGAATAAAATAAATGCTAAGCTCTGCTTAAGTTACATGACACAACAGGTCACCTTGGCACTGACAAAACAAAGACAAAAACCTGAAATACTGCTTCTGAGTTCGACTGTCCTGGAAAAAAAAAAAAAAGACCACAAACTGAAGACACACACCTCATTGTCATTCTGACCTTCCTCTCACTGGGTGTGTGCGGGACGGGAGGGAACCAGGGAGGCTGGGGGCTGTGAGCATTCACTGCAGACCAGGTCCCTGGTGCTCCGTTCTCCCCAATTTGGGAAGCTGGCTCGGGAGGCCAGGTGCGTCAGTGGAGACGAGCCTCCCAGTGGCGGCCAGTGAGGAGCAAGTGAGAAACCTGTGCTGGACACCCAGGTCGCACTTGGAAATGTCCGTGGCTCTGGGTCTGCCTGGGGACTCATGCAGCATCCTGCTGCCCCATGCACATGCCCAGCATCTTTGGTCTGGCTGTGGTCCCCACCTGAGCCCCCTACCTGATGGGGCTGGGAGCAAGAGCTGCTCCACTTCTTGGGTTGTCTTTTCTTTGGTGAGGTCTCTTCCCTAGGCCTCCTTCAGAGAACAAGGCCATCCCACTGCCTGTCCGAGCAGCGCACATCCCCCACCACCCAGTCCAGTTCCACAGCCACCAGGATGGGCCAATGCAAGCAGCACGGGAGACTTGGGGCCCTGGGAAAGCACTGTGAGGGTGGCACCCACTGTCCACCATCACCTGTCGGGTCCTAAGGCATCTGAGGGGGAGGGTTACGGGGTAGGGGCAGGGAGCCTGCACCTCCTAGCGTCTCTGTGGAGCATCGGTCCCTGGCTCTGCGAGGCCAGTGGGCACGTCTCCTACCCCCTGGGCCCTGCCCTTCAGCAGGTCTTGGGGGTCCCTGAGGAAGACCACCATGACTGTGATGTTATCGTGGGAGCCCCGCTCCCGGGCTGCAGCCACCAGCTCCTCAGCAACCTGCAGCCCGCTGCCCTGCTCCCTGACCAAGTGGCTCTGGACAAGGCCCGCGACCTCCTGGTGGGGGACGACATCGAAGAAGCCATCACAGGCCAGCAGCAGGTAGTCCTCAGAGCCTGTCAGCTCCCGGGAGGCTGAGTCGGCCTCTCCTGACACGTAGGGCTTCTGAAAGACGTCCCCTGGGCACAGGAGAGAAAGGCCTCCTGTTGCCAAGTCCAGCCAGGCCCGGGGCCTCACTGTGGCCACCCTCTTCCGACGCCCGTGTTCACCAGTGAAATTGGATAGTTTCATGTGGTGCTAAGGGCAATGTGGCAGACCTATTGGGTGCAGAGTTAGAACCCAGCCAGACCCGAGGTCAGCTCTACAAAACAGCCTTTTCACTTCCAGTGGAGCCGGGCCCGAGAGAGGGGATGACTGAGGTAAAGGACCTCACTTTTCCTCCCTTATACTCAGGTCTGCAGGTTCCCTTTCCCCCAGGTCCCTCTCCCTGAGGGCCCACATCCAATTCGTTAGCAAGTCCTGGTGGCTTTACCTTTAAAGTGCGACTCGAAACCACCTCCCCCTCCTCACAAACTGCCCAGAACCACTGATTCCCCTCCTTCTGCTCCTGCCCAGGGGTGTGCACCAGACCACACCACTGACACAGAACTGCCTAGGGTGTCCCCCTCCTTTTAAGGAGCTTCCACTTTTGGAGAAGCCCATCCTGCTGCCTCCGCACCCGATGTGCCAGAGACCCAATAGGCAGCAGCAGCAGGGGGAAGGGCTATAAGGCAGGCACTGCAGGCGGCCTTAAGGATAGGATGGCGTGTGTCCGGAGGCTGGGAGGAGACATGTCACCTCGAGGGGGTTAGCAGGAATGGAGTGTTGCCTAGGTACCTGGGGGCAGCAGTGTGGCTGCGGAGCCCAGAGTGAGGCCCAGCAGCTGTAGGATGCTGAGAAAACAGGATTGTGGGGAGAGGGGGCTGCTTTTCTTTTTTTTTTAAAGATAGAAAAAGGAATCATCAGCATGAATGGGGGAGGGGAGGACAATTTATTTTAAAGGTCCTCATTTATGACCTTTCAGCACATACAGTAGTTAACCAAGGACCTCCTGGTAGGTTTTTCTGGGGAACTGTTTTAATGAGGAGATAATCACGTAAGGGTTAACTTCTGTGATTATTTGTGTGAGCTAGAAGTTTCTAAGGTGTCTGCACCTGCACTCTCTCAATTTACCAGAGGCTCCTCAGTCTGATTCCACGGCCCCACAGACCACAGGTGCTTTATCAGCACAGGATGCTGCTGTCCCCAACAGCTATGTGAGCCTCTGGGCCTCACGCATGAGGCCTTTGTCTCCTGCCCCCTGTCTCCCGTCTCCTTACCGATGGCTCTAGACACGGCCAGGGTCCCGTTGACTCTCCAGCAGTCCATGTGAGACACAAAGCCGCCCAGCGCTTCAATACGCTCCTTCTCATCCTGTGGGGGACAGCCAGAGTGGGGGCTGGGGTGCACCCGTGGGGAAGGGTGCCAAGTGCTGCTGCCTGAGTGGAGCTGAACTGGTTTCTTCTTTTTTAATGTTTATTTATTTTTGAGAGAGAGAGAGAGAGAGAGGGAGGGGGAGGGAGAGAGAGAGAGAGAGACAGAGAGAGACAGACAGACAGACAGAGCGAGCGCAAGCAGAGGAGAGAGGCAGAGAGAGGGAGACACAGAATCTGAAGCAGGCTCCAGGCTCCCAGCTGTCAGCACAGAACCCAATGCGGGGCTCAAAGCCAAGAACCGTGAAATGATAACCCGAGCCAAAGTCAGATGCTAAACTGACTGAGCCACCCAAGTGCCCTGAGCTGAGCTGGTTTCTAAGTGCTGGGGGCTGCGATTCTCAAACAATGCCCAGATGAGGCATTAGTGGAACTGCAGGAAACCATGAATAACCTAGACGTCCTTCAGTTGCAGCAAGGGCTACCTCAGTTATAGGGTGAACACAGCCAGACCATCCATAGTCACCGACCCCCCGACCCTCCCCCCCCAGCTGTCTCACCTTTCACTTGGGAATACTTTCTTCCTTGCAAGCTGCTGGGACGAGCCCAAGCCTGTGCTACACATGGCCACCTGGCAGGATTGGATGAAACCTGAACCAGGCCCCTCAGCTGTCCTCCTACCTTATCCTCTCCACCAGCCTGAACAGCTTCTCCAAAGTTGAGCCCAGAGCCGGTGGCCAAGTGGGTTCCCATCAACGGCCATTTCCCACTCGACCTGGAATACAAGGCTCTGCACAGCTGGGCCCCCACTTCCGTGAGGCTGCCCTGTCCAGCCATTTCCCCTCATGGCCCTCTGGCCTCCCTTCTGCCCCCTGACTGAGTGGTCTCGCTCACCTGCACATTGCCCAGGCAGTGGTCAGTTCCTCCTGGGCTCGGCTGGCACTGAGGTCAGCTGCAGAGGTATCGTGCCCTGCACTGCGCTTCGGCCACCCCTAGGCTCTCCTGCTGGGTTTCCCCTCTGCTGTGCTCCCCACCTCCCTACTTCTGACAGGATAGGCCCACTCTCCTGCCACATGCTCGCTCTCACACATGTCTCAGCTCTGTGAGCATGCAGCCCCCCAGGCCCATGTCCCCGGTCCTGCCTGTCATCACAGGATATCCTACCCGCCCCTCCAGACTCTGCACTCACAGGGAACACCCCACCCTGTCTTCCCTGGCCCCCAGCGCCCCTGGCTAATGGCATCACCAACCTCTTAGAAGTGTAAGGCCCTTTCCCCATCCTCAAAAGCCTGGATTCTTCTCCATCCCTCCTGATGCTGCCTTGCCAGGCAGGTCCTCCTCCCCATAGCTGGACAGGTGACTGCAGCAGCCTCTTTTGTGACCCAGCTCTCACCTTGCCCTCTGGTGGTCTGACCATTCTAGAAGCTTCTAGTAATTCCTTGTGAAGTTCCTCCTGACACAGGAGCAGGAGCCCTCGGTCTCTCAGTGGCTGGTCCTGGCTAAACCTGCCCTTTCCTCCTGGACTCCACCCCTGGCCTGCTGGGGTCCCACCTGCCATCAGGATTGGGCTGTATGCCTCCTTCCTGCTCATTTCCCTCTTCCACATCTCCCAACACTTTGCCCAAGTACTGTGGCTTGCAGCTGCCCGTTAGTCTGAGAGGTGCTGGAAGGCTCATTGCCTCAGCAAAGTGTCCTGTGCACAGTAGGTGCTAACTGTTTGTTGGCCTGAACTGAATCCAGTGGCAGCAAGGCTCTGACCAGACAGCAGCAGAACAAGGCAGAGTGCCATGTGGTCCCCACATGTGCCTCAGAGCCGGTTTCAGCAGCTGCCAGACCCTTATTGCCCTTCACTGTGGCTCACTAGGTTGTTACTAGTTTCCCACTCTCGTGACCAGTGTGATGGTGGTTATTTTTCATGGGAGACCTTTGAGCCAGTCTTTGATGACTTCTCAAAGGGTGTGGGTGACAGGCTAAGCTTGGGATCACAGGGCTCATTAGCTGGGAGGGGCTGGCAGGGGCCAAGAGGGCCCTGGAATCTAGTCTCTGTAGCCATGTAGGGTGCAGATCAATGAAAGAACAGACACTTTGGCAGGCTTCTCCCATGCCGGCTGTGGTCCCAGCACCCCATGTGCACCAGGACACCCCATTCTTATCTCCTGGGAACCCCATTTCACAGACAAGGCACTCAAGGCTTGGAAAGGGTGGAGCCAGGACTGAGCATGGCTGTCAGTCTGTGATCTTTGCTGTGGTGTCATTCTGCAGGGCTCAGGCAGTGCTGGGGAGACACTGCCAGAAAAGTCCTCACCGGGCTGCAGAGGAGGCACAGGATGCCAAGCTTGTAGGGATGAGGGTGGGCAGGAGCAGGCAAGGCACCCCGAGCAGAGGCTTGCAGCTAGTCCTCACTTAGGCAGCATTTCACCTGACTGCCCATCTCAGGGAAGGAGGGTCCACCAGGGAGCAGGTGCCGAATGCCCCAGTGCTGCAGTGGCAGTGGAGTGACACAGGACACCTGCCATTTCCCGGCGGTATGCTCTGGGCAAGTTACTTAACCTCTCTGAGCCTCAGTTTTCTCCTCTATATGACAGGGAGGGCGTATGTAGGAGGTTTAGCACAGACCGAGCTGCAGTGAGGCCAAGGAATGCTGTCATTCCTGGCTGTTTTGGTGATCACGGCCTGACACTCCCTTGCAGTGCTTTCCAAATCTAGAAGCCACAAAAGGACAGCTCCGTTCAGTTACATAAAAACCAACATGTCTACAAGGCAGAAGCCCATAAACAAAGACAAAGCAGGGGGCAACTTGCAAATCACCCTGCAGACAAGGAGCTGACCTCCCTGGTGTATAACAGATGCCTACAAATTGATAAGAAAAATAGCAACAGGTCAGGAGACAAATGGGCAAAGGACAAGAATGAAGGGTTCTCACAGAAGGCAACGTAAATGATCTTAAGTGTTTGAGAAGATGCTCGGCCTCATACTGTAAGAGAAATGCAAACTGAATAACCACTTTCCTTCCTCTCAGACTGGTCGGTGGGGCTATGGCCAGAGGACATACAGCCTGAGGAGGACAGTGTGGCAAAAGTGCCAAGACTGTAAATGGGAGTGCCCTGACTCATCCCTCCATTCCTAGGAACCGTTCTATTAACATACTTGACCCAGAACAATGCAACGCTATGCAAAGTCATCTAGTGCCGTGTGGACTTTAGCATGAAAAAGACTGAGGAAATCTCGGGGCGCCTGGGTGGCTCAGTCAGTTAAGCGTCCGACTTTGGCACGGGTCATGATCTCATGGCTCATGAGTTTGAGCCCCACATTGCACTCTGTGCTGACAGCTAGGAGCCTGGAGCCTGCTTCAGATTCTGTATCTCCCTCTCTCTGCCCCTCCCCTGCTCTCTCTCAAAGATAAATAAATGTTAAAAAAAAAAAAAAAAAAAGAAAAAGACTGAAGAAATCTCAATGTCCATGCACAGGATGGCGGACAGATGGGGCTCTGCATAGCCCTGTGGAAGGTGGGGGCGTTTTCTGTGCTGATGTGGAGGCCTGTACATGTGGGGAAAGCAGAGCAGGGACAGGGCTCCCGGGCATTTCCCAGTATGCAAACTCCCACCATCCTACAGAGACAGACAGACTGGATACCTTTGTGAGATGTGGTCCAAGGAGGAATGTCAGCCTTAGATCCAGATGAGGACCCTGAGGCTCAAACAGTTGAGTGACTTCAGGATCCCAGTGTAGCCTCTACCCAGTGAAGCCCCAAGCCTGCTTCCTTCTGACCTTGGCTTAGCATCACCTCCTCCCTGGAGCCTTCCACCCCCACAGCCCAGGTGGCCAGCCACCCCTTGCCCACATGCACCAAGTGCAGGACCCTGCACTTTGACCCCACTTCCTGGGCTGCCTCTCCTCTGCAGCTCTGGGCTCCATGTCACTGTGGTGAGAAGGGCTTACATGGGACTCTTGGCTATTAATGCCCCAACTTTAGGGAGGGGACCCCTCCGCCAACAGACAAATCCTGTTTGCCAACAGACAAACCCCTGGCCACTTGAATCAGGCAGAAGGACCCTCCCTCTGGAGGAACACCAGGATCTCCCTACGAAGACGGTGCAGGGCCCCTCTTGCTTCCTTGCCTACCTGACCATCCACTAACCCGAGCAGTCCAGCACGATCGGGGCCGGGGATGACCCAGGCATGGAGGGAGGGAGCCCCTTACCTGTCGCTCAGGTCTGTGTGGCTCCATCAGCTTCACCACCTGTCCCTGTTGCACCAGGATGACCTGGGAGTCCCCGAGCCAGGCAACGTGCAGGGTCTTTCCCGCAATGAAAGCGCACACACCCGTGGTGCCACTCTGCAGCCGCTGAAGGGAGAGAGGGCTGAGGGTGAGCCATGTGCTGGCACTGTGGGCCCAATCCTGTCCAGACTGAACGACTCCTGCAATAGTGCTCAGTCAGATAAAAGGAACAGACTCCAGAAGTACACAGGGCACAGTCAGTCTCCTAAGGGTTATGCTGCATGACAGGAGAGCACGTCCTGTGTGGTCCTGCTTATCTACAACTCTGGAAAACACAAGCTCTATCGTCTATTACATCTGAAAGCAGAGTGGTTGTCTGGGGAGGGTGGGGTGACAAAGGCCGGGAAGAAATTCTTTGGGGGTGATGGGTACATCCGTTATTGTAGACAAATGCTAAAACCTATCCAATTATACACTTTATTTTTATTGAACCAACTGTACACTGTATATTTGTAATATGTGCAATTTATTATGTGTCAATTTCATCCCAATTCAGCTATCTTAAATTAATAATACACTTAATTTAAATACTTGCTTCAGTGAATTGTTATTTTGGGAGGTGGCCCAGAGCTCCAGGGCCTTCCTCACCTCCCATAGGTGACAGTGACCAGGAGGTCTGAGGCATGTCAGCTTTGCACCAGGCTCCCACTTTGTAGTTTTAGATGCTGTATGGTTTTCTGTTAAGATGCAAAGTCTGGGGGCACCTGGGTGGCTCAGTCGGTTAAGCGTCCGACTTCAGCTCAGGTCACGATCTCACAGTCTGTGAGTTCGAGCCCCGCGTTGGGCTCTGGGCTGATGGCTCAGAGCCTGGAGCCTGCTTCCAGTTCTGTGTGTCCCTCTCTCTCTGCCCCTCCCCCATTCGTGCTCTGTCTCTCTCTGTCTCAAAAATAAATAAACGTTTAAAAAAAAAAAATTAAAAAAAAAAAAAAGATGCAAAGTCTGGGGGCTCCTGCGTGGCTCAGTCGGTTAAGTGTCCAATTTCTGCTCAGGTCATGAATTCACGGGCTGTGAGTTTGAGACCCACGTCGGGCTCTGTGCTGACAGCTCAGAGCCTAGAGACTGCTTTGGATTCTGTGTCTCCCTCTCACTCTGCCCCTCCCCCACTCATGCTCTGTGTCTCTCTCTCTCAAAAATAAATAAGCATTAAAAAACTAAAAAAAGGGGGCGCCTGGGTGGCTCAGTCGGTTGAACATCAGATTTCGGCTCAGGTCATGATCTCACGGTTCGTGAGTTCGAGCCCCACGTCAGGCTCTGTGCTGACAGCTTAGAGCTTGGAGCCTGCTTCAGATTCTGTGTCCCCCGCCAACCTCTCTCTGCCCCAACCCTGCTTGTGCTCTCTCTCTTTCAAAAATGAATAAACATAAAAAATTTTTTTAAATAAAAAAAATAAACTAAAAAAAAAAAGATGTAAAGTATGGCTTTGCTGATTTCCATTGAGGCCCGTGCTTAGAGTGTCTGAGGACAGTATACCCCCTTCTAAGTCTCCCTACGAGCCATGTCAACTGGGGCACATCCTTTAAGCTCTCTCAGCCTCAGTTTCTCCAAGTCTAAAATGGACAAAATTTTAGTAGCTACCTCATGGGGCTGCTAGGAGGGCCCCACAGAATTTCTGCATTCTGCACGTAAGGTTCAGTGGGTGGTTAAGTTCACAGAGGAGGGGCTGGATGGCTTCTTTCAGAAACAAGTGCCTCACCCCTACACGGTTCTAATTCCCAAAGAAAGAATATACCCAGTGGACACCAGCAGCTTGCCAAGACTCTGCCTGGGTGAGCAAGGGAATGTATTAATCATGGGCTTTATTTTTTGTATTTTCCTTTCTTTTTAATTTTTAAAAAATGTTTATTTTTGTGAGAGAGAGCGCACATGCGCGCGCGCGCGCGCACACACACACACACACACACACACACACACACACACGTGGGGGAAGGGCAGAGACAGAGGGAGACCAAGGATCTGAAGCAGGCTCTTCAGGCTCTTTGCTGGCTCTTTGCTAACTAACCATGAGATCATGACCTGAGCCAAAGTTAGATGCTCAACAGACTGAGCCACCCAGGCACCCCATATTGTATTTTCTCATGCTTTGACAAACTGGGGTACTTGCCAATTCTAAAGAGTGCCTGTCCCAGGACAGGAAATGTCTTCCCCCAGGGATGCAACCTTCATGTACGAGCCAGCTGGTCTGAACCCACTTCCTCAACCATCTCCTCTGTTTCTCCCATCAGGCTGCTTCCCCTGGCCTGGATGGCTGGGGACTGCCCCTGTCTGTAGTCCAGAGCCCATCAGGTTATTCAAACCATCCAAACTTGTGACTTGCCTGCTCTGCCTCATCCAGGCCCTCCTGTGAGGCCAGAGCAAAGGCTCCAGTCATGCTGTGCTCTCTCCCTCTGCCTCCCGACCAACCCTGGTGCCCCCCACCCCCATGGCCTTGCATGGTGTGATGTCTCCTCTTGGGCACTGTAAATAATAAAACTCTTCTTCCAAGGCAGGTGTTTGTGCCTGTCACCTTGTCATCCCTGATCAAAAGAGAATCCTTGGCACATTTTAAAATAGACTGACCTTCCCTGTGAGGCCTGCACACCCACCAGTGGGGCCAGGCATGCAAGACCAGATGCATGCTTTATGCGGCTTTTATTCAAATGGAAAACAAGCCCCCTTTTACCATAAAAATGAAGTGATTTGATTGCCAACAGAGTTTAGTGAGGACCTTCTTTTTTTTTTTATAATTTTTAAAAATGTTTTATTTATATTTGAGAGAGAGAGAGACAGAGTGTGAGCAGGGGAGGGGCAGAGAGAGGGAGACACAGAATCTGAAGCAAGCTCCTGGCTCCCAGCTGTCAGCAGAGCCCAATGTGGAGCTCGAACTCAAGAACCATGAGATCCTGACCTGAGCAGAAGCTGGATGCCCAACCCAGGCGCCCCTAGTGAGGACCTTCTGACACCACCAATCGCTTTGATTTCCTTCCTTCGGCAAGGGCTGGGTCTCTCTGATGCTAATGGCTATTGGCCCCAAACTACACATGAGGCCCATTCACTGGTTCTCACCTCTCGCTTGGCTTTCCAGAGGAACATCTCATCTGTGTGCCGGAAGGCTTCTCTGAGGGCTCCCGCGGGGTCTGTGGGCAGCTCTGGCCGGTGGGCCATGTTGGCGTGCACATGTACAGCAGCATACCTTGCAGCGTCCACCCCTCCATGGCCATCAAACACAGCAAAGTAGGCTCGGTCCACGGGGTCCTGGTAGGGAATGCAGTGGGAATCACACTGACTTCGCCCTGACCAAGGCTGTGACCTGGCCAGAGGCTTTGTCTGGGAGTAGAGTCCAGGTGCTGACTGGGGTGGATCTGGAGGAATCAGCATGGACTCTGCCATCAGATAGGTCAACCTGACTCAAGCATGAGGAACTGGAAGATTTGGAAAAGGACAACTCTCTGGAGTTGGTTTCACCTTCTATACTGAGTTGCTGGAGCATAAAATGAGGTGTGATGTACCAGCGGCTCCCAGTGCTGGAGATAGAGCAGAGCCCAGTAACTGTGAGTCTGGGGCAAATGAGAGAATCCTGGGGCCTCCCCTTATAACAGATTTGGGCAGACCATTCCCCTTCCTCAGTCCCTTAGCTGGGAAAGCAAGGTGGCCATGGTTGGTCTGGCCCAGAAGCCAGACGATGGGACAATGAATAGGACTGATGGGACGATGAATCGGGTCTCTCAGACCTCCTGGGAAGTGCTCTGCCTCACCTAGCACCTTGGCCTTCAGATGACAGCTACAGCCGTTACTCCTGCTTTGGCTCTGGCTAGCAGCTCTGATGGGAACCCCAGGTGGCCCCCACCCCCTGCACAAGGCCTCCTAGGCTGTTCTGCTTGGGGGCCAGGAGGTGGAAGACTAGAGGTGGAGCACTCACAGACAGGCCAAAGAGCTGGTTGAAGGCAGGAAGGCACACGTGCCGGTCCTCCATTTTGCGGCGAGTATTCCGGATGGCATGGATGGAGACCAGCCACTGCTGCTGAGGAACCTGGGCACTCGAGGGCACCTGCTTCTGCCACTGGCTGCATATTTCCCAGAGCTGGTTAAAGAAACTTCGCGCCAGGCCCTTGGCATCCAGCACTGATGGGTATAACAGAAGACTGTTAGGGAAGCACCAACCAGACCAGCTGGGCTCCACTCGCTCTCCCTGCCACCCCTTCCCTGTGGCCCCTTTGGCTCAGCAGACAGCCCCCACCACAGGCTTGCACAGGCCCCATAAGCCCATGAACCCCCGGAGCATTCCGGCCTAGTAACAGGCACACCAGCCTAGTAAACTATGTGTGACAGCCTGTGTCATCAGCAGTGAGCAGTGTCTGGTTTGGCAATATGCACAGGAAGGAACCTCCTGTCCCACAGTGAGCAACTCCACTTGTGGGAGCCCACCCTAAGGAAATAGCCGGAGACGCAAGGACGATTTAAGGATGAAGTAAAGAATCATTTACAATTGCGTGTTAATTAGAAACACTATGTATCCAGTGAGAGAATAAATTACATTCTATTCTCTTGATGAAGAATTAAGCTGCTATTAATCATGATTTTCACAACTAAACATGCAATTGCCACATGGCCCAGCCACTGCAGCCCTGGGCTTTTATCCCAGAGAAATTAAAGCTATGCTCACACAAAAACCTGTGAGCCCCAGTCAGTGTTCCCAGCAGCTTCACCTGTAATAGGCGAAAACTGGAAATGGCCCAGATGTTTTTCACCATGTGAGTGGGTAAATTTCAGGACATCATGCCATGGGATACTGCTCGCAGCAGGAAAGAAAGGAAGGAGCTATTGGCAGGTCACAAAAACCCGGATGGATCTCCAGAGAAGTATGTGGAGTGAAAAAAGCCTATCCCCAAACTTACGTATTCTATGATTCCATTCATAGGCATTCTTGAAATGACAAAATTATAGAAATAGAGATTAATGGTTGTCAGGACTAGGGACAGGGCATGGGGTATTAGGGTGGCCATAAAGGGTAATGTGGGATCCTCATAGGATGAAACTGTTCTGTATCTTGGCTATGTCAAGATCTTGGTCGTGATACTTAAATATAGTTTTTCTTTTTTTAAATTTTTTTTTCAACGTTTATTTATTTTTGGGACAGAGAGAGACAGAGCATGAACGGGCGAGGGGCAGAGAGAGAGGGAGACACAGAATCGGAAACAGGCTCCAGGCTCCGAGCCATCAGCCCAGAGCCCGACGCGGGGCTCGAACTCCCGGACTGCAAGATCGTGACCTGGCTGAAGTCGGACGCTTAACCGACTGCGCCACCCAGGCGCCCCTTAAATATAGTTTTTCAAGATGTTACCATTGTGGAGGGACTGGGTAAAGGATGCATGGAATCCCTCTGTGTTCTTTTTTTTTTTTTTCTTTTAATAATGATGGCTTGATGGTTATTCTTTTATTTATTTTGAGAGAGAGAGAGAGAGAGAGTGTGAGTGAGCACAAGCTGGGGAGGGACAGAGAGAGAAGGAAAGAGAGGATCCTAGGCAGGCTCTGTGTTGACAGCGCAGAGCCTAATGCAGGGCTCGAACCTACGAATAGTGAGATCATGACCTGAGCCAAAATCTAGAGTTGGATGCTTAACTGACTGAGCCACCCAGGCGATTCCCTCTGTATTATTTCTTACAACTGCATGTGAGGCTACGGTTATCTCAAAATAAAGTTTAATGGAAAATAATTACAGTGTAAAACAAAAACGGCCTTTTAGAGTGTGTGAGCACGTAAAATGCTTATGTCATGATATTAAGGAAATGAGAAAAAGAGAACAGAAAATCCCACATACAGTTTGATTGTGAGGACATGAAAAAGCCTTTAGCTGCTTGGACTCGGAAAATAAAATGCAGGAAAGGCATACAATCAAAATGTCAGCAGTGGTTGTCTGCAGGTGGTAGCTCTGCCTGTGAGGTTTTTTCCTTAAGAATGCTTTCTTAGTGCCTTTTCAATTTTCCATGACAAGTGTTAGCCCTAGTAATCGTTTCAAAATATGCCCATAACTTCATTGATGCTTTGATTGGGAGCCCGGTTTCCTTTCCCTCAAGCATGGGCCTTAGTGACCTGCTCCTAGTAAACAGAATAAAATGGAAGTGACCATGACAGCTTCCTAAGAGACACTGTGGCTCCCACCTTGCATGGTCTCCCTTTCCCTGTCTGTCTGTGTCTCTCTCTCTCTGTGTCCTGGTGAATCACTGGCCCTGAGGGAAGCCGGCTGCCATACTGTGAGGATCCTCAAGAAGCCCTGTGGAGGGTCCACATGGTAAGGAACTGAGGCCTCCTGCCAATAGCCAAGTGACTGAACCACCTTGGAAATGGAACTTCTGCCCCCACTGGTTGTAAGATCGTGACCACGATCTCCTGAGAGACCCTGGGCCAGAACCACCAGCTCAGCTGCTCCCAAATTCCAGACCCACAGAAACTATGGGATAATAAATGTTTAAGCCACTAAATTTTGGGAGAATTTGTTATGCAGCAACAGGTAACAGCTTCTACAACATGGCTTAAAAAAAAAGTGGGGGCAGAGGCTCAGTGGCTGACTTGGTTGGGTGCTCGACTTGGTTCAGGTCATGATCTCATGGTTCATGGTACTGAGCCCCTTGTTGGGCTCTTCCCTCACAACGCAGGGATTCTATCTCTGCCCCTCCTGCTCTCTCTCTCAAGGTAAATAAATAAACATTTAAAAAAATCCTATCTAAACCTGTTTTCTAAAGAAAAGATTAACAAGGAACAGGTCCCAAGGAAACCTCAGGTGACATGCCTCAGAGACTCTGTTCATTTCCACATGTAAAGCCCTCCTGGGACTCCTGCTGGCCCAGGTACATGCAGCAGGTACAGGTGAGTCAGAGCCAGTCACCTAGGAGGGGGGGGGGTGGTTTGAGGGCAGACTGAGGAGTGTCGCAGGTCACACGTATAGGACTTGGGGTGTTGGAGAAGAGCTCCTGCCCAAAGGCAGTGGCTATAGAAGAAAAAGAGAGGCAGAGACAAGGTGGGGGGGCAGAGAGGGTCTGAGAGCACAAGAGGCTACGGGAAGACACATCTGAGGGAATCCATGCACCAAGGCGGGGGTGTCTAGAACTGGCCACTGCCACCATACCCAGGACACAAGGGCCATTCAGGTGTCTGGCAAGAAACGGGAGACCATCAGGACTGGACTGAGGGGCTGTGGGTACAGGAAGGCTCAGCTCAGGGAAGACAGGTTCACATGCACTTGGCCCAGTGAACCCCCTGCCAACAAGTCAGGACCGTCATTCAGCTGGCTGGACTGCACAGCGCCGCTTCCCCCAGTCTCCTCCTTCTCTCCTCTGCAGATGGCTATGCTCGTATGACTACCTGAGCTGTTGGGCTCCTTTCTTCCCCCTCTGGGCTCTACTTTTATTAGGCCTGAGACACCCAGGGAGGCACAGGGCACCGTGTACCCTCTTGCCTTAGGTTGTCCTACCATTTCCGTCAGCGTGTTTGAACTTGAATCTCAGCTTAAGCAAAGGCAATTACCACTGACAACGATAAGCAATGGATAAGCAATGGGAGGTTCGGCTGGCTCACAGACTCCTGATGCCACTGGCAGGAGATGCCTGCTTGTCTGGCTGAGGGCCTCATCCAGGCGCCCATAGGACCTGCTCACTGGGGAGGGGCTGGCTGGCGTTCCCACCTGACACAGCTACAGAGGTCTTAATCATATCTCTGTCCTTGAGCAGTGATGCTTATGACACCTGCCATGATGCCAATTTTGCATGAATGGCTTCGAAATGATAGACTTAACTATGTTCTGCTCCAGTGACAGGGATAGCTGATCAAGACCACAGGCCCAGGCCTGCGTGGAGGGTGGGGGCAGTCTGTGATTTCCTCCTACATGGGCCCCTCCCTCCTTCACTGGCCTTCGGGAACCCCCAGGTGTAGGGCGCTGCAGGTGCCAGCCACCGCCTGGGGCCTTCCTGCCAGCAGGTGGCGCTGGTTTCCCGCCGGGACTCTTGGGTGGGGCACTCCCTTTGTGGGGCTGTGTGCCTGCAGGCTTTGCAGAGGACAATGGCTGCCTGTCACTGTGGGCCTCGGTCTCCCGCAGCTCCCAGGCAGGAATGCGAGGCAATGCTGGGATGGAACGTGGGCAGGGAGCCAGGGAAAAGGCAGGGCACACGGCTGAGGAGGGCTTGGCACCTGCTGAAGCGAGAGGCCGCATGGTTTTCCTCTTTCTCCCCGGCCTGTTCTTGGTTTGTCCTCAATGCTCGTGCTAATGCTAAGCTTAAAGTAACATAGGTAATAAATACGTGACCTGATGGAAGTAATTATATGCAATATATAAAGAGACAGAATCAGCAAATTGTACAGTAGTCTCCCGTTCCCATCTGCTTGCTTTCCGCGGTCTCAGTACAGGCAGTCAACTGTGGTCTGGAAGATGATCCTCCTCCTGATGTATCGTCAGAAGGTCGACAGTGACCTAACGCTACCCTGTAATGCCAGGTCATTCACCTACTTCATCTCATCATGTAGGCATTTAATTATCTCACACCAACACCAAGAAGGCGAGTATAGTACAGTAAGATATTCAGAGAAAGACCACACTCATACCACTTTTATGACAGCATATTGTTATAACTGAGTATCAGCTATTGTTGTTAATCTCTTACTGTGCTTAGTTTATAAATTCAAGTGCTCATAGGTATGTGTGTATAGGAAAAAATGCAGAATGTATAGGGTTTGGTACCATTTGCGGTTTCGGGCCTCCCCTGGCGGTCTTGGAATATATCCCCCTTGGGTGAGAGGGGGGATCCTACTGTATTAGGAAAGTGAAAGAAAGACATGCAAAATAAGAGCCCTGACTGTTTCTGGGTTCCTCAGGCTGGGCGGTGTGGCTTGGGGCCCACCCTGCTAGCCAGTCTCCCACAAGGAGGCAGACAAACAAGCCCCATCGGCCCATCCCCAAGCCAGCTTTCAGACACTGCAGAGTCTCCACCTGACTGGGTCCTGAGTTGGATCGGCCCAGGCAACGGGCTCAAGCTCTGGCATTTTCTACCAGCTGGACCCTGAGGCCGCCCCCAGCAATGGCTCACGTCACCCTCCTGACTCCCACGCCACCCTGGGGCAATGTCAGCTGAGGCAGAAGAGCAAGTGGGTGGCTGAGTTACCACCTCAGTCTCCTCCCATGTAAAACGGGAAAAGCGTTATTCATTTCCTGAGCTGTTCTGAAGCTCAGCTGCCCTCCCTCTGCTGACCTTGTGCTGGTGTGTTTTCTCTGCACCTCCATTCTGCCACACTGTCATGAACACATGTGGCCAGCGCTGCCCTTTTGTGGCCCTCAGCCACATGCTGCCTGAGACCACCCCTCTAGCAGCAAAATAGGAAAGGCTGTGGAGCCCAGGTGAGCCCTGACATCTCCCAAACTGGCACTCCCCTGAGGCCTGTCCCTTGTCTGGCTGGTGAGTCTGTCATGGGCTAAGCCTCCAGGCCAGGGAGGGAAGAGAACTCACGGGTCACAGGGGCCTTCTCTTCCTCGTTGTCATCTTCCTCCTCCTCCTCCTCCTCCTCCTCCTCCTGTCTGGGCAATTTCCTGAATTCAGAAAGGTCCATCTGCAGCAGCTGGGAAACCGCCTCGTGGGCCAGACATGAAGCAAGTGGTGGGGGAGCATTCCTGGGGACAGGAACAAGAAGTGAAGTGGGGCTGGCACTTCAGCAGAAGCTAATACCCCAGTGCCTACCCGACTGTTCCAGATGAGAGACCTCCTTTCCACTCAGGGGGCCCTGCCGGAGGTAGTGATAACTGCTCGCACCACAATGTGCAGCCGCAAGGAGCAGGTCAGCCTCCGGGCCTCAAGGAGCTGGATGGGACATCCACTCAATGCCATTCATCAGGTCCCAAGCTACACCAAACATGGGTAGGGCTGGTGGGGAAGAGATGTGTCTGCTGGCCCCCGTGACCGGGCCGGACAACTGCCCAATATCCAGACTGTTGACAGCTCATGGTCACCAATACCACCTGGGGACCTCTAGGGTTTCGAGTCTTATGGGTTGAATTGTGTCCCCCCAAATTCATATGTTGAAGTTCTAACTGCCAATGCCTCAGAATGTGAGCTTATTTAGAAACAGATGCAATTAAGTCACACTGGAGTAGGGTGGGTCCCTAATCGAGTAACATACAGGAAATTCAGACACAGATGCACACAGGAAGAACTCTATGCGGAGATGAAGGCAGAGGCTGGGGTAATGAGCCAGAAATCACCAGAAGGAACCAGCCCTGCTGATACCCTGATCTTGGACTACAGCTTCCAGAACTCTGAGACAACACATTTTTTGTATTTAAATTGCTTCGCCTGTGGTGCTTCTCACACCATGTCCATGGAAAGCCTTCCATGGCTCCCCCATGTGTAGGGGTCAATCCCCTTGGTGTCCCTATACCTCTAGATGCATCCTGACCCCAGAATCTGCCTCCCCACCAGTGGGAGCCCTTCACAGGCCAGAGGATGTGTGCTCATCCTTGTGTGTCTGTTCTTGAGGGCTGGGGGGCAACGCCCAGGGTAGCCAGCAATTCTCTGCTGGGCAGATGCAACTGGCTTTCCCCTAAGGGCAACCACTTCCCAACAGCCAGACAAATGGGTCACTTCTCTTTGGGGGCTGGGTGTCCGTGGTGTGTCTATAGATGGTCTTAGGAATCTACTGGGATGAATTTGTGATTTAAAAGGAGAAGGTGACTCAGGGGAGAAGCCTCTGGAACTGCCTTTAGAAAACAACCAGCCAAGACATGAGAAATGAGTTCCTCTGCTGTTTGGGGATTTCCTGCTAACTACTGGTTTTCCTTGTTCAAGCAGGGAGAAGGGGCGTTGCTCCCGGGGAGGTGGTGCTGTGACTTCCTGCAGGCCTGCAGAGGCCACCAGGGTCAGGGAAGCAGCTTCCAGCAGTGGTGACTCAGACAATGCTTGGCCTCAGGCCACAGGCCTCACTGCCTGGATGCACTGTCCACCCCCATTCAGGGGTCATCTGCCCGTGCACCCTCCAGGCCCGTGGGCCCTGCAGCAGTCAGAGCTCCTAAAGATTCCAGAAGGTGCTACAATGAACAGAAGGTGTGTGCAAGACCTAGGTACCCCAGAAATGCTCTAGTCTCACTTGCCTGCCACAGGATTTTCAAGTTTGCAGTCTAGTAGCAAAGACAGAAATGCAGATGAATAATTATAGTGTAAGGTACAAACTGCTTGGGGACCTGAGACAGGACACAGAACCGCTAACAAGGGGGAAGACAGGATATAAATCATTGCACCCTTGAACTTGGTGATCTGACTTCCTAACAGTCTCATGAATGACACCATTTATAATCTGGAAAAACGCCATGTGCCACTATGCTTAGAGCCCCTTACACCCAGGGGCCTGCACACCAGTGACAGGAACAGGAAACAGACGGACAGGAGCCCACCAGGAAGCTGCCAGGAACGTGCTGTGGGGTGTAGACAACACGTGACCACATGTGTGACTATCGGGTCTACACAGGGAAGAAATACTAGAAAAGGATGAAAATAACTGAAGATAAATCCCTTAAGATGACCGGAAAATACATGCCTTTACAATATTACGTTTTTGTTTTAAGTAGGTTTTGTGGAGCCCAACGCTGGGGCTTGAACTCATAACCCTGAGAGCAAGGCCTGACCTGACATCAAGAGTCGGATGCTTAACCGACTGAGCCACCCAGGCATCCCCACAATATTATGTTTTAAAAGTGTTTTAAGATGGATTTATTAGGGGGCTTACAGGGGCCATGACCCTTGGCCTCTCCCTCATGGCTAATGATCTCAGGCCTACTCCACCATCCTGCTAATTAACAGGGTGCCTGTTCAACACCTGAGCCCAGGCACTGCCACTAGGGCCTCATGAGGTCCCATGTCACCTCAAGCAAGTCCTGCTTTTCTCCTCCATGTAGCCTGAGACACATGGCCTCTGACATAACTAAAACTCCCTCACCCCCATGGCCCTGCACCCTGCAGACCCCTCCAACTGACCCCTGACTTCTCCAGCTCAGGCCCATCCCTAGGCAGGAGGGCTGGTCACTTGCTCCTGCCACTGCCTGGCTGCCCTCCTCTTCCTCACCCCCTTGCATCTCCATCACCACAGAGCAAAACCAGCCCTACCTTCCGGGATTCCTGCCCCTCTGGGCACATCCCTCCTCTCTGTTCTTCCCTCCACACACCGGCAGCTGACTGACTGTTCACACTGGTAGCTTGTCCTTCTTCTGACTCTGAGCTACTAGCCTGGGGCTCTCTCCCGCCTCCATCCCCAGGTCACTTTCTCTTTATCCCTGTGGATGTGTCTTCATCCCTGGCATAGCAGGCACTATGCTGGTGCTCTCACTCTCCCCAGGGTCTTGGCTCTCATGCAGGGGCAGCCGGGGTACCAATCCTCCCTGGCTTGCATTTCCCCCCCGCAGCCCCTAAGCCCTCACAGAAGTCCCAACGGCTGCTGTGGGGACAGACCTTGTGGCCCTGGGCCCTGAGGGAGGCAGAGCCCTGGGAGCCCTCCTCTCCCCTCTCCAGACTCTAGCAACTTCGGCCTACTACATTTCACCAACTTGCTTTATGCCACCTGCCTCTAAAATATTTCCTCAAAGGAGAACAGAACAAGCCAGTAACACCCTTTGCACATGCCACACCCGAAAGGGACATGGTCACCGGGCATGTCTTCCTGAGCTCTGTGGGCTGTGGGACTGTCAGGGTAGACACGGGCCAGCTCACACTGACCTTCACGCTCATTGACTCAGGCTCCCACCCCATATGCGGTGAGCAAGAGTCCTGAACTCTGCTGGATCCCACCAAGCAGGCCCTCAGGGCAGGGTGTGTGTGCAGGGATAGAGCTGACCTGCCACAAAGGAAGCATGCTTGGGGACACTAAAATAAAATGCCAGTATGCTGAGGCCAGGTGTGTGTCCCACTTAAGGGGTGACACAGTGACTAGGGACTGTGGGCCCAGCCCCTGGGGAGGGAGGAGGTTCACACAGATGCTGCATGGCCTACTAGCCCTTACTATCTGTTTCTTTCTCCCTTCAAATCTGCTAAGCTTGCTGTGTCTCATCTCTGCGCCTCAGCTGCCACCTGTGAACAGCAGACAGTACAACCTGGTCATTGTGGCCACGGGCAGAGTGGTAGGCACACGGCCTGGCCCTTGCCCACCCTGAGGCCTTGGCCAGTCTCTTAACTCACCTGGCCTTTGCCTCCCCATCTGTGAAATGGGAAACAGGATCTGCTGCACCTGTCATGGGTTCAACTGTGTCCCCCCCCCCCCCAAAGATATGTTGAAGTCCTAACCTGCAGTGGCTCAGAATGTCACCTTATTTGGATTTAGGGTCTCTGCAGGTGTAAGATGAGGCCATACTGGAGCAAGGTGGGCCCTAAATCTAATAAGACCGGTGTCCTTATGAGAAGAAACCCAGACACAGAGAGAATGCCACATGAAGACAGACACACGGGGGGAATGCCATGTCACGATGAAGGCCAGACTGCTGTGATGCATCTACAGGTGAAAGAATACTAAGTCCTGCTGGCAAGAAGCTAAGAGAAAGGCCTGGAACTAATTCTCCACAGTCTTTGTTTGAGAGAGCATGACCCCGCCGACACCTTGATCTCTGACTTTTGGCTTCCAGAACCATGAGAATATACGTTTCTGTTGTTCTAAGCCACCCAGCCTATGAGTTTATGATGACAGCCCTGGGAAAGCAATGCAGCACGGTTATGGGGATGGAAGAGGAGGCAGGACATGTGGGGTGAGTGGCAGCTGAGGTCAAGTTCAACACATGGCACATGCCAAGCCCCTTGCTCCCATCCCGTGTGGTCCCCTCCTGGCTGGTACACCACTTACCTGCTGCTCAGGAAGCCCATCGCCAGCTCGGCCAGCTCACCCTCCACCTCCTCCTGACTCAGCACTGTTCCTGGGACCTTCCATGGCAAAGGGCTCTCTGGGCTCAGTGGGGCTGGGAAGTCATGGAGGAAGGCATCCAGGAAGCCCGGGATCTCCTCTGCCATTTGGCTGCTCTGCTGTGGGTCTCGAGAGGCCATGTCCACAGCATCCCGGGGGGGCTCTGCTGGGGTTCCGGGTGATCTTCACTCTGAGGAGAGATGTGAGGGTCAGCAAACACAGTGCCCTGCTCTTGGGGTAACTGTGCCCTCACCCCACAATGTTGAGTGTGTGGTGCCTTGCTTTCTCTCCTTTACCTCGAAACATCATATGGCAGGTACTACACCAAGCCCAGGGCCTCAAGACAGCAGGGCAGGGCTACTGGCTTCACATATAGTTCAGAACACCCAAGTAAGTGGGAGCAACGACGCTGATCAGTGTCCTGACATGGGTCCAAGAGGGGATACTTGGGAGCCCAAGAGAAGGAGACAGAGCTGAGATCAGAGGCCACATGGGTGCCCTGAAGGAGAAGTGACAGAGAAGGAAGGTGTGTTCCTGGTGGAGGATGGCTGGCATGGCCAAGGGCGGGCAGCAGAGGGACTCCGGGGCCAGGCCATTGAGGCAAAAAAAACACAACAGGTAATTCAACCTGACCCTGGGACCTCGGGAGCCAGAAGGTGAGGAAGTGATACCATCAGGTCTGTGAGCATAGAAGAGAGAAGGGACATCGGTCAGGGGAAGAAAAAAAAAGAGTCTGGACAGTGCCAGGGCCGACCCTGGGCTGTTTTGGACATGGACAAGAGGGGGAGTAGGAAGGGGTCCCAGAGGCTGCAGGGCACCCCAGGGGCGTGGGCAGGACAGAAGCCAGGAAACATCTGGCTTGGGGACATCTGTGATGTGTTTTCTCCAACAGGAGCAGTCCTGGGTCTCCTAAGCCCTGGCTGAAGGAGAAGCACCAGGTAGAGCCCAGGCTGCTGGGTACTGGGCACTGGCTCCCACCTGTCAGGCTCTTCCTCCCTCATCCTCAGGAAGGCCAAGGGCTTACTAGCTGCCAAGCCATAACAACCTTGGGAGCCAGGACGAGCCCCCATTTCACAGAAGGGAACAGTGAGGCTTGGAGAGGGGCAGCCCTTTGACAATGGATGGTAGGGTCCAGGAGGGATTCTGGAGCCCACAGTCATCACCACCCTGCCCAGCTCTTCTCCCATGAGGGCCTCACTCACTCATGGATCCTGCCCTATTATCCTCCCCAAAGTGGGCCTCCAGCTCCTCTCTCCCAGCTCAGGACCTCCATGCACTGCCAGCCCATCTTCTTCCCTTACCCTGCCCCCTTGGGCCAGCAAAGGCCTGTCTGTCAGACTCCTGCATGGCCCGCCTGGACTCCTGCTTCTCATGTTCAGCCCTCTAGACTCAAATGGGTCTGGAGCCTGTCTTCTGGCATACACCCTTCCCTGTTCACTCTCAAAGCCCCACTTCCTACCCCACATCCAGGTGTGCCACACCCTGGCCACACAGGCGCCTGAGCCCACCTGAGCATAGGCGCCTGATCTCCAGGTTTGTGAGTTTGAGCCCCACGTCAGGTCCTGCGCTGACAATGCAGAGCCTACTTGGGATTCTTGGTCTCCCTCTCTCTCTCTCTGCCCCTCCTCTGCTCTCTCAAAATAAATAAACTTAAGAAAAAAACCCCCAAAAAGCAGAAAAGCACAGGGTGAAAAGGAGAGGGAAAGTTCAATGTCTAATCTGGGAGAAATTTGGAGGGACATGGGAGGTAAACAAAAAACAAACAAACAGGGGCACCTGGGTGGCTCAGTCAGTTCGGTGTCTGACTTCTGCTTAGGTCATCATCTCCCAGTTTGTGAGTTCGAGCCCCGCGTTGGGCTCTGTGCTGATAGCTCGGAGCCTGGAGCCTGCTTCGGTTTCTGTGTCTCCCTCTCTCTCTCTCTCCTCTCCTCAGCTCATGCTCTGTCTCTGTCTCAAAAAGAAATAAACATTAAAAAAAATTTTTTAAAAAACAAACAAAAAACAGAAAATCTCTCTCTTTCGGAGACTTGTCAAAAGTTGACTTTTTAAAGTGGCCACAGAAATAATATAGAAATGAGGGCACTTATGATGGAAGGTAACGGGGACAGATTTAAAATCACTGCCATTCTTCACATTTACTTACAAATAGACGTAAGTACAATGTGACCCCAGGTTACAAAAGGCAAACAGGTAAAAAAAAAAAAAAAAAAAAAAAAAAAAAAAAAAAAAAAAGATGGTCAAAGAGAAGCAGAAATCAAGACAAGAGCAGGTCGGAAAACTGTATTCTAACCATAAAGGTGAGACTTTGTGAACTGGGAAGATCAGAAAGGGCTGGGAGCCTTGTGGGGGGCGGTGAGGGTCAACCGGGGAGAAGGCAGGCTGGCAGAGCCGCAGAGCACAGAGAACCAAGCTGGAGAAAAATAAGAAGACTGTGTATTTCCCAGCAGCCTCTGACACCCTCAGGCAGAGAAGGAGGCCAAGCCACTTCTTCTGCCAGCGAACACCTCTGGCCTGTTGCTTAGCGGGGAGACAAATGTGAGTACCGCAGAGCTGCCCTCAAGCAACAGCCTGCACCCCCACTCCTCCTTCATGAAATGCCTTCTTCCTCCCAGCAATTCCGAGCCCAGAAACAATACTCTTACAGGCACTGGAATCTTAGGCGGCACAAAGAGAGAGCCTCTTAAGTGTATGATTAAGACCAAAATGAGAGGAGGGCTTGCTCGCTAACCTCCCCAAAATGCACAGGAGGGCCCTAGTTTGAGACACTCCCTCCTCCCCCCCCCCCCCCCCCCCCGTGTAAATAAAGCACAGAATTCAAGACCCTTCACCTGCCACCTCACTTGCCAGGGGACATTTGCTCAATGTTCTGGAATGCAGGAACCTCCTTGGGATGCTGTTTTCTGTGCCTGAAGTCCCCTTCCCCAGAGCCTGCCCCTTTCCCTGGGGGTTGGTGGCCCCTCCTGTCTCTGCCCCATGCCCACTGCCCCAAGCCCAGGGTCAGGCACAGGCCTGGATGGCAGCCTGTGACATGCCTGCTGAGTTGGGTAGGGGTCAGGGGTGAGTGGGGACGGCAGCACGGGCGTGACAGTGCTTGTGTGCATGCTTGGCCTGTATTTGCCAGGGTGTGACTGGCTTATTCCCAGGGCCTGCGCCAGCTGCCCTCCTTTGTTAGACAAGCGGGTGGCCCAGAGCCATCCTCCCTGCTGAGGACCAACCAGGCTTGTCTCTGTATCACCTGGCTGAGGCAAGGGGCCAGGAGAGGAACCAGGACACGGCTTTCCTTCCCTGGGGCCCAGCTGGGGTAAAAGTCAAGAGTAATTTCCTTCCTTGTCCTTCTTTTTTTCAACAAACTCCAAATCTGTGATGTCTGCCATACTTACATACATAAGCAAAACAATCCCTGCCCCCAGGAGCCTAGGGCCGAAAGATAAAGGCATGAAGAGGGCAGGAGGGAGAGATTCCGAAAGTAAAGGGGGCCCCAGAGACAGCCCCAGTGCCAGGAGGGGCAGGGGACGGAGCTGTGGACCTGAGCTCTTGCAGGACCACCTGGAGGGGGCAGTCTCAGCAGCCAGCTGGCAGGTGGTGCAACATGAGCCAGAGCTCTGTTGGGCGCCCTGACTGCGTGCACTGGTGAGGGGTTCTGAGGAGGGGAGCTCGTGCGTAAAGTCTGTGCAAATCATTAAGGCCCAGGGGTGGGCATGGGAGGAACACTGGGCTACCAGCCCCCTTGTCACCTGCCTCAACCAGACTGGGCACACTTGGCCCATGGCCGGGTCCTCGGGGCTCCGGGAATGACGCTGCTCGTCAGCTGGCAGCCGCGGAGGCTGGCATGACGGTGCCGCCAGCCTACATCTGCCAGGGGCCCGAGGCTGCCAGCAACAATGGCAGTCTTCCTGCATCTTCGTCTTTTTACCTCCCGGCAACCTGTTGTCATTAATCCCCCTTTACAGGTGGGGGTTGCAGCAAAAGAACCAAGTGAGTTGTTGGAAGTCCCTCAGTGGGGTTCACACTCGGGAGTCTATGGAGCCTGGCCCCTAACTGCAACAGAAACCCTGCCCACCCATCATTGGTCACCAGCCTGGGGATTCAGTCCCTCTTGGCTTCCCTTCTTTCATTTCTGTGCTCATCACCCTGGTCCAGCCCCTCACCTCCGAGTTCCTGTGCCTTGTCTCGTGGCATACCCTTTTGCCCCTCAGACCTCTTTGATTCAAGCTCTGCTGAAACTGTCACACCTTTGGGTCTAGCACACGGTCTTCCATGTGCTAGACCCCAAATAAAAAATACTTATTTTCCTCTAGTTTATCAGTTTTGACTCATAAGCTCAACTAATGCACATGTGTACAACTGCATTTTTCTAGATCGTGTGGACAAAATACTTGAGAGTCCTGCTTGACTTCAGGAGGTAGGAGTAATGCAAAAAATAGCAATCCTTAAGAACGGAAACTGCATCGTTACAAAGTATCGCCTTCATCTTTAAAAACTTGTCCGTAAATGGAGAATTTTCTTTCTTTATTCCTAAGCAACCGCGGGGAAGAATATGGTGTCAATTTTCCAGATCCTTTTCTACATACGTGACATTTTTCTCTTTAAAAAACGTGGTAAGGGGCACCTGGGTGGCTCAGTTGGTTAGGCGTCCGACTTTGGCTCAGGTCATGATCTCATGGTTTGTGAGTTTGAGACCCGCGTTGCGCTCTGTGCTGACAGCTCAGAGCCTGGAGCCTGCTTTGGATTCTGTGTCTCCTTCTCTCTCTGCCCCTCCCCAACTTGTGCTCTGTCTATGACTCTCAATAAATAAATAAATGTAAAAAAAATGTGGTGAAATATACATGACCTACAATTTACCATTCTACCCCAATTCTTAGGTCTACGGTTCTATGACATCAAGTACATTCACACTGTTGTGCAACCACTTTTTACAGGTGTTACTTTCTCTGTACTGAAGTCAGGAAGCCCACCCCTGTCTTCTTGGGTGTTATCATGGCCCTTTGTGCAGGGAACCTGGCAAGTGTGACGGCAGAAGCAAGATGCTGGCTGCCTTCTGCCACTGCCAGTGGGTGGTGTAGGCTGAGATAAGCAGCCTGAGGACTGGCACCTTCAAAGAGGAAGTTAAAACATTCTTTGGAGAACAGGGATCAGCAGAGAAAGGTTTTTAAAGACAGGGTTGGCCTCAGGCAATATCTCAAAAGGAATTCTACAAATGAACTTGTATAGAGGTTTACAACTTTCAAAGTGGTCTTCACATTGGTATTCGTTTTGATGCCTCTTGCACAACTAGGCTGAGAAGTACATGCTGTCAGGCCACACTGCGAATGAAGAAATAGGCTTGGGGAGGGTAACAACCCACCTAAGGTCACACATAAGGAAATGGCAAAGCCGGACTCACATGAGGTCTTCTGATGCCTTTTGTCACTTTCAGCTCAGTTGTAGGAAGAAAAGAGTGAGATCTGACAACAGGCCAGATATGGGCATAAAGGGCAGAAGTGAGCTAGAGATGACCTCAGAGTGTTGGCCCTACATTCTATCTCCCATGGTGGGAGTACAGCTTGGCTGACAGAACTTGTCCCAGGAAATACCATAAGGACCTGTGTTCCGCTGGATGGAAGGCTGTGGGGGAGGAGTCCATCACCATCAACCGGTCCTCACTATGTGTTAGGTCCTGCATTAACATCTCTACAATCAGGTGTCATTTCTCCCTATTGCACAGAGGTTGGGAAGCTTGGGTGAGGTCACACAGCTACCAGTGGTGGTGGAGTCCATCACCTCCCTGCCTGAGATTTAGATTTCACACATCTGGGGCTAAAGTTGCAGCAGCCCAAGGATTCCCTTTTATTAAAACACTCACTTTAAATACACTTGGAAGAGGGCCATGGGTGGAGGCAGGCCTTGGGGTAGGGGCACGTGGGCAGAGGTGTGGTCTGGCAAAGGTGCAGGGACTGGTGGGGTAGGGGTCAGGGCAGTGGGTCCAGGCCAGATGCTCCTAGGAATGGGAGCTCCGTCCGGGCAAATGGGGGGCACGTCACCCCTCAGCATCCATTCCGCTTTACCGCCCCCAGTTCCCACCTGGCCTTCGGCTCGGCCACACCCCCGTCGGCCCAATGGCCCCCCAATTCTACATCCTTGTCTCCCCTGCCCTCCAATTCCCTGCCTCGAGTTCCTCAGGCCCCCAAGTGTTCCCTCCGCTCTTCAGCTTCCCTACTCGGCCCCTGAACCCCTTGGGTCTTCCCATCTCGGCCTCCCTGCCTCCCCAGCCCCCTATTCCGCACCCTCTGGTTCCTCAGCGCCTCGTTTCACCCCTATATGCCTCAGGTCCCCACCTGAGACTCACACCAGCGCGGTCAGCCCTCCGGTCCCACGCCCCCCCCCCCCCCCCCCGGGCTCCTCATTCCCCAGACCCCAAGGGCCTCACCTGCTACTCCGCCACTCCAGACCCCGCGAGCCGCTCCTGGCCGGCCCCGCCCACTTCCCGTCCCCCGCCGCCGCGGGCTCCGCGCAGGCGCAGTCGGACGGCGGGCGGGCGGGGTCAGGCCTCTGCTGCCCCCTGGTGGCCTCGCGGCCCTTTCATTACAAGTGGTGAAGAGCAGCGCCGCAACCAAAGGGTCGTGCGGCCACGCAGCGCCCCCCCCCCCCCCCTCCTGGATTCTGGAGCAAAAACGCTCACCAGCGAATTGTTTCACTTCTCGAGCCTTGGGTTGCTGGGTAGACTGGGGGAAAGCAACACCTACGTCACAGCGCCCAGACTTTAAGCAGCACGTGTTGTCGGCGGCTGGTGAGTGGCAGAGCAGGGTCCGAGACTGCCCCGGGGTCCGCGGACCACCAGGCCAGGGGGCACAGTCCCTGGGGCCCAGCATACTTTTAGCGGTTGTGTTAGTTTCTTATTGCTGCTGTGACAATTACCACAAACTTAACACAAATTTATTTATTTATGATTCTGGAGATCAGAAGTCCGCAGAGCTCTCAATGGGCCTTAAGTTCCTAGTGTCGGCAGCATGCGTGCCTGAATTTCTGGGTGCTCTGGGGGGAATCCGTTCCTTAGCCTTACCGATTCTAAAGACTGCCCATTCCTTGGCTGGCAGCCTCTTCCATCTTCAAAGCCAGGAACATTAGGACAAGTCCTCACGCTGCCACCTCTCCGACTGCCTCCTCTGATTCCGTTCCATTTTTAAAGACCCTGTGATGACTTTGGGCTGCCCAGATGATACATGGGTAATCTCCCTATTTTTTTTTTAATGTGTCTTCATTTCTTGAGAGATACAGACAGACCACGAATGGGGGAGGGGCAGAGAGAGAGGGAGACACAGAATCCGAAGCAGGCTCCGGGTTCTGAGCTGTCAGCACAGAGCCCGACACAGGGCTTGAACTTGAGAACTGCGAGATACCTGAACCGAAGTCTGATGCTTAGCCACCCAGGCGCCCCTCCCTATTTTAAAGTTAGATGACGTGAAACCTTCATTCTGTCTGCAACCCTGATTCTCCTTTGCCATGTACTCTAACATCAACACAGATTCCAGGTATGAAAAGAAAACACGGACATCTTTGGGGGTGGGGCATTTTTCTGCTACCAAGAGAGGCCCATGAAAATGTTTTCTTTTAAAGCTAGAATAAATGAACTTTTAGATCAAAGAAAATGTTTTAATATATATTAATATATTCATCTTTATATCAATGCATTTGTAAAGTATAATTTAAAAAATTTAATGGGGGCGCCTGGGTTGCTCAGTCGGTTAAGGGTCCGACTTCAGCTCAGGTCACAATCTCACGGTCTGTGAGTTTGAGCCCCGCGTCCGGCTCTGGGCTGAGGGCTCAGAGCCTGGAGCCTGCTTCCAATTCTGTGTCTCCCTCTCTCTCTGCCCCTCCCCCGTTCATGCTCTGTCTCTCTCTGTCTCAAAAATAAATAAACATTAAAAAAAAATTTAAAAAAAAATTTAATGGAGCAAGGACTCTCAAAAGTCATACTGCAGCCCCACCTCCTTGACTTCCTGGTCCACATACGGGCCTGTATCCTTCCCAGGAATTAGGGTCTCTGGGATGCTTCACTAACAGGAGGGGTTCAGTGAAGCAAGGAACCTTGGAGAACTAGCAGTTGGCTGACATGAAAGGAAGCCATTTTGGGTGGGGGTGAGTCTGAAAGGCAGGGTGTATTTAGGTGGAGAAAGCAGGGTGGGAGAGGGGCGCTGGCTCATCCCATTCTCCTGCTTAGACCCTCCTAGATCCTATAACCCCCTGTTAGTGTGGTGACCCCAAGAAAGCTTGAGGTTACTTTTATAACTTAAGACCTTAGACATGTTCCTTAGCTCAGCTGAGCCTGTTTCCTTACCAGAAAGGTGGGGACTACAGCAATATAGCAACCACACGATCTGATGGGGTCATTGTGAGTTGTGAAACCCTGAATCGGTGTTTCTCATAGTGTGTCCATACCACTGACATCAGAATGACCATGGAGGGGAAGTTTGAGAACCATGGCACAGGTGAAGTGGTGCATGGGACAGGACCTCCTGCACTGTGAAGTGGGGTGCCTGTGAAAGCTGGTTTACCTGCAATCCTCTTCAGCTGGGGCCCATGTTAGACTCTTTGGAGCACTAATTCTATTCAAGGTTAGCGGCTTAGAGATGACAGCAAAGTGAGGTAGTGCCCCTTGCACTATGGAGCTGGCCCCATAGGGGCACGAGACCAAGGCATTGCCTGTGAGATTACCTGTGCCCTGTGGCTTCTGTCAACCTCTCCCTGTCTGCATTCCATCATGCCTCAGCTTCTGGCTCTTGGCTTTCAATCTCTTGAAAGCAATCTTTCAATGTCACCCACCCCACCTAGCCACTGAGTTTGAGCTCTGCTTCTCTTACAAGGCTGCACCCCTGGCTTAGGTGAGCAGACCACAGATCTCCCGAAGTGTTCAGCCTGGGTGTTCCTCCCACCTCTGCCCCCTGTGACTGAACCCTCTCTTGGTCCCCAAATGACCATTATTCTGGAAACTCACCCTGAACCCTCTACTCCCCTGCTATAGGACCTCATGTGTCTACAGGTGGTTATACCTACCCCCTCCTCCTATCTTCCTGCCCTGTCCCTTCACACATTGCCAGACTCATCGTAGAGATGGGGTGACATTGCTCTTGGGTTTTCAAACCATGGGTGATGCTGTGACCTTGGAAAGAAGTTACAAACCCTTACCCCTGACTGCCTAGGGACCCCCACTTGGCTTCCTATTTCCAGCAGTGCTGCTTTCTCAAAGGGGGCTCTCAGAGCTCCCTTGGTTGCTGGTATCTTCAGGTCTTTGAGGGCCTGACTGACGATGGAGGGTAGAGGGGGAGTGGGTTCACATCTGCAAGTCTGTGGTGCCTTCTCCTGTCTAGCAGCCCTGGAAGGGATGCCACACTCAACTGAGCAAATGCTCATGGTGCACCTCATGACAATATGTACTGGTCTCAAAGTGACAGGAATGGGTGTTGTCAAGGGCAATGGTCTGTGTCTAACCAATTCAGCCAGACAACCAGGCCCTGCTTCTGTGAGCCATGCACAAAGGCCTGGTCTACAGGAGTTCTGCCCCCTGCAGCCCCAGAGCAGGTCAGCCTGAAGCCACTGAAGCAGGTCAGCCACCTCCCTGACCTCAAGGGCAGGAGGTGCTGTCTCAAGGAGCACATTAGGCTGTTCTGGATGGAGTGGGCCTCATCTCTTCCTGTCCTCCTCGCTCCTGCAGCCACCTTGGAAGTAGCAGGAGGGTTGGATGCTGTTGGTTGGTATGAGATGAGGAGACCCAGAAGGCAGACTCCAGTTTCGAATGCCAAGGAGATTCATACACAAGGGACAATTGCAGAGAAAAATGAATGAACCTTTTATGATTAGCCCTGTTTGGGGCTGAAACCTTAGTGCAGAATTCTAGTAAGGAAGGAACAGGTGGTTTGGGCTTAAAGCCGAAGGTACAGTTTCTGTCCCCCTATGTCCCTCTGGCCATCTACCTGGGCTGCTTGTGTGTGTGTGTGTGTGTGGGGGGCTCCTAGAGCAGAAGGGAGTTGGGTCACCTTCCCACGGAGAAGGCCCTGGGTCCACTCACTATTGACAAGGTGGCAGAGCAGTCAGAGCCCTGTGCCAGGGACACTATCCACTAGCAGATGTGGCCTTGTGAGTGCCCCAGAATCTGACCACAGCAAGAGGGGAGGGAGGAGGAACACCAGCATTCTGGAAGCACCTCTTTCCCTGTGACACTATCCCAGCAGCCGTACTACACCTTCCTGGGAGCCTGCCTCCGGGGGCAGCCTTCCGGATGATGATGTGTCACCATGTCACTGCCTATTCTCTTTGAACTTCTTGAGTGGTTTCCCAGTGTTCCAGGGACACGAGGAGTGGCTCTATGGGATCTCCCCAAAGAGGGAGGCTGGAGGGTGCAGCATTTGCTTGGAATGCTGGGTGAAGTCACAGGTGTATTCACGGAAGCTCTGCTCAGAGCCTTGTTATATTCTAGTGTGAACTGTGAATCTAGTACCCAGATAGACAACGTGCAAAATAGTTCTGACCCGCCCTTCACGAAGGTGTTCCACCACACAGCTTGGAAAACTATTTTTCCGAGCTCCCATGTTGTGGAGCATGGGCAGGAGTGGCATATTCAACACGTGGTTGCCTAATGTGAGTGCTCCTCTGTGGGGACTGGGGTGGTGGTGATGGGGCACGGGAAGGACATCAGGCGGAGGGCAGCCCACAGGGCTGTTTGGTTTATGGATTATTTTCTAAATCACGCAGATGGGGGCGCCTAGGTGGCTCGGTTGAGTGTCCGACTTCGGCTCAGGTCATGATCTTGCTGTCTGTGAGTTTGAACCCCCGCATCGGGCTCTGTGTGACAGCTCAGAGCCTGGAGCCTGCTTTGGATTCTGTGTCTCCCTCTCTCTCTGCCCCTCCCCCGCTCATGCTCTGTCTCTCTGTCAAAAATAAATAAACATTAAATCACGCAGATGGCTTCAGTGGGGCTCCCTGCAGTTCACCCTGGGAAGTGACTGGCCTGCCTCTGTTTGAGACAGTAAAGGCTTGAGAACAGGAATTGGAAGAGGCCCTGGGAGGCTGCCAGGGTCGCATACACCACACACAGACCTGCTCAGAGCCACCGTGTGACCCCAAAAAATGGGCTGCAGGGAAGGCCAAGGTCCAGTGAGGACTTCTTTCAGCCCTGTCTCCTCCACCAGGCCTTCCTCCTATGACACCTGCCTGGGATAACAGGCAGTTGGTGCCTTCCTTTCTTCCTTGCAGACATCAGGGATGCTACCTACTTGTGCTACCTTGCTGTCTGTTACACATACTGAATTATGACGTGAGCCTCAGGCTGAGCTTGATCCCCCTTTCCACACTTGGTGGCCTCCCTACAGGCACCACCGTGGTGTGTGCAGAAGGGAGAGGAGGGGCGGGGAGACCAGGAAGCGCAGTGAGGACGCCATAACCCTCTGATACCAGGGAAAGGTCCTGAGCTGCTTGCTCTGGAGAAGGCAAAATACGTTTTAATGATTTCTGTGGCCCCAAGGGCAACTGTGTGAGCCTGGCAAGGGATGGCGGGGCTGTCATACAAAGTAGGCAGCCAGGGCTGACATCTTGTCCTTTGGCCGCCTGGCACTGGGCTTCACTGTGGGCCGACGGCCCCGGGCCCGCCCCCGGCCCTGCCTCCTTCCTGGCCCGCCACGGTGCATGGGGTGGCAGGAGGCTGCGTGCTTCAGCTCCACTAGCTCTTGGAAGATGGGGTCGCAGAAGACGCAGCCCGTGTGCTGTGTCTCGTCGCCTGGGAGCGGGGACTTGGCCTTGTTGAAGTCCACAGCCAGCAGGGCAGCCTCACAGGTGCTGCAGGTGTCGGCGGACACCCGCACGCGGTAGGCGTTCTCGAAGCAGTGCGCCACCACATTGCACTTGTTGCAGGCCACCTTCCACTTGGGGCCTGAGGTGGGGTCCAGCACCAGCACGCCGCTCTCGCATTCCACGCATTGGCCGATGCCCAGCATGCTAAGCGAGTGCTGGCAGGTGGGGTGTGTGCACTCGTTGCAGCCCATGCCTGGTGGGGAGGGGGCAGCCCATGATGCACACCAACCCCCACCCTGTGCTGTGTCCCCCCCCCCCCCACCCCCCCTGCTGCCACCTCCCAGAGGGTCTTCCCCTAGGGCCTCATGGTCCAGATCTGTCGTCCCAGCAAAAAGTGTTCCTTGATCACCCTGGGTCTGGATTCCCCCACTGCCCTTGCCCCTGCTTCTCTGCTTATCTAAAACCTCCTCAACCTGTGAGTGTCACTCCCCCTCCCCCCATCATTTCCAGAAGGCCTTCCCGGTGGCCTCCGGCCAGGTCCATTCCCCCTCTTCACTTTGCTTCCACAGCCAATTCCCATCAGCTCCATGTGGCTCCTGTGCTGCTGGGTCACACGGAGCCACTGGCTGCCCTGAAAGATGCTGGAGGGCAGGGAAGGGCCTCAGTAACCCTAGTAGCCCAAATGCAGGCTGTCCCTGCCTCACAGGTGAGGCTTGAGTCAGGAAGGGTGAATTGAAACCCCTGAGGGTTCCCTAGACCCCTTGATGAACATGGGTAGATGCCTCTTGCTGTACCTCATTCCTGTCTGTAGCATGGGGTGAACACGCTGGGCCCTGTACCTCCTCTAGACTCTTGGCTCAGTGCTGTTGGTGCCTCCCACTACCCACCCCTACCCATGCACATGTGTCTCCTTTCCCCAGTAATGACTGTGAGGATAGAGAACGGAGGTAGACGCTGACTGAGGGTGCACCCCTTGCCAGGTGGGGCCCCCCAACCTGCTGTATCACTCAACTCAACCTAGCCCAGGAGAGGGCACGGCATGCCTACTGCCCAGATCCCGAGTGAGTGGATTACAGTTGCCCTCTCAATTATGACCAGGACAGAGAGTGGCAGACTGGCTGGCTCCGCCTCAGCAGTGCCCAAGTACACCTCAGGTCTCCTGTACCTGAGCCGGTGAGTCCAGCCATAGCGTGGGGGCAGGGCAGGGGCTAGACAGGCACCACAGACACCCAGGGGGGATGGGGCAGCCTGTCTTGGGAGGCAGCGATTGAGGCCAAGAGACGGGGCACTCACCTTTCTTCATGTCTCGGAAGGGCGGGTGATTGGCGCAATAGGGGCACAGTGGGTAGCTCTTGCCCCTAGAGCCTGAGGACCACAGGACCAGCTCGAAGTCATCCAGTGGGCACCGGAGCTCCTTGTAGAGCTTGATGGTGCCATTCTGGGGGAGGGTGTAGGTCTCGTCACAGTGGGAGCAGTGCAGGCGGCTGGGCTTGGCCTGCAGAAACACCAGGGAAGAGGCTCAGGGTCACTGAGGCCACCCTGCTCTCTGGCCTGCCCTCACTCTCCTAATACAGAAGTAACAGGTGACATGTAGTATATAAGGTATATAACATGATACATAAGACAGAATATGCAGCACTGTAATGTGTATGTAGTACATAATATATGATACACACAGAAAATCTAACGTGTATACAAAATACATAATGTGTTACGTATGTCACACACGTAGAATACATTATGTTTACATATTACTTATGTATTATGTATGCATAACACATAATACATATGTATACTTATGTACACAACAGAGACATACGTAGTAATATATGCGCAATATGTAATACATAATATGTAACCCATAACACACAATGCATAATGTGTAACACACGGAATATGTATATAATGTGTAACTTATAACATGTAACACAATACATAATGCATAATGTGTAGCATGTTGCCAGGCAAGGACCTCTCAGGCAAGGATCCATAGCCATGAGTCTCAGGACACCTGCTCCAGGCATGGAGAAAGGTAGTTCTAGAACCCCTGCATGTGTATTAATGCCCAGGATAGCAAATAATGTGTTGTTAGGAAAAAATGGACAATGTGTTTAAGAGCCCCCACAGCTCACATGTTCCTGGGGTCAAGGGGAAACTGGGTGTCTGTTGGCAAGGCTGCAGTAGGCCTCTCATTCTTGTGTGGCAGCCAGAACAATGATTTCTTTATGACTAAGGATAAGGCAGAGGTCTACAAAGGTGACAGGACTTGCCCAGGTCTGTACACAAGGGTGCTGTAGGCCAGATGGGGTGGTCACAGCCCTTCACCCTCATTTACCTGAATGTACTTCATGAACCGGTGGCACTTCCCACAGCGGGAGAGGGGCTTGCCCGTGGCTGCCAGGGGTGAAAAAGACACCTCCATCAGTTCGTCCATGCCTGAAAGCAAGCAGCGCAGGAAGAGTCACATCCTCCTAGCCTCCGGCAGCCCGCCTCAGACACGTGCACGGAGGGGGAGGCCACAGCAAGCATCTGAGTAAATGCGTCTCTATCCCTGAGGGTGCTAGGGTAACAGGAACAGCAGGGCTGCGGCCTCATGTCTCACATGAGCTGGGTGCCTCGTGTGTGGTGTTAAGATGCGTGCTCTTGGGTCAACTGAGTGACTCACTCGGTTAAGTGTCCAGCTCTTGGTTTCGGCTCAGGTCATGATCTCAATAGTTTGTGGTTTTGAGCCCTGCGTCGGGCTCTGCGCTGACAATGTGGAACCAGCTTAGGATTCTTTCTCCCTGTCTCTCTGCCCCTCCCCTGCTCGTGCTTTCTCTCTCAAAAATAACTTAAAAAATATCTTATTAAAACACAACTTATTAAAAAATACTATTAAAAAAAAGCCCGCTCTTTAACCCCAACGATGGTCCAGCAATGAGATGTTATTGCCCTGTCCTCCCAAAGGAGCCCCGGAGCCCGGAGCCCAAATCTGGACACTGGTCCCACAAGGCTGGGGCAGCCCTGGCCCAGGGGCCTCTGGCACAGGGGTAGGGAAGAGGTGGGCTCACCAGCGATGGAGTCCACGAAGTAGTGGAACTTCCTCTTGAAGACATCCAGGGTGTGGCCCAGGACTTGGCGGTAGTCAGCTTTGCCCTGGGCGATCAGGTTCAGCTGCTTCTCGACTGCACTGCGGATGGTGGGGAGCACCAGCTCTGCATCTGCAAGTAGGGGAGTGCTGCTGTGAGCACTCGCACTGGGAAGCTGTGGCTGCCCCCACCAGCTCAGGCTGCAGTCCTATGGTCCCACGCCTTTCCTGATCTCCTACCCGGAAAATCCAGTGTCGAGTGGCCAGGGGCATCCTGTCTCCAAGACTGTGTCACAGTTCCTGGAAGTCCTCAGGCCAGGTCTGTGCCCTGCCATCTCCCCTAAGACCCTTGGAACCTCTCTGGGACAGAGCAAAGAGCTCTGCAAGGAGGACCCAGACCCCATCCGGAGCTGGTCTGTGGGGAAAAGCCCTTCGAGCCTCCTCTCTTGGATCCTTTGCACTTGTCCATTCATCCATCCACCACATAGAGACCCTGCTGGAGCATGTCCGGGGCTGGGCGGGGGGGGGGGGGGGGGGTGACAATGTAGCACTGTTCCAGTGGGAGTTGACCTGCCACAGGGCCATGGCCTGTCAGAGGCTGGGGGCTGATGAATGCAGAGCTGCAGCCCAGGCCAAAGTCAGGGAGCAACAGCCAGCCAGACTCATCAATCTCTTTTCTTTTTTAAAAGTTTTTTGAATGTTTATTCATTTTTGAGAGAGAGAGAGAGAGAGAGAGAGAGAGAGACAGTATAAGCAGGGTAGGGGCAGAGAGAAGAAGCAGGCTCCAGGCTCTGAGCTGTCAGCATAGAGTCCGACATGGGAACCGTGAGATCATGACCTGAGCTGAAGTCTGACACTCAACCGACTGAGCCACCCAGGTGCCCCACGGACTCACCAATCTTGTAGTAGCCATGCACCAGGACGATGCCAAGGTTGGTGGGTTTGAGTCGGCGCCCGCTCTCCACAGTGACGTAGTTGCGCTGGCAGATGTTGTTGATGTGCACGGGGATGCTGGCGTCTGTCCCTGAAACACATAGCAACACATACCAAGTGTTCCATAGCAGGCTCCCCATCAGACCGTAGGCTCCACCTTTGCTCCCACTCACCATGGGGACCCTGGTTCTCAGCCCCCTCACCTCTGTTTTTGGCTAGCACTGTGCTGGACACCACACCATGCGTTTTGAGAATGGTCTTGTGAATCCAAAAATGGCCCTCCCAGCGCCGGGCGCTTAATTCCCCTCTACAAACAACAGAGGCTCATGGAGGTTAAGGAATTCTGCCAAGGTCGTGGGAGCTCAGTCTGCCTGCCCCTCACATTTGGTAAATGCGACCTCCTTGACCTCTCCCTGCCTCAATTCTGAGACATCTACCCCTTCTAGAAACAGGGCTCAAGACCCCTGAACACGGAGGAACTCCCATGCTCTCTGCCAAATCGTCCCCTCTGAAACCTGCTCAGAACTGCCCACTTTCCAGCTCCCAGGTCCCTTGTGATTAGTTTCCAGGATGGCACCTCCCCTAGAGACTTCAGGGTCACCTGGCGCTGCCAGATGCTGCCTTTACTGCTCCCCCGTGCTGAGGAGCCTCCTCAGATGGTGCTTAGAGGCTATGGAGGCCATTGAGGTACCGCACTGGAAGGACAATGCTGGGATTAGGATCTGAGCCCCAGTATGCTCCCCGCTGTGCCCACTGCATTCTTGCCACTGCCGGAGTGGCAGCCCTTGCCAGTTCCTTTTCACACAGCCCTGGGGGCTCCCGGTTAACAGGGCTGCCCAGGGCCGCTGTCTTGTTCAGAAGGTCACAGGAGCCCTTTACACGGGCTCATTTTGGTTATGGGATCTGGGCTGCTGTCCAGTATGTGGCTGCAGGGAGCCATGGATGTCTTGTCAATGGGGAAGGACAGAGGATGCTGGGGGAGCAGCACCCACACACCACTGTCACCAAACCCAGGTGAGACGTTCCCTGACAGTCACCTGTCACAACTGTTAGTGACAGAACAAGACTCAGGCACAGCACCCTGGGTTGTTCTGGCCCTCCAGAGCTGGGTCAGCTGGTGCAGCACATCAAACAACAGGCAGTTCCCATTAGAGTGAACATTGCCTGGGGAGCTGGCCACACCTTGGGCTGCAGTTACTAGGTGCTGGGCACGGAAGAGTCACTGAGCAGGTCTGGACCTGCTCCTGGGATGGAAACCCTCAGGCCCGGGGCCTGGGTGGGCAGGAGGGTGGGTGCACCCACCAATGCCGTGCTTCTCCATGAGTGTGATGAGCTCGGCCTCTGTCAGGTAGTCGGGTGGGTTCGTCTGCTTCTCCAGCATCTTTATTTCACTCACAGCAAAAGTGTCGCCCCTCTGGCAGGTGGGCAGGCTCTCCTCCAGAGGCACACTCTGCCAGGGCATGATCTCCGTGAAGCCTGGAGGGAGAGGGTGCTGCCACTTAGGGTCCCGTCCCAGGCAGCCCAGGCCCAAGACCCTGGGCCTCCCTCCCCAGGTTCAATGGAGAATGTTCCGTCTGTCTGTGGAGGTGAGGGAGGAGCCAGTCTGGCCCTGCAGTTTTACCTGGAGAGATGACGGTCTTCCCTGTGCAGGTGAAGTGCTCAGGACCAATACGGAAGGAAATGGTGCTCTGGAGGTACTTGCAGTCGTAGCTAACTGTGGCAATGAAATGTCTGGTGATGTACTCATAGAGCCGCCACGCCTCACTGCCTGCAGCAGGCAAGGAAGTTGGTTACTGTCCAGAAGCTCTGGCTCTAAAGACCCCCCAGCACTCTCATTCAGGCGGCAGGGCCCTGGCCATCAGCACAGAATGGCAGGGCTGGCCTGCACTGAAGCTGGAGAGAGGAGTAGGAAGTGCGCAGGAAGGGAAAGTGAGTATCCTGTGCTGTGGTGGTTCCTACACAGTTACAGCTCCGACCTCTGCTTCCAGGTGGGACTGCTCTTCAGGGCCTGGTATGTTCTTAGTTGGTGACTGCAAGCTTGGGTGGTGCACAGTGGCTCCTGTCTCTACCTGCACGGTTCTCCCTTTCCCTGCCTCCTCCCAGTACACAGGCCCCCACACTGCCTTGGTCGGGTGGGAAGCAGGAGGCACACCCAGTGGTTGGGCCCCAGCACTCCCTGTCTTGGTCCCGTCCTGTCCCCTCCTTGCCCATCTGCCTCACCCTCCTGCCTCCTACGAGCAGCCACCTGCACTTGCACTCAGGCATACCACCCCACACCTGCTGCCACCACTTCTCTTCTGTCTTGCCCCATGGTAACAGAACACAACCTTCAGGTGACCCTCTGTGCCACAGCTGGGGGCAGGTGGGGGAGGGAGCCCCCACACTGCCAACGGGGCCCGACACTGTCCTAAGGTGCCACATGACTATAGCTTCCCACCCAGAAACTTGGTGTGTGTGTTTGAGTGAGTGTGTGAGTGTTGGGGGGAGTGACTGATACCTAATTCAGCCTCTGTGGCAGACCTCATGGGGGTAATGGGGGGATGGTCACCAGCATCATGGCCTTTCCGTGGGCGGTTGATACCTTCTGTTAACAACCGCTTTACCTGAGGGAGAAAAAACAAAGCAGTGAGTCTGGGCATAGCTGACTTCCCACAGGGAGGAGCCAGCACTAGTTCTGGGTTTGGCCAAAGTGCCTGGGAACACGGGTGTGCGGTGGCTCTGCTCACCGTGTCGGCCCAGTAGGGGTGGTTGGCCTGCTGCCGCAGAGGGCCCTTCAGGTCAAAGTTCTCAGGGTAGTGGGTGGTCTCAGTCCGCGGGTAGCTGATGTAGCCTTGCGTGTAGAGCCGCTCGGCAGTCTGCATGGCATGTTGTGGCCCCATGCCTGTGAGGGATGGGAGGCTCAGTGGGCCAGAATGTTGGGGATGGCCAGGTCCCTGCTAATGGGCCTGGGCACTCAGCCTCCCCATCAAAGGCGGCCAGGGCCTCCTGGCAGGTGGAGGTGGTTCTGAGTGGGCACAGCTAGAGCACAGAGCTGCTGGCCAGGCCACTGTGCCCATACAGCTTTACCTGAGGCCGAGGTCCTGAACCTGTAAAGGTGGGCCCAGGACAGGGATGCTCCACAGTGTCACCCTCATAACACTAGTGGCTATGCTGATTAAATGTGGCCTGCAAAGTGCTGCTCTCTCACATTCTGGCCATGGAGTACAACTGTGCCTCAGCATCTGCTGATGTCCCACTATGACTGCAGAATTAGCACACACCCCCTGTTCTGAGCTCCGTGGGTGTTTCTGTCCTCGTGGCACTCCAGGACTACTGAGGGAGGGCAGCAGAGGCTGCCACTCAGCTATTAGCCACTCAATGTCATCACTGCCCTCCGAGGATCCCTGAAGGTGCTGTTCTGAGGACACTGGCCAAGGTTTCCCCAGGCTGCAGAGGCACCAGTGCCTTGAGGCCAACAGCTGTCAGAGACAGCCAACTTTCCAGTCAAAACCCCTTCTTCCTCCTGGGGCAACAAGGCTCAGAGACATTACATCAACACTGGTCACACTGGCCCCTGCAGGACATTAGCCTGGGGCATTAACCTCCCACCCCTGGCCTCTCTCCCTACACCAGGGAAGCTACTCTGGGGTGCTAAAGTCAGGACATCTCTCTTGGGTAGTGGCAGTCATTACCACTGTTGCTGTTATAATACACCATTACAATAATTTAATCCTTTTAGAACAATCAGCCCTGAGAGATGGTCACAATGGCTGCTGTTTTCTTGTGAGAAAACCAAGGCTCCAGGACAAGAAAGAAAGTAGCCAAGCTGACACTGGACCAGAGTTTGGGTCCAGGGCTGGAATTCCATCGTCTAATGCCTCTGAGGGGACTCCACTGTGCCAGTGACACACAGGCCTGCCCTATAGGTGGTCTCTGACCATGGCCTGCCATGTGTTTGGCCCTGGCAGCAGCTGCATGGATGTTCAATAATATGGTCTATTTTCCCCACATAAGTCCAAAGGGGCTGTTGCATATTAACCGATAATCATCCAAAATGGAATCCTCTCTCGTGTTTGTCAGTTTGTTATTACTTATTTCCACTCTGGAAATGAAATCTGCACGAGGCATAGATTCCCACTAAGCCTCGAATGACACTGCAGGTGAGCTGTGGCTTGACATAGGTGAGCATGAGGCACTCAGCACAGGTGCACACAGCGGGGGTGTGGGGGGGGAGGGGGAGGGGGCACTCAGCACAAGTGCGCATGAAGGGAGCATGAGAGTCAGCATCACCCTGGAAGCCCAGGCATTGCACCAGGGCTGAATGGCTCACCGCATGCCTGCTCCAAGCCCTTCGGGGGCTTTAGAGGAATGCCCCTACGTACCCAGAGAAGAGCTAGCTACTCGCAGCATCTCCACAGTGTTCAGGGCAAGGGGCCTCTGCTTGGCCTTCTCTTTCCGGCTTGTGGCTTCCACCTAGAAGACAGAACAGATTCCGGGATTTGGGGTAGTGGGGAAAAGAGGCCATAATAGAGAATCAGGAGGTATGGGCAAAGGGTCTGGTTTCGTTCATTTGGTCTCCCTGCTTCTCAATTTCACTTATCACAGTGGTCTCAAGACTTGAATATTTATTTAGGCCAAGGAAGGGAAAAAGAAAGAAAATTCTTTCCAAGAGAACTTTCTAGGGAAAGAGAAAACTTGGAGAAACGGGGAAGAGCCAAGAGAAAGGGCTGCAAATTCAAACTCCTACGGGAGCCAGTGGCAGCCAGGCCATGGGGATGGCAGGTGAGGGCTGGAGCAGACCACGGAGTGCAGGCCCGTCTCAGGGGCAGTCAGCTGCCCTCACTGCACCTGAGTGCTTCCACCAGGGCCTACCAGTATTGCTACATCTTCCAGTTCATCAGCAAAAGCTGCAAATCAGGACTTTCATGCGAAATCTCGTGACTTTCAAATGTTGGTGACCATTTGAAACGTTTATAAACGTGAGGCAGTTTAGATAAAATACTAGGCAGCTTCCAACTCTGGGCAGAACAGTTGTTAGAAAAGAGGACTCTGTCTTGCCTGGGACAAAAACAATCCAAACTCAACTCCAATGCCTCATCTCTCCCAATCCCATGGAGACATGGCCAAGGCAGTGCCTTCTGAATTCCAGACAGACCAATGTGGGGGGTTAATTTGGGACAAAATGGGTACATGCTTCCGTGGAGGCTTGGGATCACTAGGGTCGAGATCTGGAGATGATGGCAGTGAGTCTCTTGAGGAACATGGTCAAGGATAAAAGCATGAGGCAGCTTTGGAGGAAGTTCTAGAAGCCTGAGTCAACTGCATGGGTGAGCAGAGAGCACCCAAGGAAGGCTGGAAAAGGACAAGAGAAGGTGATTGAAGGAGGCCAGGCTGTGCCTCCATGACTCTGGTAGCTGTTACTGCTGTGGACCTCTGTAATGGTGGCAGAACTACTTCTATCCCAGGTAGGCAGCCCCTTGCCAGGTGGTGTCACCCTTTTCCTAAAGGTCAAGCACATGTCCCTCAAATTCATAAAAACCCTGAGTAGGAAACACAGCACCATAAAGGCCATGAAAGCTGACTGAGGTTGGGATCCCATGTTAGCTGTGTGACCTTGGGCAGGTTCACTGATGTGCACACAGGTCCCTCCAGAGTTGTTAGCATTTAGAGATCACAGAAAGGGGACATCTGTGTGAAATGGGCATGGGGCGGTGCCCGGAACAGGGTAGGTATGTGGCACACTGGTTACTGCAAGCAGTTCTGTAACCTTTCTTCTTTCCAAAAGATGTCTGTGTTTTAAAGAGGGACAGAAAGATGGGACCCTAGGCCACAAGCTACTCTTCCGGCCAGAGGCTTCCAAGGTCTACTCCCAGCCAGAGCAAACGTGACAGATGTGGGTGGGGCAGGCCCACCTGGGCTTCCTTCTCCAGCTTTGTCATGTTTAAAAACATCTGTGCGATTTCCCGGTCAAACACTCGCACTCGGTCCCAGTCCAAAAGAAGAGATCTGTCTTTATCGGCATTAACCTGGAGGAAAAAGTATAAAAGGACAAAACAAGAGAGAAAAAATCCAGGTAAGCCCACTGCCAGGAGTGAAAATCAAGAGAGATGAAGCTGGTCCTTGCCTGGGAGCAAAATGATCCCAGCCCTAAGATCTCACAGTCATACCTGTACAGGTGTGCAGGTGTACAGATATGTAGGCTGAGACCCAGCCCCATCCCAAGGGAAGACTGCTCTGACTCCAGGCTTCTGCCCCGAGACCAGGCAGGTGGGAGGGGAGCCGAAAGTCAAGGCTGTGTCCTTAAGGAGTGTTAGAAACTCTGCCTTGAATGCCATCCCTGCCCACGAGGTGCAGTTGGTCCATGGGCCCCTAGTCCTACGTCAACCAGACCAGCTCTGTATTATGTTTTAAACCTTATAAGAAGCTCACATGGAGAATTTTATTTGGAGAAAGGGTTCTAAGACTTTAAAAAATTTGAAAGTCAGTGGCCTATAGCCCTCAGTCCAGTCCTTGGACCTGACCATCACAGCTGATGGCCCTAGGGGTGACCCTGCCCCACACTGCCAAAGTGGAGTTCATTCCTGCTTACCCAAATTCAATGCATCCAGGCCTAACCTTATCCTGCCTCTCTATGAAGGCTGGGGTCTCTTCCCTGGACACCCCGCAGACCACTCTCTAGCCTCTCTCCTCTGTGCCCTTGGCCTCAGGCCCTTGCATGGCTATGATGATGGTGGAAAACTCTGAGTCCACAGCCCAAACCTGGAAAGACCCAGTGTGCATAGGGAAAGGAAATCAAACCTTGGCCTGTAGCACCCAGTAGGTCTCTGGTTTGAAGGACTGGATTTTATCGTGTCTCTCCACACAGAAGCCCAGGGTAGGGGTTTGACATGGTCCAAAGGAGATAAGGGAGCTGTCTAGATTGCCATATTTTCCCTGGAAGTATTTAGTCTGAAACCTATAAGGAGGAGGGGGCAGAGAAAGATATTCCGGTTATGTATTCACTCCAGACACCATTGTTAACCACCCATGTGAATCCAGCATGGGGCTACTAGTGAGTGCAGGGAGGGGACCAAGGTGGCTTCCCTGCTCAGAAGACAGGGGACAGGGTGAGGTCATGCTCAGCATGGGGGCTGGGAAGGGTGTGTGCAGGCAGAGAGGAATCATGTGTGTGCACACGTGACACAAAATGCAAGAGAGAAGAGCAGAGGTTCCACCCATCCCAGGTCTGGGAAGCCCTTCTACTATATTCTATCCCCTCCACCCTCTCCTGAAGACCCACACAGTGTAGACAAACACTCTGCTTATCAAGTAGTGGCCTGTGTGGTGTCATCAGCTAGACAGACAGTTCTTCAGGGGTTTTAGAATGTGGATGTTGGCCTAGTGCTAACCAGGTCCTGGGGTGGCAAACAGGGACCAGAAAGACAGGGGCTCTGGCTAAAGGGAGGGCAGCCAGCACCTGGTGAACGCGCAGCCGATGCGCAGGTCCAGCTCCTGCCGGGCATCCACTGACAGCGCCTCGTTATGGTCGGGCTCGCCCAGGCGGGCCATGGCGGCGCAGATGTCCGTGTCCGTGATGGAGCTGAATCTGGCCCGGAACACCGTCTTTTCACCACCGTGGGTTGGATTCATGATGGGCAGCACGGCATCCAGTACCTGGGGGAGGCAGCCCAGCTGTAACCCACCACTGAGGTCTTTACGTCCTGCTCCACATTTTGCCTGTGAGGCCCGGGGCTGACCCTCAATGTGTGTGACTCCTGCCAGACCCTCCTCTGTCTCCTTCCCTGTCCAGAAGTCTCAGTCTCTCCACAGAACTCCTGCTACATGGCTGCTCTTCCACCCACTGACAAATCTGTTCAAACATCCCCCTTTTTACTACCACCCTTTCTCTCATCCTCTGCTCTCATCCCCGCCCAACCAGCAAATGCTATTGCCATGGGTGCAAGGGAGCTCAGTCACCAAGTCCATCCCACTTGACCCACTTCCCTTCTTTCTAGAGGGCAGAGTGCCAGGAGGGGTAGGTGGAACTTTTAAGAGACTGGAGAAAAGCCAGGGAAGGAAAACAGATATGAGGTGGAAAAGGCAAACGACAGGAGGGGTAAGGGCGCAGGGGACCCCCATGGTATGGGGCTTAAGAATGGCGGGGTGGGGGCGGTGGCCCTCTTAGGGCTAAAGCACAGCAGGGGCTTGGAGCCAGACTCACTAAGAAGGCTGTGCTGTGGGAGGGGAGTCACACTGGAGCCTGGCCATGCAGCTTCTTTACAGGGAAGAGGTGCCTTTGTTTCTAAGGGGAGAGAGCCTGGTGAGCTTCCACTCCTCGATGCAAAGGCCCCCCAGGGGAGGAGCAGCCCTGCAGGGGAGGGGCCAGGAGAGGAGTGTCTGGGAAGGGACATAGCGTGTTTCCTGAGGGTGCTGCGCTGGAACTTGGGGTGCCCTGAGCACCCTCTGCCATGCGGGAAGCATTTCCTGAGCCCCAGGGTGTGCCAGGCACCAGGTGAGAGCTGGGGACACAGAGGCAGGAGGGTGAGCCTCACTAGGGGACACCTCCAGCCAGGACCAGCGTGGGGGCACCACAGCCATAGATGAGGCAGGCACCTGCTTCCCTGCAGGGAGGGTGGAGACAGGAGGTGGGAGGGTATCTTGGGTGGGGAGAGGACAGTGAAGGCTGGAGGTGAGAAAAGGAGTGAGGAATGTTGCTGAGTGTCAACCAGCCTTGGCCAAAGGTCCCTGAAAGGTGCCCAGTGGCCAGGATGCTGGAAACCAACCCTCTCCTTGAGGCAGCTTGATTGGGAAACTCCCATCCACCCAGAAAATTCTGCCCTTTCTGTTTGCTCTCACAGTGAGCCCCAGCAGGGGAAGTAACACTCCTTCACCCTTGGTAGAGTCCATGCATTTGAAAGTGTCTATGGAATTTTCAAAATAGAGGAGGAAAAAAGGCTATTTCTAAGGCGACATGGCTGATTCCCCACTGCAGCCCCAGAACGGGATGACTGCGAGTGAGGTCGGTGGGAAGGTTGGCAGTGAGGACCTCAGTGGGCACCCCTCTTACCTCAAAGCAGATGTTCTCCCCTTCCTTGTCACAGTCCAGCCACAGCACGATGTAGTCGCAGCCTTTGCCTTCCACCTGCCACATAGCACGCAGCGACTGGCACCTCCACAGCCCAGCCCTTCAATGCCCACCCATGGTGCTCCCGCCTGGCCCCTGAGCCCCAAGTAGGAGGGCCAGTGCCGAGTGGGACCCAGGCTGAGCAGAGGAGCTGGCTGCACTTAGGCTGCCTTAGCCACTTATAGAACTTAGCTTAGAACTTAGTTTTTTGGGCACAAAAAGTCATTAATGCAATGCTGCACTGAAAAAGGGCTGCAATAAGACTCAATGTTAATAGTGGTTGTCTTAGTGGGATCATGATTTGTTCTTCCTTCTACTTTTTAATATTTTCCATGTGTATGCATTTGTTTTAAAATTAGAAAAACCACCACCAGTGCCAAACGATCTAAAAAACAGAATTTCTGCTCCCCAGGGCTGAGTGACAGGGCTGTCCAGGAGGGCCAGCAGGGGGCGCTCTCAGAAAGGGTTGCAAGGCCAGCCCAGGCATCCAGCAAAGGCCGCCAGGTTCAAAAAAGGGGGAAGGATTCAGGAGGCCTCCTGCAGTGCAGGGGGGGCCCCCCCCCCCCCCCCCGCCGGTGCCTGTGCTCTTGCATGCCCCACACACCTGCAGGAACTTCACCATGTTCAGCTTGGGGTTAGCTTCCTTCTTCTCTGTTGGGGCTTGGCTGAACAGCTCTGCAGGGTCCACCTTGTCCCACTTGTTGTACTTTCCTACAAACCACAGCCACAGTGACATCTGAATCACACTTCCTGGCTCACAGGGCTTGACCTCTCCAATCGTCATAACCTCAGGAGGATGGTGGTGGTCTCACCTCAAAAACGGGGAAAAGGAGGCTTGGAGAACACTTTACCCAGGGCAATCCCACAATTGGAGGCAGCGCTGGGCCTTCGTTCCCCTAGGCTGCTGAGGTGACACCACACCTTGGCCACCCACAGGAGCTACCACTGGGCCGGGCTGCTGCTACTCCAACCTCACTTCAGCACAGGCCCTGTGGCTGGAAGTGCCATTCCTGGGCTGGCTCACTTTGCTAGACCACTGAACTATACCACTCATACCTCTGTCTTCTCTTCCAGCCTGAATTTTTGTAACTCTCCCCCTACCTGGCACTGACAGGTGCTCAGGTGATCCCTGTGGGGAATCAATCTTTTGGGCCTCTTATCTGGTACATCCACCTACTTCTCTATTCAGGGCTCAGTGCTTGCATGCTTAGCCCTCCAGCTTTCTTTTAGTCTCCATTTTGTGTAGCCTGGGAGAATAGGGTCAGATAGAGTCAAGTTAAAATTTTTTTTATATGTTTTTATTTACTTTTGAGAAAGAGACAGAGTATGAGCAGGGGAGGGTCAGAGAGAGAGAGAGAGAGAGAGAGAGAGCGAGTGAGCGAGAGGGAGAATCTCAAGCAGGCTCCAGGCTCTGAGGTGTCAGCACAGAGCCTGATGTGTGGCTCAAACTCATGAACCACAGATCAAGACCTGAGCCGGTCAGACGCTTAACTGACTGAGCCACCCAGGTGCCTCAAGTCAAGTTTAAATCCTAGCTCCCCAACTGCCAGCTGGTGATAAAACTCAGTCCAAATGCTTGGCGACACAACTGAATTGATGTCATTGTTGTCACTGAGCAATAGGAAGGAGACCTTGCTGTGTGCTAGGCTCTTTACCTTCACTGTCACACTTAGTCCTCAAACAATCCTGGGAAGTGGATGGCACTGTTGTAAGACCCACTTCACATCTGTGGAACAGAAACTTGTAGAAGCCCCAGTCCCAGCCGACTCTTTGTCAACCACAGGGCCCTGCACCTAGCTCTGTTGGGTACTAATGCTGGCTCTTCCAAGGTGACACAACAATGATACAAGGATGACAATGACAGCCACTGAATGACCACTGGACAATAGTCACACTCAGCAGGAACCACCTCCCAAATGCCTGCAGAGGCCAGGCCCCCTAAGGTGGGCATTCTCTGCCTCCAGGAAGCACAGGAAGGAGCATAGGGTGTGCAGTGACTAAGGGGTGCCTCTGGGATGGGGACCCAGGGGCACTGAGCTCCAAAGCCAGGGTTCTGGGCATGTCACCCAGAGACCCTGTGTCAACCCTCCACAATCTGCTGGCCTTAGGACTCACGGGTTCTGCACAAACTCCTTGCCTGGAGCCCTCCCCTGGCTCCAAAAAAACCCAGGGGAGCACTTCGCAGGGCTTCCCTTAGCAGGGTGGAGGGTGAGCAGGGGCATGGGGGGCTTACCCAGGAAATCCAAGGTCATCACATGACCACAGACAGATGTCATCTTGAAGCGGACGGGCTGGCCAGCGAAAGTCCCTGTGTACTCGTGCACTGAGCATGTTCCGTTCAGCCCTTTGCGTGAGGACATGTTTCCTACAGGGCAGAAGTGCAGTGACGGCTGCTCCAGCAAGCCACAACTGCTGTGGAGGCCCCAGGCCCTGGTGTTGCCTCTCGGAGGGCCAGAGTACCCCTTCCCCAGACTGGTCAGTGATGATGTTCTCTGGGCCACTGCGGGTAACGGACTGCTGAGAGGTCATGGATCTCACGGAAAACACCGCTGCTGACCAACCAGTATGGTGTGCTCTCAATGCAGAGCCCTGTGTCTCTGAAGGCCAGGAGCACCCTCTCTGAACACTCTTAAGAGCAGACACTCTTGGGCCCTTTCTCTGCATTTCAGCCTCATTTCTTTCAAACTTTACTCAAAGGTATCCAGGGACCTCATTATCAAATTCCACGATATTCTCATGCTCCCCCCGGACAGCCCCTTGGCTGACCTTTCTTAGCCTCTGGGAAGTGGGCATGTCTCAGCTCTCCCCTCCCTTCTGGAGGGATGCTAGCCCACTGTCCTAGCCAAGGGGAGGTCATGGTGGACATCTGCCATTTCTGGGTACCCAGCATGCAAACACCCTTCCTTTCTGGAGGGAATTCAGAGATGGGAGGGGAAGTAGCACCCCACCAACTATCCCAGTGGCCAGAGTTAGGGTAAGGAACACATGTTCCCTTTCTTAGTGTCCTGGTGTCTCAGGAGGACCGCAGCCAAGGGTCAGCCTAGTGGCTACTCTTGAGTGACATAAGCACACAGGCTGCAGCTGTAGCAGTCATGGGTTGAGGGTCCAGTGGCAAGGGTCCTGTGGTGACGACGTTCGCGGCATGGCCTCAGACTTAGACTGGGGTCTCAGACTGGGGTCAAATTTAGACTAGGGTGGGGTCTTGGCTCTGTCTTCTTCCTTCCGATGAATTCTCTTTCTGGGTAAGTTACCAGGGCTGGTTGCTGTTTATGACCAACAACATGAGAGGCACAGTACTTTGACAGCAGCCTGCCTGGTGTTATGCTGTGAAGTGTGCCTGTACCTTTTTGGAGTCCCAGCCCTGGCTCATACCGGATGCGGCAGTAAATGCATCCCCCAGTGACTGATACCAAGGTGCCTCGTTAGCACTTGCTATCTTGAACCAAGTCAACTCCAGAGAGCTGGAAAAAGAAAGAAATGACCACGCTCATAGATTCCACCCCCCCCTCCCCCCCACCGCGTTGGTCTTCCCTACCTCGAGAGAGGATTTTAGCAATAGACTGGGCCAAGGATGGCTTTTCTGCAACCATGAGCACGGTCCTCATCTTGTCTTAAAGCTGCCAAGGGCTTTGGCCCTTCCCACTCCAGTTTCAGAGAGATGGCAATGAAGTTCAGAAATTGCTCTGCTCTTCTTTTTGGCTCAACACTGCTGTCAGCGCTGACTCCTGAAGAGAAGAAAAGACACGTAGAAAATAATAATGCTTCTAATGGAATCTATACCCCTAAGAAGGAAATTCACTTTAAAAAACAAAAAACAGGGGTGCCTGGGTGGCTCAGTCGGTCAAGTGCCTGACTCTTGGTCTCAGCTCAGGTCTTGATCTCAGGGTCATAAGTCAAGGTCGTTGGGCTCTGCGCTGGGCACAAAACCTACTTAAAAACAACAACAACAACAACAACCAAAACACAGGGGTGCCTGGCTGGCTCAGTTGGTAGAGCATGTGACTCTTGATCTCGAGGTCATGAGTTCGAGCCCCGTGTTGGGCATAGTTTAATTAAAAAACAAATAAATAAGCAAAAAGAAACCTGAGGTAAGAAAAAGAAGTTAGGGAAACTTGAAGACACTAAACAAATCAGGGCAATGGAATTGGCTCGGAGATGACCTTGGGGATTTAGGTTCCTTTGGGAGACAGTGACATGGCTCCATGACCTCAGGTCTGTCTTGTCCCCAGATCCATGCTACGAAGGCTTCGGGGCCTTTGGACCTGGGCTGATGGGCTGGAATAGGGCAGATGGCCCTCCTCCCAGGCCATGGTTCTGTTTACTCCTCAGGGCTGAGGGCAGCACCTCCACCTCAGCTGAGCATCAGGATGCCCTGGGACATTTTATAAAATGCAGATGCCCAGGCCACATTCTTCAGGTCTTTCTGATCCACAGCTGGGCGCTGGGCCTGAGATCCACTGGCCAGGGAATCCAGTCCCCAGAACTTAATAGCCCCTTGCAATGGGCTCCAATCTACCTTCCTGCCTGCCCCACACAACCTCTAGCATTGCAGACCATGCTTTTGGCCAATTAAATTGGACACCACTGTCTAAAGAAAAACATATTCTTTTTTTAAATATTTTTTTTTTCAACGTTTATTTTTATTTTTGGGACAGAGAGAGACAGAGCATGAACGGGGGAGGGGCAGAGAGAGAGGGAGACACAGAATCGGAAACAGGCTCCAGGCTCCGAGCCATCAGCCCAGAGCCTGACGCAGGGCTCGAACTCACGGACCGCGAGATCGAAGAAAAACATATTCTTAAGCCTCTGTTCCCTTGCTTGGAATGTACTACCAAGGCTGGAGAATGCAGCCTGGCCGCGTAACGGCTGGGCTCTAGTGCTAACTCTAAAGAGCTCTTCTAACACCCATGACAGTATGAGTCATTTCCTGCTGTCCCCAGTCCATTACAATGGACTGTGCACTGTGCCACAGTTAGTTACTGCCTCATCTCCCCACCAGCACAGGAGCAGCCTGAGGTCTAGATCACTGCTGGCAACTGTAATAGCTAGTTCCATGACTGATACAGGACATCTAATACCTGCTGGCTAAATAAAAGAAACATGGGCCCTTTCTGTCTTTTTTTTTAAGCTTATTTACTTATTTTGAGAGAGAGAGAGAGAGAGGAGCACATGCGCGCACAGGGGAGGGGCAGGGAGGGAGAGAATCCCAAGCAGGCTCCATCCTGTCAGCTCAGAGCCCAACGTGGGGCTTGAACTTACCAACTGTGAGATCATGACCCGAACCAAAATCAAGAGTCGAATGCTTAACTGACTGAGCCACCCAGGTGCCCCTGTCTTTTTGATCGTTATAGATATGGCCTTGACATTGACAAGTATGGCACTGTATTAAAAAAAACAAAACACCAAAACGTGTCTTCTACTGAGACAACTGAGCCACCTTCTGGGAGGAAAATTAAAGCAAGACTTCTACTTTATAATTTCCACCAAAACATAGTCTAGATCTAGCAGAAATTTAAGCAAAAAGATGAAACTAGAAAAATACTAGAAGAAAACAATTTTGGTATGAAAGATACCTAAGGATTTCAGAAGCTCAGAAGCACACCTCTTCACGTTTAAAATCATTTGATTTCCTTTCCTGTGAATGGTCTATTCATATTTTTTATCCTTTTTCACCCTAGCTGGATTGCTGTTTTCTTATTTTTAGGAACTGTTAATATAATGAGGAAATTAGCTCTTTGTAGTAGGAGGGCCAGCAACACCCATCACGGCAAATTAGAGATAAAATGTTTACTGTTTACTCTAACAGTAAGTAGTAGACACTAAGCAAATACTGATTGAATAAATGGCTGCATGTATGAAACAATAATTTTACCTGCAAAGTGAATAATAAAAATACTTTTAGATGTCTAAATTTTAGAAATTCATTTTTTAATTTTAGTTTTATTGTTTTTTTGAAAAATTTTCAATGTTTATTTTTGAGAGAGAGAGAGAGAGACAGAATGCAAGCAGGGGAGGGGCAGAGAGAGAGGGGGACACAGAATCCAAAGCAGGCTCCAGGCTCTGAGCTGTCAGCACAGAGCCTGACCCGGGGCCTGAACTCACGAATTGCAAGATCATAACCAGAGCTGAAGTCAGAGGCTTAACCACCTGAGCCACCCAGGCGCCCCTTAGATGTCTAAGTTTTAAAAACGGACTTTAAATCTGTATGAGTATTACAAGCACTTGTCACTGTTCTTTTTTCCTATGGTGTCAGTTTCTAGAAGTTTCATATTTCTACTATTCCTCTTCACATCTAAGGATCCTAAATACCTTTTCAGTAAATAATTAACAGATTCTTCTCTAAAGATCCCTTTAGAGAGAGGGCACCTGGGTGGCTCAGTTGGGTAAGCATCTGAGTCTTGATCTCTGCTCACATGATCTCATGGTTCGTGAGATCTCACTGTCAGCACAGAGCCTGCTTGGGATTCTCTCTCTCCCTCTGTCTTTGCCTCTCCCCTGCTCATGCTCTCTCTCTCAAAATAAATAAATAAATAAAAACTTAAAAAAAAAAAAGATCACTTTAGAGAAAAATGTTTCACCCTAGCATCTTCAAAGGGATTACCTCATTCATCCACGGCTAGCCAACAAAGGGCCGTCAGCATCTGTTCTGATTTCTGGTCACCCGTCCACAGGACAGACTAGTTGTTACTCCCCACTAATACGTGTTGGTCTTTGGTAGTAGTGGCTCTAAAGAAACACACGTTCTAGTTCAACAGTTTATATTTCAGTTCTGCATGAGTACTTTGTGGAAAAAATATGACTTCCTTTAAGGATTCAGAATCACAGAATCCTGGGAAAGGGACCTTGGTGATGATCTGGTACAACCGTCTCAAGGAAGAACAAACTAAGACTCAGAGAAAGGGATTTTCCAAAGGTTACCTGGGAAATTTGAATTGGGGCTGAAACTCATGCTTCCTTACTTCCAGCCGGGTACCTTTTTTTTTTTTAAATGGCACCAGGGTTCACCTCTTAAAAGCATTCTCCAGTTTTAACTGTGATTAATTTTCTGTGATTATTTGGGACTTATTTTTCCATTAAGGCACACTCAGATTTCAAAAGGGAAGTCAGTAATAGCTGAAAGCAATGGTTTGCAACCTTCATTATGCCATTGTTGTGTCATATACCATCTTAACCTTTTTGCTTTACCAACATTATTATTCACTTAAGTTTTTGCTTTTTTAAAAAACCTTAAATGTACATTTTTAAAAAGGGAAATTGTATAGCCTTGTAGGAACTGAAAGCCTGTGATCAATGGCCAAAACCAGGTTCTTTCCGTAACCTATGTCGTGTATCGGGTTTGGTCTTGTTTTCTGGTAAAGCTGAGCCTAAAGTTCGTTCTCTTATTTCAAAAGGGGAGATCAGCAAGTGCTAAGGCAGTGTTGACAGCAAATACGCAGGGTTAGCCTGTTACTACCCTGTCAACTATCAACAGCAATACCACCAATGGTATGTGTCCTTTGGGAGACGCTGTACATAATAAGGTCCTTTCTGTCAGTCTTATAAACAAGTGAACTTGGCTTGGGAGTGGAGGCCTCGCAGGGGTCCAAACAGCATGCAGAGCCCTAGGATTTCCCACCTTAGCAATTTAACCCAATACCCATGGAGTCAGGAAAAGAGGGAAAGAAGACTCCTCCTTTGGAGGCAAACAATTGCTACAAACTGCTACTTTGTTTAATCTTGCAACAGCTTGACAAAGCTGGTTTTGTAATTTTTAAACCATGATTAAACGGAGGTTCAGAACAATCCAAACTAGTGCCAGGTGACCTTTGCCAAGGCTCTGGGGAACCCAGGGCTAAGTGGCCATCAAGCCCACGTCGGGCTGACTTCTCCACGTCCTGTTCCCTAAGGCTTTGTGCTTAAACACAAATCTTTAGAGGCAAGATTAGGTTACAGTCTTCTTTTTTACCTGTAAGAAATTAGTGCCTCCGGATTCTAGCTGTTTTGTTCACAAAAGGACCTTCCCTCATCTCCATCAACACCTCAGAGAAACACCCGGTTGCCCTCACGACTGAGCCAGGGCCCAGGTAGCGGCGAGTGGAGCGTGCCCTGACTTGGCCCCGACCTCTGCACGGCCTCCCTGAACCTCAGTTTCCCTACTCGTGACAACAGATTCAGACAACAGACCCCACTTAAAAGAACCGCGGACCAGGTTGACGAACGAGAGTATTAACTGCAGCGCCTATTCCTTCCAGGCACCGGACTAAGCGCTGGCCGATCATCACCTCCCGGAACCGCCAATGCAAGCTCCGGGGCGGGAAAGAGGCGGCGAGAATGCAAGGAGGTCCTCTTCCAAGCCCCGGGCTTGGGATCCCTGGGCGCCCGGCCAGCATTCGGGAAACGTGCCCCCAAAAGGCCGGCGCTTCCCGCTTCCCCGCGCCGCCCACCGCTCACCCGCCGCGGCTTCCGCCTCAGCTCCCGCTTCAGCTTTCGCTCGGGTGGGGGGGGAGGGGGCGATGCGGGGAACTCGGCAACCTTTACTTCCGGGTCCGGCCGCTGCTGGCGTACCTTCGTCTGAATTCCGGTGCGCGCACGTCGGCGTCCGAGAGTTCCGTGGCTCCCACGTTCCGGGAGCATGGTCTCCAGCCAGCCCTTGCTCGCCGCGGTCGGTTGGGGTCCCCAAACCCTCCCACCCAGATCCCTCCTCGCAGCGGTCCTTGGGGGGGGGTATCCCCAAGCCTCCATCCTGACCCCTCCCGGAGGCCTCCCCAAATCCTCCACCTTATTCTTCTCCGCTATTGCGATGCAAAAATGACAGTTGTTATAATGATTATGAAAACCGGATAAGCATGAAAATATATATGCTGTTGATAATTAAAATAATTAAAACTGCAGATGTGTGTATAGCAGGCTTCTTTCGATGCTATGCACCTTTGTGGAACGAACGAATGCACTGTGTAAAATATATCTGCAAGATGAATTGGGCAATAAAAGCAGTTTTTTTGTGTGTTAAAGCATTAGGATTATGGAAGACTTAAAATAATTTTCATGACCTTATTTTAAAATATCTTTTAAATAATAGCATATACACATTTCCCTTGCACCCCGCAGACACTTTCCCCAACCTGCCTTTATTGGAATACTAGTCCTGATAGATGCTCTGGAAAAAGAAAAGTTTTATGGTCAAATTAAGTTTGGGAAGTGCCAAAATTTAAAAGGCACAGTGAGATTCATTTTCAAAAGAGAACTCCTGATTCCAAACCCACTCTTTGGCAGGGTCTCCATCTCCAAAATGGCATCTTCCTGCTTGCTCAAGCCCAGTGCCTTGAAAGCATCCTGGATTTCTCTCCTGCCATCCCCGTCTTCAAAATATGTTTGAGATCCAATCAATCCTCCCACCTTCCACTGCCACCATCCTGATCCAAGCTCCATCTCCCTGGACTCCACCCTGCACCCTAAGGTCTGTTCTCCATACTGTTATAGCAGTCAGTACTAAAATTGGATCTAAGGAATGTGGCCAGTTGGCAGAGAGGCAACACCTGAGCCCCTCTGCTGTTTTAATCCAATTTGGGTTCATTCGCCCACCAGGAGGTAAGACCTGAGGCCAGCAGGGGGCGCTGAATAGTCAGCTGCCTCCCCCCACCCCCGCCCCCTCGCCCCTCGACCTGGAGAGCCTTGCAGCCTTCCCTCAGATCTCCCAGGAAACTGCAGGTCAGGCCTTCCTGTGGACCCTCAGGTTGACAAATGACCCATATTCAGAGAGGAACCCTTTGATCTTCCTTCCTTACTACACAGGTGCCTGGTAGTGGTGGATGGGATACCTGAGAATTCCCGGATCTCTCTTCTCTCTCCTTGGTTATAGGCTTGATGGGGTTTTGGAGTGATGGGAGTCCCAAACTGACGGCCAAGAAAGAATTCTTAAGACGTCTTTCGTGCAAAAGAAGGGGATTTTATTAAAGCACAGGGACAGGACCCGTGGGCAGAACGTGCTGCCCTGGGGTTGTGGCTGGTGACTGATTGTATACCTTCAGGTTGGGAGGGGGTTAGGGATAGTGTTTAGTCTCTAAGGAATTTTGGAAGCAAGTTTTCCAGGACCTTGAGGGGTTAGCTGCTGTTAGAAAAAGGTCATTTATTACTGTTTAGTAAAAACTCAGGCATGAGACCCTTTAGATGTATATCAGTGGGTCATAAACTTGGAATTTGATTGTCAACATATATCTTGGGGGTGGGGGTGAGATAAGGAAGTTTCCAAAGGAATTTTTGGTTCAGGTTTATTTATTATTATTATTATTATTAAATGTTTTATTTTATTTTCGAGAGAGAGAGAGACTGAGCACAAACAGTGGAGGGACAGAGAGAGAGAGGGAGACACAGAATCCCAAGCAGGCTCCAGTCTCTGAGCTGTCAGCACAGAGCCCAACATGGGGCTCAAACTCACAAACTGTGAGACCATGACCCGAGTTGAAGTTGGACGCTCAACCAACTGAGCCACCCAGGCCCCCCCTAAAGAAATGTTTATATGTTAAAGTAGACTTACAAGATCCTGGGGTTCAGGATAATGTTAACCTAAGATTGCCTTTTGCCCTTAGCAAAGTGTCACCATCGAGGCAGCTGAGCTCCCAGAAGAAGGTCACTCTGCCTGTCTCAAGGATGTGTCAATGAGCTGTAAACAGTAAGAAATTTTCATTTTTCATTTGCCTTTGTTGGTCACATCAGGCTGAGCCACGGTTTCAATAATGTTGTTAATAGTTAACACCCACTCAGTGCTTATTCTGTTCCAGACAGTTTTCTATTATTAGTGCATTTCATTCTCATTGCTATTAATAAGACAATTATTAATAACAATTATTGATATCACTATTCTTATTTTACACATGAAGAAATAGGTCACACAGGTGTAAATGGCAGAGCCAGCTTTCAAGAGTAAGCAGCTCCGTTCCAGAAGCCAAGTCCTCAACCACTGGCTGTGGGGCTTCTCACTGCCTTCTCATTCTCTTTATCTTTTCAGGCTTCAGTCTGTGCTGACTCAGCTGGCCTCAGTGTTGGGATCCCTGAGAGACAAGGTCACCATATCCTGTAGCGGAAGTGGCAGCAACGTTGTGGGATATACCTCAAACTGCCAGCAGCTGCAAGTTCCTCAAAGTCCTCCTTTACAAGAAAAACAATCAGCCCTTGGGATTCCTGACTCGTACTCTGGCTCCAAGTTGGGCACATGGTCCTCCTGACTATTGCTGGGCTCCAGGCTGAGACAAAGCTAGTTATTCCTGTCACTCCTATGACATCTCAGTTAAGCCTGCATGGCTCAGAGCTCCAGACCCCAAGTGAGATACAAACCTTTCGTCTCCTCCAGCACATTCATGACACCTGCTGGGTAAATTTTACTGTTTCTTGTTACCAAGATGGTTTAAGTCCATTCTGGCATTTTTGTGTTTTTAGTACTCACATCTTACGTATGCCGGTTCTACACGCATCTCTGCTTTCATGGCTGACTGTGGCATATTGATAACACTGACCTTTGTACTTGGAAGTCAGTTTGGCTAGACCTAAAATTCTTTGCTCATGTTTTCCTTCCTCGAATATTTTAAATATGTGACTCCAGTTTCTTCTGGTATAAAACATTGCCTTCAATAAGTAAGGGTAGAAAGAGAGGGAGACAGAATCTGAAGCAGTCTCCAGGCTCCGAGCTGTCAGCACAGAGCCTGACTTGGGGCACAAACTCACAAATGTGAGATCATGATCTGAGCGGAAGTCGGGTGCTTAGCTGACTGAGCCACCCAGGCACCCCTGATTTTTCTTTCTCTTGTAAGTTATTATTATTATTACTTTGCCTCGATGCCCAACGTATATTTCTTTTCATTTTAAGTTTATTGATTTTACTAGAATACATCCCGTGTTGGTCATTGGGATCAGTTTTCTCAGGTGTACAGTTTCCCTTGGAATATATGGTTTCAAAAATGTTTTTTTTTTTCAAATTTAAGGAAAGTTTCTTTGTTCTGTACTATTTGTACTTGACTTTGTACTGTTCTCTTGTTTTGGCTTTCCTTTTCAGGATCTCCTAATATACAGGTGTTGGATTCTTTTAGTGTGTACCTGTCTTTTAAACTTGTAAATTTTTCTTGAATTTGTTTTGTCAGTCTATTTTATATACTTGAAAGAGAAGAACACAGGTGGGAAACTTACATGAACTGATCTCAACCCTTTCCATAAGGCAGTCATCAAATATCACGGTACTGGTGTAAGGAGAAAGACAGATCAATGAAATGTAATAGAGCTTCCAGTCAAGGACAAACATCAACTGATTTTTTTGACAAGGGCACCAGAGCAATTCAATAGGAGAAAGGAAAGTCTTTTCAATAAGTGGTGCTTGGTGCTCGCTTCGGCAGCACATATACTAAAATTGGAACGATACAGAGAAGTAAAAACTGAGAACAAACTGAGGGTTGATGGGGGGTGGGAAGGAGGGGAGGGTGGGTGATGGGTATTGAGGAGGGCACCTTTTGGGATGAGCACTGGGTGTTGTATGGAAACCAATTTGTCAATAAATTTCATATATAAAAAAAAAATAAGTGGTGCTTGAAGTAAATAAACCTCAACTCCCATGGGCTAAAAAAAGTTAATGTAAAACTTAACAGTTAATGTAAAAAAAAGTTACTGTAAAAGACAATAAAGGGCAGTCATCATAAATGTACACTTGATGATTCCATTCATATGCAAACACCTGTGTTACCACCATCCAGATGAAGATAAGGAAAACTCCCAACACCCCAGAAGGCACTCTTATTGCCTGCCCAGTCAGTACTCCCTCTTACATTCTGCTATTAAGGTTTGAATTTGCCCTGTGCTTTGTGTGTGCGTGAGTGAATATGTGTATTTAGTGTGGATTCAGGCTCTAGTCAGGAAGCAGTGCCTGTAGGGGCGTCTGGGTGGCTCAGTCAGTTAAGCATCTGACTTCAGCTCAGGTCATGATCTCACACCGAGCTGAAGCTCGGAGCCTGGAGCCTGCGTCAGATTCTGTGCCTCCCCCTCCCCTCTATCCCTTGTGCACGCTGTCTCTCTCTTTCTCAAAATTAAATAAATAAACATTTAAAAACATAAAAAAAAAAAAAAAAAAAAAAAAAAAAGGAAGCAGCTCCTGTAATCTCTTTCCACAAGCAGCAGGGGGCGCTGTGGGCACATCTCTGATTGTTGGCCAGGTTGTTGCAAGAGGACCAAGTTCTGGCTACTTATTTATTTAAGTCCCTTCCTCCCCAGGAATGGGTAGTTCTCTATCTTTTCCTATTCCCAGCCTAACTCCATTTCCATCTGAGGATACCATTGGATGTTATTCTTTGGGGGTGGGATGGGGCACAGGGCAGTGGTGGAGTCAGGGCCCAGGCCCTGAGGCAGCAGGGGCTTGTGGGACTGTCCCTTGGGTCTGCTTTTGGCTGGGCAACTAGCCCTCTGGTTTCCTGTCTGCCAACTTCTGCTCAGGCTCCCTGGGGATGAGGGGCACCAGAGGGATCCCTAATGTGCAGAAAGGATGCCCTCCTGCCAGGATGCTGGGGAGGAAAGAGCAGGGAGGAAGGAACAGAGTTTCCCTGTAGGGGGTGGGAGCCTGTGGGACCCAAGACAGGGGATGGAGAGGTACTTCTTCTGCTAGCTTTAGATTGTTCTTCTTTTCCTCATTACTCAAGTGTAAAGTTAGGTTATTGATTTGAGATCTTTCTTCTTTTTTTAAATGTTTATTTATTTTGAGAGAGAGAGAAAGCATGAGCAGGGAAGGGGCAGAGAGAGAGGGAGACAGAGAGAGAGGGAGACAGAGAATCCCAAGCTGCCTGGCGCCCTCAGCACAGAGCCTGATGGGGGACTCGAACTCACAGACCATGAGATCATGACCTGAGCCGAAAATCAAGAGTTGGTCGCTTAACCTGCTGAGCCACCCAGGCACCTCTCTTTCTTCTTAATACAGGCATTGATAGCTCTACCTTTCCCTCTAAGCGCTGTCTTTGTTGCATCCCATACCTTTTGGTATGATGTGCTTTCATTTTCATTCCTCTTCCACTATTTTCTCATTTCCCTTGTAACTTTTTTCTTTGATGTATTGACTAAGAGTGTGTTGTTTGATTTCCACGTATTTGTAAATTTTACTTTTTCTTGTTACTGATTTCTAGCTCATTCCATTATGAGCTAGAAAAGATATTTTGAGTGATCATGGTCCTTGCAAATTTATGAAGATTTGTTTTGTGACCTAACATATGGTCAATTCAGAGAATGTGCATGTGTACTGGAGAAGAACGTGTGTTCTGTTGTTGGGCGGCATGTGCTGTATATGTCTGTTAGGTCTAATTGGTTTACAGTGTTGTGCACAGCCTCTATTTCTTTATTGATCTTCTGTCCAGATATTTTATCCATTATTGAAAAGGGCATATCTAAGTCTCCATTATTGCAGAACTGTCTGTTTCTCCCTTGTCAGTGTTTGCTTCATATATCTGGGGTTCTGTTGTCAAGAGACAATGTCTTTCTTTGTCTCTTGTGACTGTTTTTGACTTAAAATTCACTTTGTCTGATATTAGTATAGCTATGTCAGCTACTTCACTCTTTGGTTACTATTTGCATGGAGTGAATTTTTCCATTCCTTTATGTATATGTATGATTCATATATAATCATTTTTGAATCATATATGAATCATTTTTATTTTTAAAATATAATTTATTGTCAAGTTAGCTAACAAACAGTGTGCTTTTGGTTTTGGGGGTAGATTCCTGTGATTCATCGCTTACATACAACACCCAGTGCTCATCTCAACAAGTGCCTTCCTCAATGCCCATCACCCATTTTCCCCTTTCCCCGCCCCCATCAACCCTCAGTTTGTTCTCTGTATTTAAGTCTCTTACAGTTTGCCTCCCTTTCTATTTGAAACTACTTTTACCTCTTCTCTTCCCTCATGATCTTCTGTTAAGTTTCTCAAGTTCCACATAGGAGTGAAAATATATGTCTTTCTCTGATTGATTTATTTCACTTAGCATAATACCTTCCAGTTCCATCCACATTGTTGCAAATGACCAGATTTCATTCTTTCTCATTGCCAAGTAGTTACATGAATCATTTAAAAATGCATTCTGCTTATCTCTGCCTTTTGATTAGAAAATTTAATCTATTTACATTTAAAGTAATTACTGATGGGGTGCCTGGGTGGCTCAGTCAGTTGGGTGTCTGACTTCTGCTCAGGTTATGATCTTGCGGTCTGTGAGTTCGAGCCCTGTGTCGGGCTCTGTGCTGACAGCTTGGAGCCTGGAGCCTGCTTAGGATTCTGTGTCTCCCTCTCTTTCTGCCCCTCCACTATTCATGCTCTGTCTCTCTCTATCCTTCAATAATGAATAAATGACAAAAAAAAAAATAAAGTAATTACTGATAAGGCAGGACTTCTGCCGTTTGGCTATTTGTTCTTTCACCTTCCCTTGAAGAGACTGTACCCTCCAGAAGGGCAGGGCCTTGGCTGCCACCAGCACCTCTGAAACCTTCATACCTAGCATGGTCTTTGGCAGAAGATGTTCACTGAAAGAATAATGAATGAAGCATTGCTTGTTGATATAACTTTCTCCTCCCCATAGGTTACTACCCCTAACTAATCCAGGATAGTAACTTCCCAGTTATGACCACAAGTCTGTGAACAATCCCTTCCTGGCTTGGGCCTTAAATTGAGAATATTCAGGGGGTTCATGGCCTCTGTGTCTAAAAGGATGCTTCTCCCTTGTTCCCTGCTCACCTGAAGAAACATCTTGGTTTTAAAATCGTCCAGACTCCTGAGGTGGGCAAGAAAATTACTGAGATTGTATTCTATCACTCTTTCTCAGAGAGATGCCAGTGGAATCATGGCCCTGTTCAGTTTGGCCAAGAGTCCCAGGCCTGGAGAAGCCTTCTCATAGCAACAGGGGAAAGTCCCACTCCAGCATCTCTGCCTCCCAGAGAGAGTCTGGCTCCAGCACCCACAACACCATCTTGATGAAGTATCTGATGCTATCTTGATCACACTGTCTGGCAGCAGAGGAGCAGAGAGCCTACTCTTAGCTTGATCTCATCTAGGAGATAGAGAAGAACTTGTCCGTCTTGCAGAAATAGCTCAGTACAAGGTCTTTGCATATTTCTTTTTTATTTAATTTGCTTATATTTTATTTTATTTTATTTTATTTTGAGAGAAAGAGAGAGGGTGCAAGTGAGTGAGGAGGCAGAGAGATACAGAGGGAGAGAGAGAGAGAGAGAGAGAGAGAGAGAAAGTGGGGCTTACCCAGAGTGGGGCTAGAGCTCCCTCGATGTGGGACTCAAACTCACACAATGTGAGATTATGACCAGAGCTGAAGTCAGATGTTTAATAACTGAGCCACCCAGGTGCCCGGTCTGTGCATATTTCTATTGCCTTGTGCTGCATCAGGCTCTGTGCTGACAGCTCTGGCTGTCACCCAAGCTGCCTTGGGCTCACCTCCTCTCTGTCTGGGTCACTGGCTTGACTGCACATTTATGGCTGCTGCTTGGGAACAGCATGAGCATGTGTTCTATAGATCCTGTTACAAGTCTAGAATCAGGTCAAATTCTTCAGCTTTGGCTTCCTAGGGGGATGGGAGAGGTTGGTTTCGAGAGGCTGACTTTCAGGATAGTGTACCACCACATAATAAGCCCTGAGGCCAGAGACCTCAAGCAAGGGCAGGACTCCTGGTCCTCAGGCCTATTTCCCTGCTGCCAGCCTGTCCCTCCTTCCCCTCATCCATCCTTATTCCCTCTCAGATCCTTCCTCATTCCCATCCTTAGTACGTATCCATATCACTCCTACAGGAGGTACACACCTCTCACTAACCAACCTCATCTGCATCAACCTTGACCAAATCAGCTTTGTACCATCCCAGCCTCTCCTTCCTCACCTGACTGTAACTCTCTGACTCTCCTCTACCTGCCTCCAGCCCTGATGTTATGGAAATAAGCCCCATCTTGGGAAAGGGTCAGATCTGCACCATGGCTTTCACTGCCTCTTCAGTCAACTAGAAAAAGCAGAAAGAATCAGAGGTGAGAAGAGGCTCTTGGGGAACTCTTCCAGGCGGCCAAGAACTGAGGCCTTGCCTCTCACCGTGTTTCAGGCTGCAACTACCAAGAGCATGGAAGGGGCTGGGTTCCTTACCTGGATGGAATTTGCTGCAGGATTTTTTTTTAATGTTTATTTATTATGGAGAGAGAGACACACTCACAGAGTGTGAGCAGGGGAGGGGCAGAGAGAGAGAGGGAGACACAGAATCTGAAGCAGGCTCCAGGTTCTGAGCTGTCAGCACAGATGCACAGATGACAGCCGTCATACACACAAATGCAGCTGTCTGCATTTCTCCAGGTTCTGAGCTGTCAGCACAGAGCCCGAAGCGGGGCTCAAATTCATGAGCTGTGAGATCATGACCTGAGCCGACATTGGACATTTAACCAATTGAGCCACCCAGGTGCCCCATTGTGGCAGGATTCCGGAGAGCACATTTAGGGGGCATGCTCTCCCTCATGGAACAGACAAGGAAAACCAAAGCCTCTTCAGCAGCTGCCTCTGGAGAAGCCAGAGTTATGCTAACTTTGTTCTAAGTCTCCATTTAGTACCTGAAATCCTCAACTCTGCTTCTGCCTGGTGAGAGAGACCCACAATACAAGAACCCCAGCAAAGTGCCCTGTATGATTTCAGGAAAATTGCAGCTGCCAAGCCTGGGCACATGAGGCTAGAAGGGCCCTCACTGGGCAAATTTAGCTGAGGCTCACTGGCCGTAGGAGGAGGTGAACCTGACTTGGCCCCACTGGGCAACACGGGCAATTGTCTCGGAAAGGCTTCTGACTGGCTCCCCTGGAGTAGGTGCCTTGCTTTTGATCATCAGGTAGGAGCCAAGAGGCAAGGGTCACCCCTAGAGTAGGACCATCCCAATCCCTTGGGTCCCCATTCACAGTACTGAGACTGAACCCAACTGGAAACAGTCCAAGTCCTCAAGGCTTGGTGGGGCAAGGTAGAGGAGAGTCATTCAGACTCTGTCCCCTCTTTCCCAGGCATGCAGGAATAACTGCTTTATGACCCTTAGAACAGAACTATCTAGGAAGGGTAGGTCAATTTACCGACAATATAATAATTCTTTTTAAAAAGTTAAAAAAATGTTTATTTATTTTTGAGAGAGAGAATGTGAGCTGGGGAGGGGTGGAGAGAGAAGGGGACAGAAGATGCAAAGCAGGCTCTATGCTGGCAGCAGAGATTTCGATGCAGGGCTGGAACTCACAAACCATGAGATCATCACCTGAGCCAAAGTCGGATGCTTAACTGACTGAGCCACCCACGTGCCCCCAGCAATATAATAATTCTAAACATGTATGCACATAATAAAATGTTCTCAAAATATATAAAACATAAATTGATAGAACTACAGGGAGGAATTAATAAACCCCCATCACGGTGGGTGATTAATACATCTATGTTGATTAACTATATGACCTGGTATATACATATTATATATACAAAATATGTACATATATATATATATATATATATACAAAATTCCAAACTAAACTTTAGCAAACAAGACCCAAAAGAGTGTTAAAAGCCCAGGTAGAGGAGAGTCAGAAAGTTACATGTCAGGGGCGCCTGGGCGGCTCAGTTGGTTAAGTGCCTGACTTTGGCTCTGATCATGATCTTGCAGTTTGTGAATTCAAGCCCCATGTCAGGCTCTATGCTGACAGCTCAGAGCCTGGAGCCTGATTTGGATTCTGTGTCTCCCTCTCTCTGCCCCTCCCACGCTTGCTATCCTCTCTCTCAAAGATAAATAAACATTAAAAAATTAAAAAAAAGGACAACATGTCATAATCAGGTTAGGTTCACCCAGCAATGGTTGAACTAAATGAAATTGTGTTTGGTCAAAAATAAATGAAAGAAGAAAATAATGCTATCATCTTGAAATAGGTAGAAAAAGCATCTGGTAAAATTCAACACTCGGTTTATGCTGTAAAAGAAGAAATAAGAAATCAAACGCATAAGGTTTGGAAAGGAAGAAAAAAACCACAATTATTTGCAGATAATATGAACTTCTACTTAGAATGTTGAGAAGAATCAATTGACAAATTAATAGAAATTACAGGAGAGATTTATAAGGTGACTTGTAAAATCAATGCATGAAAGCCAATTGCATTTCTATATACTAGCAATAATTAGAAAATGTAATAATACGGGTGCCTGGCTGGCTCAGTCAGAAGAGCGTGTGACTCTTGATCTTGGGGTTGTTAGTTTGAGTCCCACACTGGGTGTAGAGATTACTAAAAAAAATAATAATGAACTTAAAAAAAAGAAAATGTAATAAGAAAAAGCATATACCACACCAAAAAAATTATAAGATATCTAGGGATAAATCTATAAAAGTTTTTGGAGATCTATATAGGGCTACTTATAAAACTTTAAAAAATAAATTTAAAAAGGGGTGCCTGGGTGGTTCAGTCGGTTGAGTGTCTGACTTTTGATTTTGGCTCAGATCATGATCTCACAGTTCATGAGTTCCAGCCCCGCGTTGGGGTCTGCGCTGAGAGTGCGGAGCCTGCTTGGAATTCTCTCTCTCCCCTTCTCTCTCTCTCTCAAAATAAATAAATAAACTTAAAAAAATAAATTTAAAAAGGCATAAATAAATAGCTCATGTTTATGGATAAGAAAACAATATCAGAAGGATGTCAGTTCTCTCTATATTGACCTTTAGATGCAATGCAATTAAAATAAAAACCCCAGTAAAGTCTTCTGTGGATCTTAACAAAGTGATTCTAAAATTTACAGTAAAGAGTAAAGGGACAATAATTGCCTAGAGACTTCCAAAGAAGATGATTGGATTGGGGGTGATCTTTAGGGAGGGAGACTTGGTCTACCAGATACTGACCAATGTGAACAGACAACACAGAAATAGACCCATATGTGTGACTCTGAATTATGACACAGGTAGCATGTCACATCAGTGGAAATTGATATTATAATAAATGGCTATTTATGCACACACACACAAAAAAAGACTCCGGATTCTTACTTCAGACAAATAAGCACAGAAAAACAAACTTCAGATGAATTCAAAACTTGTAGGTTAAAAGTAAAACTTTAAGCCTTTTACTTGAAAATATAGGTGAATATCTTTCTGACTTAAGGTAGGATATGATTTCTTTTTTTTTTTTTAATTTTTTTTTCAACGTTTATTTATTTTTGGGACAGAGAGAGACAGAGCATGAACGGGGGAGGGGCAGAGAGAGAGGGAGACAGAGAATCGGAAACAGGCTCCAGGCTCTGAGCCATCAGCCCAGAGCCTGACACGGGGCTCGAACTCCCGGACCGCGAGATCGTGACCTGGCTGAAGTCGGACGCTTAACCGACTGCGCCACCCAGGCGCCCCAGGATATGATTTCTTAAGACACAAAAAGTGATAACTACAAAAGGATTGATATATTTGATTATATTACAATTAAGTGGGTGGAGCTTAAAGAGTCACGGAAGCCCATATGGTTCTCAGGGTTTCTGGAGAAAGAGCTCTTGGGACCCTCCCCTGTGACCTGGACTGAGCAAGTCCTCACATTCCCTTCTACACAAAACAAATAATTGAAGGGGTACTTGGATGGCTCAGTTGGTTAAGCATCTGATTTTGGCTCAGGTCATGATCTCACAGCTCCTAAGTTCAAGCCCTGGATTGGGCTCTGTGCTGTCAGCGAAGAGCCCACTTCGGATCCTCTGTTCTCCTCTCTCTGACCCTTCCCTTCTCTCTCTCTCTCTCTCAAAAATTAATAAACATTAAAAAAACCAACAACAAATAATTGAAGAACCACTACAATGTGCAGGTATATTCTGTGAAAACCAGAAAAACCCTCATGTAAACAAATGGTTCAAATATGAATTTTCTGCACAAGAGAAGCTACTTCCCTGTCTCCCCTAAAATATCTAAGGAGGGACACCTGGCTGATGGAGTTGATGGGGTCAACTTGATCTTGGGTCGTGAGTTTGAGCACCACGTGTGGCATAGAGTTTACTTAAATTTTTTTTTTAGAGTTTATTTATTTATGTTGAGAGGGAGAGGGAGAGAAAGGGAGAGAGAAAATCCCAAGCAGGCTATGCGCTGTCCACACAGAGTCCAACACAGGGCTCGATCCCATGAATCATGAAATTATGACCTGAGCCGATATCAAGAGTCGGACACTCAGCAGACTGAGCCACCCACGTGCCCATGTTTACTTAAAAAAAAGTTAAAATATGGGGCGCCTTGGTGGCTTGGTCGGTTAAGCGTCTGACTTCGGCTCAGGCCATGATCTCGCTGTCCGTGAGTTCGAGCCCCGCGTCGGGCTCTGTGCTGACGGCTCAGAGCCTGGAGCCTGTTTCAGATTCTGTGTTTCCCTCTCTCTGACCCTCCCCTGTTCATGCTCTGTCTCTCTCTGTCTCAAAAATAAGTAAACATTAAAAAAAATAAAAAAAAAAGTTAAAATATTTAAGGATATCTTAGTGATAAAAGGGGGGGGCAATATAAATAGTAATTCTTTTAACCTAGTGAAATAAAAAGAAAAGCAAACCATATTATCGTATGGAATGATGAATAATGTAGATTTATAATTCTTTATAATTTTTTTTTGTATTTTTATTGAAGGGACCTACAGAAAATGATGGGATTTCACTGCACCCTGGGAATAATGCGTGGATCAGCTGAGTATGTCTGCATGGCCACATCCAGACGGGAGTAAGTCATGTGGAATCAGAGGCTATTTGGGGAAGCATTTGGACTCTCAGCACAGCTGTGCATTAGCCCCTAGTCTCTTTTTCTATATCAGAAATGATCCTCTAACCAGTACTTTTCTGCTCTCCCACCTGGAGGGTTTGCCCCCACTCAGGTGTCTGCTCAAATGCGCAGGCTGGGCAGATTGTCGTGTTCTCACTCTCTGCCCAGGGAGAACTTGCTTGGTACTTTTATTTCAAATAGTCCCTTTAGGGGCGCCTGGGTGGCTCAGTTGGTTAAGTGTCCAACTTCAGCTCAGGTCATGATCTTGAGGTTCGAGAGTTCGGGTCCCACATCTGGCTCTGTGCTGACAGCTCAGATTCTGTGTCTCCCTCTCTCTCTGCCCCTCCCCCATAAAAAAAAATAAGCATTAACAAAAAAATCAAATAGTCCCTTTGGTGCCCACCTCATCAGTACCCCCAACAGCTTTCACATGAAATCAATGCCATTCATTTGTGAGCCTGTTTACACCAGGGCAGGGACATAGTGTTATTTTTGATCTATTCTCAGTTCTTGCAAAATATCTGTCCCTGGCAAGTACTTAGCAAGCACTGTATTTATCATATAAGTGGATAATGCAAACATCACCACTGCTGGTAGGCTTTGGGAGGTGATGCATGGTATCCAAGCAGGGCCTCTACTGGTGAAGAGAAGGTGGAACAAGTGTAGCTGCTGGGTCTGGGGCAGAGGCCCTCTCCTGCCCTGTGCAGGAATTGTGTGAGGAATCTCCTGGGTTCAGGGGAGCTGGGGACCAGGGAGCGGGACGGAGCTCCCGGGCCTGGGCAGAAGAAGCGTGGAGCAAGTGAGGCACTGAGGCCTTTTCCACTACATTTGGCCTCTTTCCCATACAACTTTGGCTCTGGGAGTTGCATGGGCTGTGCCAGAATGCTCCAATGGAACTTCAGTGAGGCAAGGAGAACAGAAGGTAACAAGCAGGCCAGTGGTGTGGCCTGAAGGTCCGGTCTCTGCCGGCTTACTGGGGAGTGGGCTGTGTGGCTCACTGGGTGCTCTGTAAGCCTTTCCCACCTGGCTGATTCTCTGGCTCCTCTCTGGCTCTGTGTCAGTTTGATCCTGGTCTTCTAGTGCACCTCCTGCATTTGCGCCAGTCACTCATAAGTCCCCCTGCCTCCTTCTTGTGCCTCCACCTGCATAAGCCTTGATTGCATTCCAGCGGCGTGGTGCTGGGGGCCGCCTGAGTGGCTCAGTCGGTTGTGTGTCCGACTTCTGGTCAGGTCATGATCTTGCAGTTCAGTTTGTGAGTTCGAGACCCACATTGGCTCTCTGCTGTCCACCTGTCAGCACAGAGCCTCTTTAGATCCTCTGTTCCCCTCTCTCTGCCCCTACCCAACTTGCGCTCTCCCCTACCAATAAATAAATAAATAAATAAATAAATAAATAAATAAACTACAGACCAACCTCACTTATAAATACCAATGAGGGGCGCCTGGGTGGCGCAGTCGGTTAAGCGTCCGACTTCAGCCAGGTCACGATCTCGCGGTCCGGGAATTCGAGCCCCGCGTCAGGCTCTGGGCTGATGGCTCAGAGCCTGGAGCCTGTTTCCGATTCTGTGTCTCCCTCTCTCTCTGCCCCTCCCCCGTTCATGCTCTGTCTCTCTCTGTCCCAAAAATAAATAAACGTTGAAAAAAAAAATACCAATGCAATGACACTGAGCAGCACATGAAAATAAGAACAGCACATGAGTGACTAAGTGAGAAATACTAGAAATGCAGGGATAGTACATTATGAGGAAATCTTTAAAGTTCACCATATTAATGACACAAAAGAGGGGGAAAATCCCATATAATCATCTCCATAAAGGAGAAAAAATGTAAAGGAGTCATACACTCAATAATCTGAAATTTGGATACAGGTGTCTTAACAAAATTCATTTCTGGGTTATTTATAGTTTGAAAATAAAAAATAACTGTCAATAAGAATTATGATGGGATAAGTATTTAAGATGATAATGAATCTATTTTAAGTAAAATGAAATAATTTAGGCAGGCTATTAATTTTTATTTATTTATTATTTTTTAATATGAAATTTATTGTAAAATTGGAGTCTATTAATTTTTTAAGCATAAAAGATTTTACTGTGTAGTGTGTTTGACTGTATTAAGATATATATGCTCCAGGTAATTCTTTTTTTTTTTTTTTTTTTTTAATTTTTTTTTTCAACGTTTATTTATTTTTGGGACAGAGAGAGACAGAGCATGAACGGGGGAGGGGCAGAGAGAGAGGGAGACACAGAATCGGAAACAGGCTCCAGGCTCTGAGCCATCAGCCCAGAGCCCGACGCGGGGCTCGAACTCACGGACCGCGAGATCGTGACCTGGCTGAAGTCGGACGCTTAACCGACTGCGCCACCCAGGCGCCCCAACTCCAGGTAATTCTTAAAGGAAAAACAGCAAGATGTTACTGTGGCTGGTTTTCACTCTCCTCTTTACACAGCTTTGTAAACATTCTTATCTGCTCACACATTTCTTTCAACTGACTTGTGTATACTTCCCTTTGGCTTCAGAGATTGGAGGGGATGGTTGGAAGTGTACATGAGGCTCTTTTTGTGATCAATTGTAAGCAGACACACATCAAGTTAGAAGACTACCAGACTGGTTGAAGAATGATATAAAAACATGGAGAGCAAAAAGAAAATGGAATGAATGGCTACCAAATCTCTACCTGGTATAGCACATTTTAGACTTAAACAACAGTAACTCTAAAAGCTCACATTAAACACATTCGATTTCAATACCAGTTTATAACCAATAACTCATTTAATCTTTACACACACACACACACACACACACACACACACACACACACACAAACAATTTACAAGGTATGTAGTACCTTATTCCCATTTTTGAGCTGAGGAATTCTTTGCTTGAGGTCATGTGGCTAGTAATTGGAGCCACACGATCTTAACATTGCATACTCTTCCCCCGTGGAAGGTACTCAGCTCAGAGGACAGTTGTGAAGATGAGGTGTGCTAAGTCATGTTTGTTTCCTCAACCCAGTGCCTGCCATGTTGTAAGTAGTCATTAAATGATAGCTATTACTAGTATTATTATTAAATTATTAATATTAGTGTTGACTTGTGCATAGCTGGGGTCCCATGTGAGAGGCTTTCCAACCATTTTGTTCAATCCATGTACTTCAATATGGCACACATGTGAGAATATCCCCCCACTCTGTGATTATATAAATTAATAAAGAGTTAAGACCAGGAAAATAGAGGCACTGACAGTGGAAAATTTTTAACTCACCAGTTAGTGAAATTGTGGATCAGGATGATGTTGTAAGAGAGTAATGAGCTAATGGGGCTGTCCTAGTTGCTGGACAATGTTCTAGTCAGGAGTCCATGAGTGGCACTACTTTGGGATGAGCACCACATTCTGGAGTCTGGCTCTCAGCACTTGCATCCAGAAATTAGATACAGAGAATTATTTAGGCTCTTAGAAATTACTAAAATGAGCCAGACTAACCAAATAACTAATCTTTACATCATGTTGTCAATTATGTATGTATAATTAGAGACATGCCTCTCCTAGAGGAGAGGGGATATTCTGTCCCCTTATTGCCCTGGCAATGAGAACTCATTCTTGCTCCCAGTTGCCCATTGGAAATCACTCCAACGAGATTTCTTCTTTCCCAAATCCCACCAAAGCCGATAATGTGCTTTACTTTTCTGTAGCATTTACCACTATCTAAAATGATCTTATTTTCTCCTAGATTGTCTGCTTTCTTCCACTAGAATGGCAGGTTCTTGGATGTTTGTTCATTGCCATATCCCTAACTTCTAGAACAGAGCTTGATGCATAGCAGGAACTCAAATATATGTTTGAATGAGTAAATGTAATCTGGAGGTTGTAAATCCGAATTAGATGTATGTCAATTGAAACGTCTTTCCCTCAACAGAGAAGAGTTTCTTGGTAACTGAAGTCTGTTTCTGAATCAGTTTGTGCTCTCAGGAATCCTCCCTTAAAATACAATTTATTAGGTTTAAGCTGAGTTACAGAATAATGTGTTTTTTTGGTTCTCATTTCCATTCATTAGAAAGAAGACATGAGAAAATCAAAACCATGATGAGATACCACCTCACACCTGTCAGAATGGCTAACATTAAGAACTCAGGCTACAACAGGTGTTGGTGAGGATATGGACAAAGAGGAGCTCTTTTACACTGCTGGTGGGAACGCAAACTGGTGCAGCCACTCTGGAAAACAGGTTGGGGGGGGTCCTCAAAAAATTAAAAATAGAACTACTCTATGACCCAGCAATTGCACTACTAGGTATTTATCCAAGGGATACAGGTATGCTATTTCAAAGGGGGCACACACACCCCAATGTTTATAGCAGTGCTATCAACCGTAGCCAAAGTACGGAAAGAGCTCAAATGTCTATCAATGGATGAATGGATAAAGAAGAGGTGATATATATATCATATATATATATATATACACACATATATATATACATAAATATGTACATGTGTATATATATACACATACATATGTATATATACATATGTATATACATATACATATGTATGTGTATATATATACATATACGTATATGTGGATGGAACTAGAGGGTACTATGATGAGCAAAATTAGTCAGAGAAAGACAAGTATCATATGACTTCACTCATGAGGAATTTAAGATACAAAACAGATGAACATAAGGGAAGGGAAGCAAAAATAATATAAAAACAGGGAGGGGGACAAAACATAAGAGACCCTTAAATATAGAGAACAAACAGAGGGTTGCTGGAGGGCTTGTGGGAGAGGGAATGGGCTAAATGGGTAAGGGTCATTAAGGAATCTACTCCTGAAATCAGTGATGCACTATATGCTAACCAACTTGGATATAAATTTAAAAATAAATTAATTAATTAAAAAAAAGAAAGAAGGCATGAGAGATAGGGGAGGGTTGGCTATGCAATAGGGTGTGAAATCCATTAATTCCTTATCCTTTTAACACATAAATTTCTTAAGCTCCTATCATGTTAGATGTTGGATAAGGGGGATTCTTTTGCCTCATTACTCAGTATTAAAAAACAAAAAAGCAAAATTTGAATAGTTTTTCCAGCCAAAAGAAAATGCCGTTGAATGTGTGTCAAAATAAAGAAATAATCTCTATAAAGTATTGGATTTACCCTAAGTACAAAGCAGTTACTCATATAAGGTAGTGGGAATTCTGCCCAGAAACATCTAAGCCAGATGTGGGAAGTCCAGAAATGCTTTGCAGAGCAAGAAGCACAAAAGATGAGACCAGGATGTGTGGGAATAAGCCTGGAGAAGGGGGAGAACAAGTTTGTGAAGCTAACAGAAGAGCAAAGATAAAGGCACAGAAGCAAGGCAGAGTTGGGTCTGCTTGAAGAATCAAAGGAAGTTCCACCTGCTGGGAGCTTAGATTTTTATAAGGAACTTAATCTATTTCTTGCTTTAAGTCCCATTTCAAAGTATGGCTGGAAATTGTGCAGATATGCCTGACTCTATGCTGTTAATTTTTCTGTAGGATCTGTCAATATTTCCAGTTCTGTCTTATCATTTATTCTTTCTTGCATTTTTCCTTGTCCCAATACTGTTCCTGTCTCTATCCTTATTTCTTCGTAACACACAACCTTGTTATTTTTTACTTACTCTATTTTAAATAGTCCTTATTTTTAATTGGAAGCAAATAAAGCTTGTTATATTCATATTTTTTAAATGTTAATTGATTTCAATAGAGAGACAGAGAACGTGATGAGTAGGGGAGGGTCAGAGAGAGAGAGAGAGAGAGAGAGAGAGAGAATCCCAAGCAGGCTCCCTGTTGTCAGTGCAGAGCCTGATGTGGGGCTCAATCTCATGAACTATGAGATCATGACCTAAGCCAAAATCAAGAATGACCCACCCAGGTACCCCAGGAACTATATTCATATTTTTAAAGTGTAAGACAAAAGTTAGACACTCATGACTTTAAGAAGTGAATCAGATGGGCCCTGACGTTTTATGTTCTGCAGTACAGATCTGGTTAAATGGATGGGGCTTTTGGAATAGTTTGGCAATGGAACTTTACCTCTACCAGTTACCCGCTGAGTGACACTGTACATTTTACTTATGCTAAGCTTCAGTTTCTGCATCCATAAAATGAGTATATAAATAGAATGGGGGAGACAGTGTTGAGGAGAACGTCTTGTCCATCATTATTATTAGTATCTCAGGATGAGAACTCCTAGATCTCTAATTCAGAGAGGACTATCAGAAACACAGTGCTTACCCTAGGGATATTTTAGGAAGGCAATGAGCAAGCATTAAGAATGTAAAGCACCATGCAAAGGGAGAAACCATTTTCTAAGAGTATGTGGGAAGGAAGAGCTGCTAGAGGGACCTATCTCAACAGACCGAGGGTTCCAGAAAAGGATGAGACTCTGAAACAACTTAAGTAATATTACATTGGCAAAGGGCTTCTAGGAACTTCCATGAAAAGCCTCACTTAGGGACCAGCTGGATCCACATCCACTCACATCTGAGCATGCAGGGTCACAGAAAACCCCTCTGGGAACTCTGCGTGATGAGCCCAAAATGGCGGGTGGCGATTGCTCTTATGGCCTCGGGGCACAGGTGTGGAGCGGGAAGTTCATCCCTGCTCCCACTCTGTGGGCTACTAGTGGTGTGTTGTTTTTTAGTTCCTAGGGATTGACCAAGGCTGAGGCTCTTAAGGCCCAGATTGTGCCCTGTATTGGATCTCCATGAAGGATCTCTGCAGGCAGGGATGTGTTGGTTCTGAAAGGTCCGGAAGGCTGGTGAGCCAGAGAATGACACAATGTGTTAAGGCAGGGCGAGAAAAGTCTCTTCTTCCTCCTAGGACTGGAGGTAAACAATTTGCATAAAGCCCCTTACTAACTAGAGTCTTGATTAAAGCAAAAGAAAAAGATTAAAGAAAGCTCAAAAGGGCGGTGGGGCCAAGCCTCTCCATCATGGCATTGTTCCCAGCCTTTCCTCATGAGGTTTTCTTACTGCTTAGGAGAGTTATAGCAACATAGGCTGTGATGTAAAGTCATGTGATCTTGGCTTAAATCCTGGCTTTGTCTCGCTTCCTGTGTGATTTTGGTAAGTTACTTAAGTTCTCTAAAGCTCATATTTTTATCTTTAAAAGGGAGATTATAATTATACTTGTTTTAGAGTTACTGTGAGAAAATATATACATCACACAGCACTGAGCCTTATAGATAATGGGTACTCAATTTACAATTGTGCTTTTAACCTTATGTGAATTGATGAAAACGCTTGCCTATTTTGGTTCATCTTGTCCCAGGGGCCTTATGGCACTCTCCTGGCAAACTAGTGAGGCCAAAACAAACAGTCATTACGTGTTGAAAACTTTAGCAAAGAATGAAGTGGGTTCACATTGCTTTAAAAAGGGAAAAAGAACATTGAAAGGTAAGTTGTCACCATAGTTTACAACCTTTAGGTTCATGAAAGGATTCTCAGAGGAAGAGACAATAGGAGGGAGAAAAGAATGAATAAACATTCTGGACAATTGGAATAGCATGTGAGAAGGCCCTGAAATGAGCTGGAGCATGGTAGGTGTGGAGAACTGAAGTTAGCCTCTAACTGAGATATTAAAGCAAAGCATAGGTAAAGAGAAAAGCAGGGCCACATCTTGTATGGCCTTATAAGTCTTGTTAAACGGCGGTCATTGAAAGTATCCTTCTTGATCATGTATTTGTAATATATGCATTAAATTAATAATCTTAGGATATGGACAGTGTGGAATTGGCAAACTACTGCTATCCCGTATGGTAACAGAAGCTAACTTTCTTCCATGAATGCTCTACTTCAAGTGGTTGATTTTCAGGGAGTCCTCTTAGAGAGGATCCTGGAGTTATCTGAATAAAAGGTCACCCTAAAGCTGTCACTGCCAATTCAGCCCCATCCAGCCATGGTTTTGAAGATGAAGATTCCTAAATGGAGCACTGAAGGAAGAGGAGACTAAAAGACATATATGGCCTTGCTTTGTGAGAGAATCTTTCCATTGTCTTCAGATATTGGCAGCAAGATCTAAACAACTGAAATTTCCCAAGGATGAGAAGGAAACTCTACCAAATCTACCAGAGAAACAGTGCTTGAGTGGGGCTTCTGCATGGACTCAAATGGTCCGGGGTGAAACTTCACTCTCTGACTGAGTTATTTGACTACGTAATCTTTTTGAACCTTGGTCATGAAATTATTGGCAGGAGCAAGCCAAATATTTCATGGAGAGCTCTACCCTAATGCCTGGCATGTACTAAGGCCTCAATAAATCCTAGTCACTATGCGAGGCACATGCGTGGCTTAGTCGGTTAAGTGACTCTTAAAAAAATGAAAAAAAATTTTTTTCTTTGCTTTTATTTTTTTAACTTTATTTTTTAAAAATTTACATCCAAATTAGCATATAGTGCAACAATGATTTCAAGAGTAGATTCCTTAATGTCCCTTACCCATTTAGCCCATCCCCCCTCCCACAACCACTCCAGTAACCCTCTGTTCTCCATATTTAAGAGTCTCTTATGTTTTGTTCCCCTCCCTGTTTTTATGTTATTTTTGTTTCCCTTCCCTTTTGTTCATCTGTTCTGTGTCTTAAAGTCCTCATATGAATGAAGTCATATGACATTTGTCTTTCTCTAATTTCGCTTAGCAAAATACCCTCTAGTTCCATCCACCTAGTTGCAAATGGCAAGAGTTCATTCTTTTTGATTGCTGAGTAATACTCCATTGTGTATCTAGATACCACCTCTTCTTTATCCATTCATCCATTGATGGACATTTGGACTCTTTCCATACTTTGGCTATTGTTGATAGTGCTGCTATGAACATTGGGGTGCATGTGCCCCTTGGAAACAGCATACTTGTATCCCTTGGATAAATACCTAGTAGTAGTGCAATTGCTGAGTCATAAGGTAGTTCTATTTTTAATTTTTTGAGGAAACTCCATCCTGTTTTCCAGAGTGGCTGCACCAGTTTGCATTCCAACCAGCAATGCAAAAGAGATCCTCTTTCTCTGCATCCTCACCAACATCTGTTGTTGCCTGAGTTGTTAATGCTAGCCATTCTGACAGGTGTGAGGTGGTATCTCATTGCAGTTTTGATTTGTATTTCCCTGATGATGAGTGATGTTGAGCATTTTTTCATGTGTCGGTTGGCCATCTGGATGTCTTCCTTGGAGAAGTGTCTATTCATGTCTTTTGCCCATTTCTTCACTGGATTATTTGTTTTGTGGGTGTTGAGTTTGTTAAGTTCTTTATAGATTTTGGATACTAACCCTTTATCTGATATGTTGTTTGCAAATATCTTCTCCCATTCCATCAGTTGCCTTTTAGTTTTTTTGATTGTTTCCTTTGCTGTGCAGAAGCTTTTTATTTTGATGAGGTCCCAATAGTTCATTTTTGCTTTTGTTTCCCTTGTCTCTGGAGATGTGTTGAGTAAGAAGTTGCTGTGGCCAAGATCAAAGAGGTTTTTGCCTGCTTTCTCCTCAAGGATTTTGATGGTGTCCTGTCTTACATTTAGGTATTTCATCCATTTTGAGTTTATTTTTGTGTATGATGTAAGAAAGTGGTCCAGGTTCATTTTTCTGCATGTCGCTGTCCAGTTTTCCTAGCACCACTTGCTGAAGAGACTGTCTTTATTCCACTGGATATTTTTTCTTGCTTTGTCAAAGATTAGTTGGCCATATGTTTGTGGGTCCATTTCTGGGTTCTCTATTCTGTTCCATTAATCTGAATGTCTGTTTTTGTGCCATAATTTTTTTTTAATGTTTATTCATTTTTGAGAGACAGAGAGAGAGAGAGAGAGAGAGAGAGAACATGAGTGGGGGAGGGGCAGAGGGAGAGGGAGACACAGAATCTGAAGCAGGCTTCAGACTCTGAGCTGTCAGCACAGAGCCCAACGCTGGGCTCAAACTCGTAACAGCAAGATCATGACCTGAGCCAAAGTTGGGCACTCAACCAGCTGACCACCCAGGCACCCCTAAATGGCTGACTCTTGATTTTGGCTTAGGTTATGATCTCATGGTTTGTGAGTTTGAGCCCCACATCAGCACAGAGCCTACTTGGGATTCTCTCTTTCCTTCTTTCTCTGCCTCTCCCCTTCTCTCTCTCTCTCTCTCTCTCTCTCTCTCTCTCTCTCTCACACACACACACACACACACACACAACAAATAAACATTTAAAAAATTCTATTCATGGGATACCTGGGTGGTTCAGTCAGTTGAGCATCCAACTCTGGCTCAGGTCATGATCTCCCAGTTCATGGGTTTAGGCCCCACATTAGGCTCACTGCTGTTGGTGCAGAGCTGCTTTGGATCCTCTGTCTCTCTCTCTGATCCTTTCCTCCTCACACTCTCTCTCAAAAATAAATATTTAAAAAATCTATTCATTATGATTATTAGTATTTTTCATCTTTCACATTTTTGCAAGCATGTGATCATTTGAATTTCACAACTTTGTTAAAGTGAGTGTTGTAGAATCAGAAAGCTGTACTTGGCCAACTTGCCAGGCATTGCTTTAAATTCTCTAGTTTCTTTCTTGAAGTCATTTGTGTTAGTTCACGAGGGCATCCATACATAACAAAATAACCCACATTGGGTGGCTTACACAACAGATTTATTATCTGACAGTTCTGGAGGCTAGAAGTCTAAGATCAAGGTGTTGACAGAGTTGGTTTCTTCTGGGGCCTCTCTCCTTGGCCTGCAGATGGCCACCTCCCCACCTCACATTGGTTCCCTGTGTGTGTGCATGTCTGCGTCACAATCTCCTCTTCTTTTTTTTTTTAAATTTTTTTTTTCAACGTTTATTTATTTTTGGGACAGAGAGAGACAGAGCATGAACGGGGGAGGGGCAGAGAGAGAGGGAGACACAGAATCGGAAACAGGCTCCAGGCTCTGAGCCATCAGCCCAGAGCCTGACGCGGGGCTCGAACTCACGGACCGCGAGATCGTGACCTGGCTGAAGTCGGACGCTTAACCGACTGCGCCACCCAGGCGCCCCACAATCTCCTCTTCTTATAAAGACACCAGTCACATCGGACCCATATGACCTCATGTTACTTACGTCTTTCAAGGCCCCATCTTCAGATACAGTCACATTCTGAGGAACTGGCGATTAGGACTTCAATAAATGAATTTTGGAAGCAGGGTGAGGGGCACAATTCAGGCCATTACAGCAGTTTTTTAAGAAGTCTTTTTTGGGGCACCTGGGTGGCTCAGTCAGTTAAGCGTCTGACTTCAACTTAGGTCATGATCTCATGGTTCATGAATTTGAGCCCCGCGTTGGGCTCTGTGCTGACAGCTCGGAGCCTGGAGACTGCTTCAGATTCTGTATCTCCGTCCCTCTCTGCCCCTTCCCTGCTTGAGCTCTGTCTCTGTTTCTCTCAAAAATAAATAAACATTAAAAAAATTAAAAAAGCCTTTTTCAATGGAAATGCAAAGGTAGAAAAAGAAATAGTACGATAAATCCCATGTACCCCTCACTCCACTTCAATAATCATCAATACCAATCCTTTTACATTACATGCACAGCCTCTTCTTTCCTTCTGTATTTCTGGAAGCAAATCCCCAACATCACATCACTCCATCTGCGAATGTTTAGCATTTACCTCCAAAGTATAAAAAATAACCACGTCATTTCATCACATGCAAAGAACTTAATTTTGTATATATCAAATATCTAGTCTGTGCTCAATTGTGTTCAAATTTTCAGTCATCCCATCAGCTGTTTATGTCAGTCAGGATCCAAATAAAGTCCACATGCTGATTGGTGACAGATCTTTTCAACCTTTTTTTTTTTAATAAATTTTTTTTAATGTTTTTAAATTTATTTTTGAGACAGAGAGAGACAGAGCATGAGCAGGGGAGGGGCAGAGAGAGAGGGAGACACAGAATCTGAAGCAGGCCCCAGGCTCTGAGCTGTCAACACAGAGCCCCACATGGGGCTCGAAATCATGGACCGTGAGATCATGACCTGAGCTGAAGTCAGACGCTCAACCGACTGAGCCACCCAGGTGCCCCAACCTTTTTTTAATCCATAGATTGAGTCTTTAAAAAAGGTAATGTGTAGGTTTAGTGTCAGCCTGACTACAGACACGGTCGCTTCCCCTTTCCCACTTTCCTTCATTATATTTAATACCTGTCATGTTACATATTTGTGTATCTGGTGTACTGTCTCTCCACCTGCCCATAATTAGAATAAAAGCTTCATGAAGGCATGGGAAACTTTTCTGGGAGCAAAAATTCGAATGTGTTCACCCATGGCCCCTTCTAACAGTGATTTTCAGAAATTTTCTCCTTAAGACAGGGAGGCTGAGAGACAGGTATTGCATTTATTTTTAATGATCATTCTCTTCTAAACTGATTTATTCAGGGAGCACCTAGGTGGCTCAGTTGGTTAAGTGTCCAACTTCGGCTCAGGTCATGATCTTGCAGTTCATGAGTTCAAGCCCCGCATTGGGCTCTGTGCTGATAGGTCAGAGCCTGGAGCCTGTTTTGGATTCTGTGCGTGTGTGTCTCTATCTGCCCCTCCCCTGCTCATGCCCTATCTTTCTCTCTCTTTCAAAAATAAACAAACATTAAAAAAAACCATAAACTGATTTATTCAGGGTGATCAGCTCAGCAAGAGTTGGTCCGGTGACTAGATGTTTGTTTGAGATGGTACTAATAAAGATGCTAACCTCCAAGATCAACCTGGTAGGGTTAGAGAAGGAAAATGGAGAAAAAGATGGCAATGGGGTAGAGGGGGTTGTTTGGATAGGAATGGGAGGAATGGTGGCTTTGGCTTGGAGCAGGAGGTAACCTAGTGTCAGACAAAATGCACTGGACAATTAAGGAGATTTTATTTGGGTAATTGCAATGAGGAGAGCACTCTGGATCCAAAAATCTGAGTGTCTGGGCAGAATGGTTCTGCTTCACACTTTTATAGCGAAGGGTAAACCAGTTGCGGATGGGATTGTTTGCAAGTGGGTGAAGTCTCAAGTCGGTTATCTGAACAGCAAAAATTTTTGTTTGTGGTTAGTTTCAGGGAGACAAACATTTTCAATCTCAACAGGTTCAGGGTCTGTGTCTGGCCTTGCCACAGGTAAACAAGAGTCATGAGAAAGTGTGGGGAGTGAATCTTACCTAATGGGGAAAGGTAATTCTTTGAGGTAAGCTGTTTCCTAGAACACAACTTTTCAGAAAACAAAAGGCTGGGGATAGATTTCTTAACCATGGCTGTTTTCTGGGCACACAGGGCTCAGGTAAATTTCAATATTGTCACTAGTTTGCCTGTTAGAAGACAAGATAGATATGGAACTGCTGGAGTTTCATTGCCTTAAGAGAAGCTACCCACAAACCCACACTCTACACCATGGGTATTCAGGTCTAGAACCAGGGGGGTTGCCCAGGGCCTAGCTTATGCTGAGCTGAAAACAAGTGGAGATGATCTGATCTCAGGGAAGTTGCCTTCCTATCCTTCCACCTCCAAACCCACAGCTCTGGGTAGTTACAGTCTGAGAGTCTCCCCCTCCCCTCCCAATACTACTTCTCCTAAGAGGCAAAAGGTGAAGGTCAGACCCGAGTAATTGTTTATTAGGGTTTTCTGGTGCTTTCTGGCCCTAGGGTTCATCCACTTTCTACCCCCTTAGCTATTTGGAGCTGACAGGATCCCAATCTGGTCTTCATCTGTTCTTTTGCCCTATAGTGAGCATGTTATATTTATGTTCAGGAAATAATTTACTATCAGTTGTATAATGGTCTCAAGCAAATGAATGGGAGAGAATCCACCAAAGCACTGACACTTTCTTTGGGCAGTGGTATCATAAGTGGTCACTGATTTATTCACTTTTAAAATTTCTGAAATATGTGCACCAGGGTGGCTCAGTCTGTTAAGTGCCCAACTCTTGGTTTCGGCTCAGGTCATAATCTCATGGTTCATGAGTCTGAGCCCTGCATCTGGCTCTGCACTGACAGTGTGGAGTCCGCTGGGGATTCTCTGTCTCCCTCTTTCTCTGCCCCTCCCCCCTCCCAAAAATAAATTTAAAAAATAAAATTTCTGAAATAACTATTGGCATACACAGCCCTCTCAGCCCCGTCTCCCTACAGATTCTCAGCTCAGGCCTAAAGCAGGGCTCAGGGATGGACTGGAGAAGGCATTGAGTGGGGACTAGTTTATGTGAGCAACTCCCCCATCTGTAGGTCAGTAAAGGGGAAGAAAGACCTAGGGTAGCCCAGCCCCACTGCATCTCCCACAACCTGCTTGGTCTTCTGTGCTCCTCTCCTTGTGTGAGTGGGGATAGTTCTCAGAGATCTGGGGGCTGCTCCCCAGCATGGGGTCAGACCCCAGAGCAGGTACAACTTGGCCCCCTGCTGAGTGATCCATGTATCTGTTCTCTCAGCCCATGCTAAGTCAGCTGCTTTCCCTCTCCATGTCCCAGGGGTCAACTGGCCACACTCACCAGAGCGACTGCTTCTGGGTTGGAGGCTACAGGGTGTTCTAGTATAAGCAGAAACCAGGTAGCCCTCCCAGTTTCTCCTGTCCCTTTCTTCAGACTCAAGGAAGCCTTCAGCTCTGGGTCCCCAATTGCTGTTCTGGTACCTAAAGATGGTGCCAAGCATCTGCTTATATCTGACTCTAACCAGGTCTAGCTCTATAATCTCCTCACTGAAACAAAGAAGGACTGGGATTCACAGACTCTGAGTAATGTGATCCTTCGTGGTTGTTAAAAATCTTTTAAGTTGTTATGGTATTGGGGCACCTGGGTGGCTCAGTCAGTTAAGCATTTGACTCTTGATTTAGGCTCAGGTCATGATCTTACGGTTTCTGAGTTCGAGACCAGCACTGCACTCTGCACTGACTGCATGGAGCCTGCTTGGGATTCTCTTTCTCTGCCCCTCCCCTGCTCACATGTGCACTAAAATAAATAAAAATAAGCTTAAAAAAAAGGAGTTATGGTACTAATCTATAGAGACAGCAATTGAAAGTGAGTTTGTGCTTATGGTCCCTAATTCTCCTTCTCCCAACTTCCCATTAAATATGTTTGAGAGCTCAAAAAGGCTAACGCTCAAGACCACCCCAAAATAGAGTCCTTCAGTCTTATTTCAACTCTGTGGTATTGAGATGAAGGTCACCAACACTGGTGACACAGAGCTGACCCTTCAGAGGCCAGTCTTTGAGAGTGACAGGCAGGCAACAGAGCCCTCCTGTCTCCATCACACCTGGCATCTTAGAGGCCTGGGAGACTCACAGGCAGTCCCACCACTGGGTGATTCCTGTCTTTGCAGAAGGCAGATGGAGAGCTTCCTTCCTAGCCTGAAACAGCCTCAGAGAGGCTGCAGACACTGCATTCCAGGAGTAGTGCTTTGTATGGGGTTGGGGAAACGCTCCTATGTGACTTTAAAGGGAAGCCAGAAGCTTGGGAAGTCCTGCTGCTGTTGAGGGTCAGAAGGAGCTTAGGGTGAGAGAGAAACAGGGATGGTGTGGACCTTGATGACTCTGATCCCACCACAGAACGTATTTGTGTCCTGGGGGTGGCATGGGGAAGGTCTCATGCAGGACTGGGGCACTTTATTCAGCTTTGTCAGGGTATGGTAGCACTATGTGTCCAGTTGTTTTCTAGGAGTCATCCATTATTGTCATAAAAGTGAGGGGAAGTGAGGGGTGCATGAATGGCTCAATTGGTTAAGCATCTGACTTCGGCTCAGGTCACGATCTCATGGTCCATGAGTTCAAGCTCTGCATCCAGCTCTGTGATGACAGCTTAGAGCCTGGAGCCTGCTTCAGATTCTATGTCTCCCTCTATCTCTCCCCCTCCCTGATTTGCACTCTGTCTCTCTGGCTCTCTCTCTCTCAGAAATAAACATTAAAAAAAAAAGTGAGGGGAAGTGATTCTTTGAGTTGGTTTTATAAGATCAACTGAAGTACTTTTTTTTAAATTTTTAAATGTTTATTTTTGAGAGAGAAAGAGAGAGACAGAGCATGAGCAGGGAAGGGGAAGAGAGGGAGACACAGAATCCAAAACAGGCTCCAGGCTCTGAGCTGCCAGCACAGAGTCTGACGCAGGGCTCGAACTCACGAACTGCGAGATCATGACCTGAGCCAAAGTCGGATGCTTAACCTATGGAGCCACCCAGGCACCCTCAAAGTCCTTTCAATGGACTGAATTCACAACCCAGATCAGAGGCCATCTTAGTTCAGGAAACAGTTATCCTCAATGCACATGTAACCTCTTATCCACCAAGTCCATCATTCACCCCTAGCCACGTGCTCTTTCACTCTGGACATCACCCAAATTTGGTGTGGTTAATAAGATTCCTTGTTTTCAAAGGATCACCCCCTCCCTTCATGGTCCTACTTCCTGTTTCTTCTGCATCCTGTTCAGTGCTGTTCCCAGCGGCTCTGATTCTGTGTGATCCTTTTAGGAGAATGTGCTGACCTCAAGATGCTCCTGGCATCAGGGTAGTAGGTAATGGCATCTAAAACCTGGTTCAAACTTCCATGCTATCCCATGATGTCATAGGAGCTAAGGCCTGTCTACACAGTGACCTACTTCACAACCCCCATAAATAGCCCATATTCCATAAAATGCAGGGGACTGGTCATTACCAGGAGATTGGGATGAACATAAACCTTAAAAATAACTCCATTAATCCAAATAGGATGGCCTGCCCTCAGCATGATTTTCTTTTGACCATGTTAAGACAGATCTTATGCATAAATGAGCAGTAGGTGGATAAATTGGTGGCACTATCAAAAACCAATGGGGCTCACAGTGGGGTCATCTGTCCTCAGTGGTGCTGGGAGCAGGTCTCTGTAGACTTAACACCCCCAGTGTATCACAGGTAAATGGTTACTTACAGGTCAAGTCCTCAAAAAATGTTAAGTTAATCCAGTCAGGGGTAGTGCTTTCTAGAAATTGAATTTAAATATACCTGTTGGGGGAAGAAATGCCTCTAGGGATTGTTCAGAATGAGGAGGTTCATGGAATCAGAAGGTCTGAGGAACTCAACAGAAGAGGTTACAATGTGCAGCACCACAGGGAGAAGGGGTCTGAGATGGTGGGGAAGTGGGGCAGGATCTAAGGAGCCTGAACAGGGAAATCAGCTTTTCTGCGGCCTGAGACCTCAGCCAACATCACTCCTCTGGTTCCTTCCCCATCCTGGGCAGGTAGTGCCTGTAACAGTGAACCCAGGAAAGGAAAATAAGGCAGGAAAGGGAAAACAGAAATAGAAAAATGGAGGGAACAAACAGAAGAAAAATAAGATGAAAGGAATGTGTGTTTTTCTCATACCAAATATGTGTTGTTTTCCATATCAACAAATTCTGACACTGTGTGTCTGAAAATTCAATTCAATAATGACACTGCCTGGAGTTAACATTAGATTCCACAAGTTAAATGGCTCAGTCTCACAAGACTATGTCCACTTCAGATGCCAGCCACAAATGGGGTACCCAGGCTACTCATACTTCTGCCTGGCTGATTACAAATTTGGGGGTTCCCATCACCCTCTCAGGTTTATGACTCAGAACTCAGGAATGCACTTTACTTACTATTACTGGTTATAAAGGATAAACCTCAGTAACAGCCAAATGGAAGTGATATGTAGGACATGGTATAGAGGTTGGGTGACACAGAACTTCCATTCCCTCTCCAGTATGCCACCCTGCCAACACGTCCATGTGTTCACCAACCCAGAAGCTCTCCAGAACTCATTTTCAGGTTTCAAATTTTTTTTAATGTTTATTTTTATTTTTGAGAAAGAGAGTGAGAGAGACAGAGCGTGAGTGGAGGAGGAACAGAGAGAGAAGGAAACACAGAATCTAAAACAGGCTCCAGGCTCTGAGCTATTAGCACAGAGCCCTATGCAGGACTCAAACCCAGGAGCCTTGAGATCATGACCTGAAGTCAGACACTTAACTGACTGAGCCACCCAGGTGCCCCATTTTAAGTTTTTTTATGGAGGTTTTCATTACATAGGCATGATTGATTGAATCATTGGCCATGGTGATTGAGCTCAGTCTCTGATCCCTCTTCCCTCCCAGAAGGTTGGGGGTGAGGCTAAAAGTTTTAAAACTCTCTAATTGTGTGGTTGGTTTTTCTGGACATCAGCCCACATCCTAAAGCTATCTAGGCCCCTCTTCCCTAAGGAGTTATTTCACTAGCATATAAAACACAGTAAATTCCAAGAGTTTTAGGAATTCTGCAGCAAGGAACCAGATAAATACTGAATGTTTATTTCTTATTATATCACAGACATCAATCCCACCATACTGATAATTACATTAAATACATATGGCTTAAACACATCAAAAGGCAGAGACTCTCAGATTTTATTTGAAAAAAATTTTTAATGTTTATTTATCTTTCAGAGATAGAGCGTGCGTGGGGTGGGGTAGAGTGAGAGAGGGAGACACAGAATGTGAAACAGGTTCCAGGATCTGAGCTGTCAGCACAGAACTCAGAACGTCGAGATCCTGACCTAGGCCAAAGTCAGACGCTAAATGGACTGAGCCACCCAGGCACGCCTCTCAGATTTTATTAAAAAAAAAAAAAAAGACCCAGCCATATGCCACCTATAAGAGACCTACTTTATAGTGATATGTAACACACTTGACCTGACATTTATAGAACTCTCCACCCAACAGTAGCAGAATACACATTCTTTCTAAGCACCAAGAGAGACTGTATCCTAGGTTATAAAACAAATTGAAGAAAACTGAAATCATACAAAGTAGGTTTTTGAACAAAATAAAACTGGAAATCAATTAGAGAAGGATATCTTTAAAATCTTCAACTATCTTAAGATTAAGGAAAGTCAACAAAAAGTCAGGAGGGAAATTTTAAAATATTATGAGTAGAAGGAAAATAAAAATATAGATGACCCTTGAACAATGCAGGGATTAGGGGCACCAAACCCTCACAGAGGCAAAAATCTGTGTATAACTTTTGACTTCCTCCAAAATTAACTACTAATAGCCTACTGTTGACCAGAAGCCTTACCAATAACATAAACAGTCAATGAACACACATTTTATATGTTATATGTATTATACACTGTATTCTTACAATAAAACTAGAGAAAATATAATCATAAGGAAAAACATTTATAGTATTATATTTGTCAAAAAAAATCCACGTACAAGTGGACCCTTGCAGTTTAAATGTTCAAGAGTCTACTGTGCTATGTATCACCATTCATGGGCTGCAGCTACAGCAGTGCTTAGAAAAAAATTAATAGCATTAAACACTTATGTAAATATGCCACCGACAAAATGATCTTACTGGATGTGTACCCCAATCTGGGGGAGACTGACTGGTGCTCCCTTGAGGAGGAGATAGTCACTTATGAGCCAGGCCATTAGGTTCCTGAATTTTCCCATAACTACCCAAAAGGCCTGCAGTAGGAATGATTGGACGGAGATAGAAACTGACAGTTATGACCTTATTGTGGCTAGAAACCCAACATATTCTTTGTACAAAGAAAAGAGAAGAAAAAACATGGCAGAAAATGTAGGATTATAGCACAGGATGGTTTTGATCCATTGACCTTTTGGATTATGAGTCCAGCACCCTTTTGCTGCCTGTGCCTCTACTGTAACAAAAATCCCTATTTTTAGGGCTATAGGGGCAAACATTTGTGACATCCCTGTATCACAATGAAGAGGTTAATTCAAACTAAACTTAAACCCAGGGTCCTTAAATCCTATAAAGCAACCATGCCATGAGGGAGGCCTCTAACCCTAATGGTGCTGATTGGAGGATCTCTGGAGGAAGGAATTTATACAGATGAGGAAGAATGTAGGGGAATCCACTGAAGCATACCCAGTGACTGGAAGAGGAAAGAAAGAAACCTGGACATAGTGAGGGAACAACTGTAACAAAGGCTGAAATAAGGGTCCACAATTTGATCCAACTGGAAATTCAAAATCTAAAAATTTTTATACAACAAAAAAGCACAGATTGATTGGCTTCATGCCTCTACAACAGAGGTTCTGAATTAACTTTAATATCTGCTGAAATGTACCAGGTGGTAAAACTTCATGGCTTTAATACTGAGGTCCAAATTATAGTTGTATCCTTATAAATTTAAACAAGGCCATCCTTATAATCCTTTAAGGGAGTTACTGAATATAAAGTAGAGAACAAATAGGTAGGCTTTACCTTAGCCATCAGAACTCTTGCCTAAATCTTCATGGCCATAGCACCCATTGCCCAAACATATCCCATGGTGGGTAGGAAAGTTCTGCCCAAATAAGTAATAAATTAAAATTAAGACTCTGGCAGTGGCTAAAATGAACAAATCAGGAGACTACAGATGCTGGCGAGGTTGTGGAGAAATGGGAACCCTCTTGCACTGCTGGTGGGAATGCAAACTGGTGCAGCCACTCTGGAAAACAGTGTGGAGGTTCCTCAAAAAATTAAAAATAGAGGGGCGCCTGGGTGGCGCAGTCGGTTAAGCGTCCGACTTCAGCCAGGTCACGATCTCGCGGTTCGGGAGTTCGAGCCCCGCGTCAGGCTCTGGGCTGATGGCTCAGAGCCTGGAGCCTGTTTCCGATTCTGTGTCTCCCTCTCTCTCTGCCCCTCCCCCGTTCATGCTCTGTCTCTCTCTGTCCCCCCCAAAAAAAAACAAAAAAAAAAAAAAACAAAAAAAAAACGTTGAAAAAAAAATTAAAAATAGAACTACCCTATGACCCAGAAATAGTACTGCTAGGAATCTACCCAAAGGATACAGGAGTGTTGATGCATAGGGGCACATGTGCCCCAATGTTTATAGCAGCACTTTCAATAATAGCCAAATTATGGAAAGAGCCTAAATGTCCACCAACTGACAAATGGATAAAGAAGATGTGGTTTATATATACAATGGAATACTACTTGGCAATGAGAAAGAATGAAATCTGGCCATTTGCAGCAATGTTGATGGAACTGGAGGGTATTATGATAAGTGAAATAAGCCAGGCAGAGAAAGACAGATACCATATGATTTCACTCATATGCGGATCTTGAGAAACTTAACAGAAGACCATGGGGGAGGGGAAGGGGAAAAAAAAGTTACAGAGAGGGAGGGAAGCAAACCATAAGAGACTCTTAAGGACTGAGAATAAACTGAGGGTAGATGGGGGGTGGGGGAGAGGGGAAAGTGGGTGATGGGCAGGAAGGAGGGCACTTGTTGGGATGAGCACTGGGTGTTGTATGGAAACCAATTTGACAATAAATTATATTAAAAAAAAATTAAGACTCTGGCAATTACAGGGGTTCCTGGCTGGTTCAGTCAGTAGATCATGTGACTCTTGAGCTCAGGGTCGTGAGTTTTGGTGTTTTTTAAATTTTTTTAAATTTATTTTTGAGAGACAGAGAGAGTGAAAGCTGGGGAGGGGCAGAGAGAGGGGAACAGAAGATCCCAAGCAGGTTCTGAACCACAAGATCATGACCTGAGCTGAAGCTGGATGCTTAGCTGACTGGGCCACCCAGGCACCCCTCAGGGTAGTGAGTTTGAGCCCGATGTTGGGCATGGAGGCTACTTAAAAAAAAAGACTTTGGCAATTACAAATTGGCTTGACAAAATTGAACCCCCATGGACACCCCTCCTCCACTAAAATAGTTACCATAGCCCAATGTAAATTAAAATAGGCCTCTTTCAAAGGTTGAAACTTAGGACCTAATGAGTGAAGAAGTGATTATCCCCACTACTTCTCCATTGAAAAGCCCAATTTTGCCTGTTCTTAAACTTGGAAAGAAGGCAGGTACCTCATGGCAGATTACTGCAACCTTAATTCCGTGATCACATCACTTAAGGCCCCAATATCCAATATTATTGAAATTACTGACTCCATCCTATCAGTAATCAATAAATATTCTGCTATTACAGATTTGGCTAATACTTCTGTTCATCGCCTATTTCAGTGCCTCTCAGCCACAGTTTGTCTTCATCTTCCAAGGGATACGATATACCTTTACCAGGCTATCTATCCATGGGCTACCTTCAACAGCTTTGCCATCCATCACATAAAATCTTTGAGGGCAAGCCCTTAACTGCACCCAATTTTCTCAAGAAGCACACAAATAACATTGTATTGATGATATCCTCCCTCCAAAGAGATTCACTTGACACACTAATTAAGGAGATACAAATACTAGAGCTCACAAAAGGAGGATGGGTTGCCAATGTCCCACACATAATGCAATGTCACACCACCTCACTTAAAAATCCTGAAAATTGGGGTGCCTTGGTGGCTCAATCAGTTAAGCATCTGACTTTGGCTCAGGTCATGATCTCACAGTTCGTGAGTTTGAGCCCCGCATCGGGCTCTGTGTTGACAGCTCAGAGCCTGGAGCCTGCTTCGGATTCTGTGTCTCCCTCTCTCTCTCCCTGGTTTTCCCCCACTCACACTCTCTCTCTGTCTCTCAAAAAATAAATGTTAAAAAATTAAAAAAAAATCTTGAAAATTATTTGGCAAACCATCCCTGACACTGTCAGGAAACAGTTAATGTTCTCAGCATCCATGGTATTAATACAGCTCCAAAATCTTTTAATTCTTTTGGGCCTTCAGAAGTCAACACATTCCCTATTTACAAATTTTACTTAACCTTATTGATGCTTATTGCAAATCGACCCACATGGAATGGCAATTCCTCTAACAAAAGGCTGTAGAATCTGTCCAAATTAGAATCATCAGGCAATCCTGTTAGGGCCTTCAAGGATTCCTTTACTGTAGAGGCTTTAGCAATCTCCTCTTATACCTCCTGGAGTTTCTAGACCACCTATGATGCCCATAAGCTTACAAAGGGATTCTTTTTTTTGTTTTTAATTTTTAATGTTTATTTTTGAAAGAGAGGGTGCAAATGAGTGGGGGAGGGGCAGAGAGAGGGAGACAGGATCTGAAGTGGGCTTCGTTTACAGCAGAGAGCCTGATGCAGGGCTCAAACCCATGAACTGTGAGATCATGACCTGAGCTGAAGTCGGACACTCAACCGACTGAGCCACCCAAGCGCTGCCACAAAGGGCTTCTAATACAAAAAACTGACTTCCTTGGTCCTGCATTATACATTATAAGGGTGGCAAATGCTGACTACTTACTGGGCCAGAAGGCAGTGGGTTAATGTATTTAAAAGCTGAATGAAAATAAATGCCAACCCCAAATCCTATATCCAGCAAAACTGTCCTTCAAAAGAGAGAGAAATTAAGACAATTCCAGATAAATGAAACTGTAGGGAATTTGTTACCACTAGACCTGTCCTAACTCAAAGCTGTGTGAAGAAATAAAGGTCTCAGTAAAGGTAAAAAAAAGTATTATAAAGTATTACTGTAACTTTAGTTTATAACTCGACATTCTGTTTTCTATGTGATTTAAGAGACTAATGCATGAAAAAAAGTATTGGTCTATTTTTTGATGGTATATACAGATGTAATTTTGCAAAATTAAGATTGAAAAAGGGTTATAGAAGCAGAGTTTTTACATTATAAAAGTTAAACTGGTATAAATTCAAATTAGGATTTGTAACCTTAAAATGTTAAACATAATCCGTATCATAACATCACAACAAATAGCTATAGAACATACACAAAAGGAAATGCTAAGATAATTAAAACATTTCGCTACAAAAACACACTGAACATGAAAGAAAACAGTAATGCAGAAAATAAGGAGAAAAAGTTAGGAAGCATATAGAAAAGAAATAGCAAAATGACTGAAGTAACTCCTTATCAATAATTATAGTAAAACCTTGGATTGCATGTAACTTGTTCTGTGAGTGTTCTGGGAGATGAGCAAACATTTCTAATAAATTTTAACTTGATAAGTGAGTGATGTCTTGCAATATAAGTATGAGACGCCAAACATCACATGATCACAACAGAGCCAACAGTTCTTCTCTCTCTCGCTCTTGCTCTCACTCTCTCATTCTTTCTGTGGGATTGTGGGTGATCATCTCCTATGCATTGATGCTCAGTCTCAGGCTTCAGTATTTTGCAGAAATCAGTGATTTTTCAGAAAGTTAGAAGGTGCCCACAACTGGCACTAGTGTATTTTTTGTCACTTCAAAGCACCTATGGACAGTCCTTTGCTTTTCCATACAAGAGCAAGCTTAGGAATGCTTTGCTTCATTCTAGGTCAGGCTGCCTGCAGGTATAGACTTTTTCCTCTGCTGCCTTATTGCCAGATACATTAAATGCAGTATATGACAAGATTTTGTTAATATTGTAGTCAACATCCCTGAGAGTGTACACAATGGCCCCCCATGCAGAAAAAGGCTGAAAAGAAAGGCAGTAAGAAGGAAGAGATGATTATGGTGGAAGTTAAGAAGGAAATCATTGAGAAGCATGAATGAGGTATGTGAGTGGCTGAAATTGCAAGATTTTACAAGAAGTCTATGTTGACCATTTGTACAATATATATATTAAAAATTTTTAAATGTTTATTTATGTTTGAGAGACAGAGCGTGAGCGGGGGTGGGGCAGAAAGAAGGGGAGACACAGAATCAAGAGCAGACACCAGGCTCTGGGCTGACAGCACAGATCCTGATGCAGGGCTTTGCACCCATGAATCGTGAGATCATGACCTGAGCTGAAGTTGCACGTTTAACTGACTGAGCCACTCAGGCGCCCTGGCCATTTGTACAATAAAAAGAAGAAGGAAAATAAGGAGGCTAGATGCAGCAAAAGGAGTCACGAGAATATCAAAGCAATAGCCGTGTGTTCTGGACGATGTAGAAAAGCTGCTTCTGGTTTGGATAAACAAGAAGCAACTGCGGGTAGTACTGTAACTGAGAACTTTATCTGCAAGGAGGCAAAGGCCTTGTACACTGACCTGGGATAAGGTCACCAAGAGAACCCTCAATTCTGCTTGGAGAAAACTGTGGCGTGATTGCGTTCTTGGACATGACCTAGAGGGGCCACCAGTTGTCGATGAAATTGTGTCATTGGGGAAGACCACGGGTCTGGAGGTGAATGAGGATGACATTTAAGAGCTGGTAGAGGAACATGGCCAGGAGCTGACCACTGGATCTGCATCACGAGCAACAGCAAGAGGTTATGGAGGAGACATCATCTGAAGAGGAGGAGGAGAACAAGGCAGAGGAATCCCTCACTTCAAATGAGATTGTGGAAATGTGTAAAATGTGGGAAACTGCAAAATTCTGTAGAAAAGCACCACGTGAATAAGGCTGTAGCAGTGCAAGCAATGAATCTATTTAATGACCATGCAATGTCCCATTTCCGGGAAATCCTCAAAAGGAGGCAAAAGCAAGTGTCATTGGATAGGTTCCTTGTTAAAGTTGCATGAAAAGAAAAAGATTCCATTGAATCATATGATTCATAAAGTGCCTAAGAGCTTCATTATATGTAAAAATCCCTGGGAGGGACATAAAACTCATTGGTGTGACATACAATGTATGTATGAGCGTGTTTTCTTTTCTTTTCTTTTTTTAAGTTTATTTTGAGAGAGAGAGAGAGCAAGCAGGGAAGGGGCAGGGAGAGAGGGTGAGAGAATCCCAAGCAGGCTGTGCACTGTCAGCACAGACACTGAGGTGGGGCTCAAACTCAACTGTGAGAATATGACCTGAGCTGAAAAAAGAGTCAGATGATTAACCAACTGAACCACCACCCAGGCTCCCTTAGGATGTTTTCTTTTTTTTTTATATATATATATATATATGAAATTTATTGACAAATTGGTTTCCATACAACACCCAGTGCTCATCCCAGGGTGTTTTCTGAGTGTGCGTGTCCACGTTTATGCCTGTAATGATGCGTCCTCCCCCTCTGAATATTCATCCCAACCCTAATAAAAGGACCATGCTTACCCCTGCTTGGGGAGTTACAGCTTTAGAAATGAGTCCCTGTGATTTCCTTATGTACTGCAAATAAACATGACGTTGTGAGGCACCTCCACCTGGTGTAGTCTCTGTCTATAATTCACCAAAGAGCAATCTGCATTGGTTGGGTGATAAGGACCAGAATGGGCAATAAAGACTTTGTCCTAAAAAAATCAGGGATCTGTGTTCTGATGGCTTTTGTGGATAATATAGGTGCAGTTAGAAGCAGGCTGCCATTGTTATAACTCCCACAGGCTAAGCAGATTCCAGGGAATTTGAAAAGACAGCAGCGGTTTTCTCCCCATTTCTCCCTTTTCCCTTTTGGGATCTAGACATTGAAGGATTTAGATATTCTATATCAACAGCTTCAGAAACTTTAGAAAATCACTGCACATATCCTGGAAAGATGCAGGCTCAAAGAAGAACAAAGAAGACCTTAAAGTTACATCTCAGGTGATCCCCAGCAAAGAGATTCCCTACAACTACAAAAAACCTAACCTAGCAAACCTTAGAGAAAGGGAAGAATCTGATTTATGGAGTCACCACATTGTGAGATTCAAATATCTAGTTTTCAAAAACAACCCCAAATCCCAAGACATAGTAGGGTACCTGGGTGGCTCAGTCGGTTAAGGGCCCGACTTCGACTCAGGTCGTGATCTCGCATTTCTTGAGTTCAAGCTATGCATCGGGCTTGCTGCTGGTTAGTGTAGAGCTCACCTTGGATCCTCTGTCCCCATCCCCTGTCCCTCACCCTTTCACACTCTATCTCTCAAAAATAAACATCAAAAAAATCAAAAGACATATCTCTGTCCCTCCCCCCACTCACTCACTTTCTCTCAAAAATAAATAAAAACATTTAAAAAAGAAAATATAAAATGTACACAAAAGGAAATGAGAAAGGAGTCCCGTTGCACTGCAAAATTGTCAATTAAACACAAAAGAAGTGTGGCAAGAAATGAAGAAGAAAAAATACTATAACGCATATAGGAACCAAATAGCAAAATGGCAGGCATTTACTTCTTATTAATTACTGTAAATATGAATGGATTACAGTCTCATCAAAAGATTGATATTGGCAAAAAGGACAAAAAACACACGATCTAACCATTGTTGTCTATGAGGGCTTCAGTGGCCATATTAATATCAGACGAAATAGAATTTAAATTTAAAAAGTTAAAAGAGACAGAAAACATTATATATTAATTAGAGATTCAATGCAATAAGATGTAACAAGTATAAACATTTACACATTTAATAAGGGACCCTCAAGATACATGAAGAAAAACCGACAGAACTAAAGGGAGAAATACATAGTTTTACAATAATAGTTGGAGAATTCAATAACAATCAGATAAAAGATAGGAAACAGAGGACTTGAAGCACACAATAAACCAACCTGATCTAACACACACATGGGACATTCATCAGGACTGACCACAAAGCAAGACTCAACAAACTTAAAAAGATAGATATTATAGAAGGTATCTTCTCTGACCACAGTGAGATGAAGTTAGAAATCGGTAAGATGGAGGATTAGGAGATCCCAAGGCCAGTGACCCCACAAAACTAAGGATTTAACTACCCAAGCATGAAAATAGCTCTGGAAGAGATACAGAATACAGCTAATGAGTTGCAACAACTCAGCAAAGCACAAAAACTGAGGATAATCACATAGAAAAGGGTAGGAAGAATTATATCTGTGTCACCACATCCTCCAGACTGGAACATCTCAGTATCAAGGGGAATTACCAGGACTGCCAGTTCCCTTGTGGGGAAGATGAGAGCAGGAGGACCCCAGCAATCTTTATCACTACTGTAAATCCCCTCAGTCTTCAAAGATGTGGTTCCTAGCTGCTGGAGTAGCTAGGAGCTAGAGTTGTTGTGCATCACCCAGAATGCATGCTGCCATGCGACCTGACCCCTAGCCACCATCACTATGCTAGCTCTTTCCCTCACTGCTGGTGCCAGCTTAAGCCTGCCATGAATCTTGCACCACATTATTCCCTATACCAGTGATAATGTGCACCCCACTCAGCCAGCGGCCTCACACTCACTCACAGATGGTCTTTCCCTAACAAACCAGCCTGGAAAATCTAGAAGAGGTGACTGCTTCTTCTTCTTCTTTTTTGATAATATCATTTTTAAAAATATTTACTCTGAGAGAAAGAGAGAGAGAGAGAGAGAACATGCACGTGCACAAACAGGGGAGGGGCAGAGAGGGAGAGAGAATCCTAAGCACCCTCCACTGTGTTGGAACGGAGCCTGGCATAGGGTTTGATCCCATGAACCCTAAGACCATGACCTGAGCTGAAATCAAGGGTCAGACACTTAACTGGCTGAGCCACCCAGGCGCCCCAAGAGGTGACTGCTTCTGAAAATGCACAAATCAATAAAAGATCACAGGATAAAATCAAGGAAACATGACACCACAAAAAGAACATAATAAATTTCTAGCAATCATTTCCAAAGAATAGGGATCTATGAAGTGCCTGACAAAGAATTAAAATGGTTTTGGGGTACTTGGGTGGCTCAGTCAGTTGAGCACTGGACTTTGCCTCAGGTTATGGTGTCACAGTTCATGAGCATGAGCCCTGCTTCTGGTGAGCCCTGTTTCCGTCTCTCTCCCAATCTCTGTCCCTCGTGGGATTCTCTCCCTCTCCCTCTGTCTGCTCCTTGCTCACTTGTGCCCTCTGTCTCTCTCTCAAAAAAATTGTTTTATTTATTTATTTACTTATGACATAGAGTGTGCATGCACAGGTCGGGGGAGGTGGAGAGAGAGAGAGAGAGAGAGAGAGAGAGAGAATTTTTTTCTACTGGCCTTTTCCTCACCTTGAGAGAGAGAGAATCTTAAGCAAGCTCCATGCTCAGTGTAGAGCCCGATGCAGGGCTTGATCCCATGACCCTGGGATCATGACCTAAGCAGAAACCAACAGTTGGACGCTGAACTGACTGAGCCACCCAGGTTTAAATAAGCTCAGCAGGCTTCTTGGGAACCCAGACAACTCAACAAAAACAGGAAAATATGTGAACAAAATAACATGTTTGATTAAGACATAAAAATCATAAAAAAAATCAAACAAATTCTGTGGCAAAAGAGCATAATGATATATTGAAAACTGCAATAAAGAGTTTCTTTTTTTTTAAATTATCATTATTTTTTAATAAAGCCATTTATCATCAATAAATACCAATGGGAATAGGAAAAATTACAAGCTCAACAATGCCATCTTCCATAATTATAGCTATTAACAATTTAAAGCATAATTATGTGAGGAAGAAAAACTTTTAGGGAAGCTTTGTGCTGTTTTCTGCTCAGAGAAGTCGAATTCTCACATTTCCAAATAGTCAGGATTCTGTAAACATTCCTGAATGCTTGTCCCAACTTAGAGTAGCTCATTTTCTTTTTTTTTTTAATTCAATTTTTACCTATTTATTAATTTTATTTAGTGGTTACATTGTTTTTTTAATCATTCATTTTCTATGACTTATCATTGGCCTTTTACTTCAAGTGTGGGTTAACCTGCAAAATTTCAACATAATTTTTAGGATTTTTTAATATATATATATATATATATATATATATATATGAAATTTATTGACAAATTGGTTTCCATACAACACCCAGTGCTCATCCCAAAAGGTGCCCTCCTCAATACCCATCACCCACCCTCCCTCCCTCCCACCCCCCATCAACCCTCAGTTTCTTCTCAGTTTTTAACAGTCTCTTATGCTTTGGCTCTCTCCCACTCTAACCTCTTTTTTTTTTTTCCTTCCCCTCCCCCATGGGTTCCTGTTAAGTTTCTCAGGATCCACATAAGAGTGAAACCATATGGTATCTGTCTTTCTCTGTATGGCTTATTTCACTTAGCATTACACTCTCCAGTTCCATCCACGTTGCTACAAAAGGCCATATTTCATTTTTTCTCATTGCCACGTAGTATTCCATTGTGTATATAAACCACAATTTCTTTTTTTTTTTTTTTTTTTTCAACGTTTATTTATTTTTGGGACAGAGAGAGACAGAGCATGAACGGGGGAGGGGCAGAGAGAGAGGGAGACACAGAATCAGAAACAGGCTCCAGGCTCTGAGCCATCAGCCCAGAGCCGGACGCGGGGCTCGAACTCACGGACCGCGAGATCGTGACCTGGCTGAAGTCGGAAAAACCACAATTTCTTTATCCATTCATCAGTTGATGGACATTTAGGCTCTTTCCATAATTTGGCTATTGTTGAGAGTGCTGCTATGAACATTGGGGTACAAGTGCCCCTATGCATCAGTACTCCTGTATCCCTTGGATAAATTCCTAGCAGTGCTATTGCTGGGTCATAGGGTAGGTCTATTTTTAATTTTCTGAGGAACCTCCACACTGCTTTCCAGAGCGGCTGCACCAATTTGCATTCCCACCAACAGTGCAAGAGGGTTCCCGTTTCTCCACATCCTCTCCAGCATCTATAGTCTCCTGATTTGTTCATTTTGGCCACTCTGACTGGTGTGAGGTGATACCTGAGTGTGGTTTTGATTTGTATTTCCCTGATAAGGAGCGACGCTGAGCATCTTTTCATGTGCCTGCTGGCCATCCGGATGTCTTCTTTAGAGAAGTGTCTATTCATGTTTTCTGCCCATTTCTTCACTGGGTTATTTGTTTTTCGGGTGTGGAGTTTGGTGAGGTCTTTATAGATTTTAGATACTAGCCCTTTGTCCGATATGTCATTTGCAAATATCTTTTCCCATTCCGTTGGTTGCCTTTTAGTTTTGTTGGTTGTTTCCTTTGCTGTGCAGAAGCTTTTTATCTTCATAAGGTCCCAGTAATTCACTTTTGCTTTTAATTCCCTTGCCTTTGGGGATGTGTCGAGTAAGAGATTGCTACGGCTGAGGTCAGAGAGGTCTTTTCCTGCTTTCTCCTCTAAGGTTTTGATGGTTTCCTGTCTCACATTCAGGTCCTTTATCCATTTTGAGTTTATTTTTGTGAATGGTGTGAGAAAGTGGTCTAGTTTCAACCTTCTGCATGTTGCTGTCCAGTTCTCCCAGCACCATTTGTTAAAGAGGCTGTCTTTTTTCCATTGGATGTTCTTTCCTGCCTTGTCAAAGATGAGTTGGCCATACGTTTGTGGGTCTAGTTCTGGGGTTTCTATTCTATTCCATTGGTCTATGTGTCTGTTTTTGTGCCATGCAATAAAGAGTTTCAACAGCAAGCTGCATCAAGTAGAAGAAAGAATCTGTGAACTTGAAGACAGATCATTTGAAATTATTAATTTAGAAGAGAAAAAAGGAAAAGATGAGAAAGAATGATGAAAGCCCACAGGATTTATGAGATTCTATCAAATAAAGCAATATGCACACTACAGGAATACTGAAAGGAGAAAAGAAAAAGAGGCGAAAAGATTAACTTAAATAAGAAATAAAAACTTTCCAAGTCTAGGGAAGGAAATAGACATCCAGACCCTAGAAGCTCAAAGGATCTCAAATAGTTGAACATATAGAAGTCCACACTGAGACATATTACAGAATAGTCCCCCTTTATCCACAGTTTCGCTTTCTGCAGTTTCAGTTACCTGTGGTCAACTGCAGTCTAGAAGCAGATGATCCTCCTCCTGATGTATTGTCAGAAGGTCAACAGTAGCCTAACACTACCATCACAATGCTTATATCATTCACCTCATTTTATCTCATCACATGGTCATTTTATCATCTCACATCATCACAAGAAAAAGGATGAGTACAGTACAATAAGATATTTTGAGATGAGAGACTACATTCATTTTCTTATTCCAATATATTGTTATAATTGTTCTATTTATTATTAGTTGTTGTTAACCTCTTAGTATGACTTATTTGTAAAATAAACTCTATCATAGATATGTATGTATAGGGAAAAACATAGTACATATGGGGTTTGGTACTATCCATGGTTTCATGCACCAGTGGGGTTCTTGAAACGTACACCCTACAGATAAAGGAGGATTACTGTAAACTTTCAAAGAAGCAATCAGACAGAATTTTAAAAGCAGCAAGAGGAAAGCGTCTCATCACCTATAAGGGACTGACCCCCCCCCCCCCATAAGACTACAACTGAATTTCTCAACAGAAACTTTACAGGCCAGGAAAGAGTAGGTTGATATTTAACGAACTAAAAGAAAGACTGACAACTGACAACCAAAAATACTATACTTGGCATAACTGTTCTTTAGCAATAAAAGGGAGACAAAAAAAATGAAAGGGAAACAGTGGGGGGGGGGGTTCAAGATGGCAGCAGAGAAGGAGCCTGAGTTCACCTCCTCCCAGGGACACAACAAATGTATAGCTACATATGAAATAATTTCCATACAAAAAGACCTGAAAATTAGATGAACAGAACCTCCAAAATGAAAGTCAAGGGACAGCAATGAGATGGGTAGGACTAGTAGAGACAAGGTTTCACCAAACAAACAAACAAACAAAACCCACCCCAGGTGTGGCTACCCACAATTAGGAGTGATATCAAAAACACAGAAAGTCTCTCTGAGGAGGAGTTGGGGGTTCCACATCATGAACTACAACTGTTAGATCCTTCATAGGAAAAATGAGCCCCCAGAAAGCTGGACTTTGAAAACTAACAGATTAGAGGAAAACCATAGAGCTATAGAGAATGGAGAACCCATTCTCTTAAAGGGTTCATGAGATGAGATGCTGGGGCCCTGCAATAAGACACCAGTTGGAAAAGTGCTTAGAACACAGGTGAAGGAAACCCACTTACTAGTCCTGAAGCATCTGCTACAGAGGCAGAAATCTGCTAATATAAGCCCTAGGGATGGAGACACTGTTGGGCGCCATTTTTGCTGTCAAATTCTACTTTGGTAGTGCCAATACTGGCAGGTGCCATCTTGGAACTTTCACTGCAACCTGCTAATGCTGGTACGCATGCACTGCTTTAGAATCCTGCTCACCACTGCAGCTAGGGCAGTAGCCACAAAAGCCACTTCAGCACCTCAGCCAACTGGGCCAGTAGGAAAACACTGCCCATGACCACAGCCATATCAGCAACCACAGTGCCCCAGTCAGCCAGGCCAGGGGGAGAGCCCTGTCCACCTCTGCAGCCATGGCACCACCAGCCATTGCAGCCCCAGCCATCTGTGCAGGCAAAGAGTCCTGCCCACCAGAGTGCCACAGCCACTCTCCTGCCAAAACAGGTGAGCACATACAGCCCACACGGGAGCATTCTTGAGGCCCTGGCTCTGGTGATGAGGGGGGATTGTGCTTCTGGGCCCCATAATATATCTCCTACAAAAGCCCACTCCTTCAAGACTGGGAGAGGTAGTCAATTTGCCTAACATGTAAAAACAGAGTCAGGCAAAATGAGGACTCAAAAAAATATATTCCAAATGAAAGAACAAGACAAGACCTCGGGGGGGGGGGATCCCTCAATGAAACAGAGATAAGTAATCTGCCTGATAACAGGTTCAAAGTAACACTCATAAGGATGCTCACTGTACTTGGGAGAAGAATGGAGGAACACAGTGAGGCCTTCAAGAAAGAGTTAGAAAACACTCAAGTACCAAACAGAGCTTAAGAACACAATAACTGAAAAGAAAAATACACTAGAGGGAATCAATGGCAGATGAGATAACACAGAAGAATGGATCAGCAATCTGGAAGAATAGTGGAAACTACCCAAAGAGGTTTGTTTCTTTTTTTTTTTTTTCAAGAGAGAGTGAGAATGGGGGAGAGGGGCAGAGGATCAGAGATAGAGAATGTTAAGCAGGCTTCATGCTAAGTGTGGAGCCCTATGCAGGGCTCGATCCCACCACCCTGGGATTGTGACCTGAGCCAAAATCATGAGTCGGACATTCAACCAACTGAGCCACCCAAGCACCCCAGGAAAAAAATTTAAAAAAAATTTGTTTAATGTTTACTTATTTTTGAAGGAGAGAGAGAGTGTGAGTGGGGCAGGGGCAGAGAGAGGGAGACACAGAATTCAAAGCAGGCTCTGGATGCACAGCACAGCTGACAGCACAGAGCCTGATGCGGGGCTCGAACTCACAAACCGTGAGAACTCACATGACCTGAGTCAAAGTCGGACGCTTAACCGACTGAACCACCCAGGCCCCCCCCCCAAATTTTTTTATTTGAAAGAGAGAAAGAGAGAAAGTGAAAGTGTGAGAGGGGGAGAGTGGCAGAGGGAGAGAAAGAGAGCATCTTAAGCAGGTTCCACACTGAGTCTGTACAGAGCCCTATGCAGGCTCCTCATCCCACCACCCTGGGATCCTGACCTGAACCAAAATCAAGAGTTAGATGCTCAGTGAAACTGAGCCATGCAGGTGCCACAAGAACAGGAAAAAATTATATATTGTTTTAATTTTAGAGAGAGAGTGTGCATGAGCAGGGGAGAGGAGCACAGAGAGAATTTTAAGCAGGCTCCACGATCAGCATGGAGCCTTACACAGGGCTTAATTCCATGACCCTGGGGTCAATCTGAGCCGAGCATCAGATGCTCTACCAACTGAGCCACCCAGGTGCCTTGAGAAAAAATTGTTTTGTTTTTTTTAAATGTTTGTTTATTTTGAGAGAGAGAAAGAGTGTGCATGTGGGATTGGGGGAGGGGCAGACAGAGAGGGAGACAGAGAATTCCAAGCAGGCTCTGTGCTGATAGCACAGATGTAGGGCTTGAGCTCATGAACTGTGAGATCATGACCTGAGTCAAAATCAAGAGTCAGATGCTTAACTACTGAGCCACCCAGGTGCCCCCCAAAATTATTTTTTAATTCAATATAATTTTTTAAAGTTTATTTATTTATTTTGAAAGGGAGAGAGACAGAGAACCAGGGAGGGGTAGACAGACAGAGAATCCCAAGCAGGCTCTGCACTGTCACCACAGCACCCAACACAGGGCTCCAACTCACAAAGCGTGAGATCAGGACCTGAACGAAAATCAAGAGTCAGATTCTCTACCAACGGAGCCGCCTGGGGGCCCTGAGGAAAAATTTTTTTTTTTAATTTTAGAAAGAGAGAGGGCACAGGAGTAGAAGAGAGGGGCAGAAAGAGAGAGAAAAAGAATCTTAAACAGGCTCCATGCTGAGCACAGAGTCCTATACAGGGCTCCACCCCATGACCCTGGGATCATGACCTGAGCCAAAATCAAGAGTTGTATGTTTAGCAAAACTGAGCCACCCAGACACACCAAGAATAGAAAAAAAAAAAACCCTATTATTATTTTTTAATTTGAGAGAGAGAGAGCGTGCACCCCCATGAATGGGGAAGGGCAGACAACGAGGGAGAGAGAATCCCAAGCAGGCTTTGCAATGTTAATGTGGAGTCTGAAACAGGGTTCATGCTCACCTGAGGCAGGGTTTGAGCTCACGAACTGTGAGATCATGATGTGAGCTGAAGTCAGATGCTTAACCAACTGGGCCATCCAGGTGCCCCAAGAGAGAGAAAACCTTTTTTTAAAAGAAATATTTATTTTTGAGAGAGTGCAAGTGAGGGAAGGGCAGAGAGGGGGGGACAGAAGATAGGAAGCAGGCTATGTGCTGACAGCCTGACAGCAGTGAGCCCCATGTGGGGCCTGAACTCATGAACCATGAGATCATGACCTAAGCTGAAGTCGGAGTCTCAACTGACTAAGCCACCCAGGAACCCCACTAAGAGAGAGAAAATCTTTTATGAAAAAAAATTTTTAACGTTTATTTTTGAGACAGAGAGAGACAGAGCATGAACGGGGGAGGGGCAGAGAGAGAGGGAGACACAGAATTGGAAGCAGGCTCCAGGCTCTGAGCCATCAGCCCAGAGCCTGATGTGGGGCTCGAACTCATGGACCGTGAGATCTTGACCTGAGCTGAAGTCTGACGCTTAGCCGACTGAGCCACCCAGGTGCCCCGAGAGAGAAAATCTTAATCAGGCTCCACACTTAGCATGGAGCCCTCTTCAGGGCTTGATCCCATGACCCTGGGATCATGACCTGAGCCAAAATCAAGAGTTGGATGCTCAACCAACTGAGCCACCCAGGTGCACTAAAGAAAGTTTTATTATTATTATTATTATTATTTGTCTTTAGAGAGAAAAAAGGAGGGAAGAGGGGCACGGGGAGAGAGAGGAGAATCTAAAGCAGGCTCCACACTGAGTGCAGAGCCCTATTCAAGGCTCGATTCCACAACCCTAGGATCATGACCTGAGCCGAAATCAAGAGTCAGATGCTCAACCAGCTGAGCCACCCAACCACCCCAAGACAAAATTATTTTTTTAAATTTACAGTGAAAGCATGAGCGGAGGAGGGGGACGAGGGAAAGAGAGAATCTTTTTTTTTTTTAATTTTTTTTCCCAACGTTTATTTTATTTTTTTTTTTAAGACAGAGAGAGACAGAGCATGAACGGGGGAGGGGCAGAGAGAGAGGGAGACACAGAATCGGAAACAGGCTCTAGGCTCTGAGCCATCAGCCCAGAGCCTGACGCGGGGCTCGAACTCCCGGACCGCGAGATCGTGACCTGGCTGAAGTCAGACGCTTAACCGACTGCGCCAGCCAGGCGCCCCGGAAAGAGAGAATCTTAAGCAGGCCAAACACCCAGTGAGGAGCCTATATAGGGCTTCATCCCATGACTCTGGGATCATGACCTGAGCTGAAATTAAGACTTGGATGCTCAACCGACTGAGTCACCCAACCACCCATAGAAAAAAATTTTTTTTAAGATTTAATTTTTAAGTTTATTTTGAAAGAGCGAGCAAGCAAGCATGGGGGAGGGGCAGAGAGAGAGAGGGAGAGAATCCCAAGCACGCTGTCAGTGCAGAGCCTGATGTGGGGCTCAAACTCACAAAATGTGAGGTCATGACCTGAGCTGAAATCAAGAATTGGATGCTTAACAGACTGAGCCACCCAGGTGCCCTGAGAAGAATGTATGTTTTTAGTTTTAGTGAGAGACAGCAAGCAAGCGGGGGAGTGGGACAGAAGGAGAGAGAGTGTTTAAGCAGACTCCACACTCAGCATGGAGTCCTACACAAGGCTCCTTCTCATGACCCTGGGATCACCTTGAGCCGAAACCAATAGTTGGTTGTTCTACTGACTCAGTCAGGTACCCTGAGAAAAAATTATTTTTTAAATTAAATTTAATTGTTTTAAATTTATTGAAAGGGAAAGAGCGGGTGTGCAGTGGAGGGGCATAGAGATTGGTAGGGAGAGAATCCCAAGGAAGCTCCCCACTGTCTGCACAGAGCCCAACATGGGGTTCAAACTCACAACCCATGAGATCATGAGCTGAGCCGAAATCAAGAGTTGGATGCTTAACTGACTGAGCCACCCAGGTACCCTGAGAAAAAATTTCCCAGGTACCCTGAGAAAAAATTATTTATTTTGTAATTTTAGAGAGGGAGAGAGAGAGCAGGAGTGGAGTGGGGCAGAGGGAGAGAGAGAGAGAGTCTTTAGCAGGCTCCACACTCAGTGTAGAGCCCTACGCAGGGCTCCATCCCACACCCCTGGGATGATAACCTGAGATGAAATCAAGAGTCGGATGCTCAATGGACTGAGCCATCCAGGTGCCCCACAACAAATTTTCAATGTAAAGAAAATAGACTTATTTTGGAAGAAAATGCCATCTCGGATTTCATGGCTACAAAGAGAAGTCAGTCAATACCTGGCTCCAAAGCTTCAAAGGACGGGATGCCTGGGTGGTTCAGTCGGTTGAGAGTCTGAGATCATGACTCCAGCTCAGGTCATGATCTCATGGTTTGCAAGTTCAGGCCCCACATTGGGCTTGCTGCTATCAACACAGAGCCTGCTAGGATCCTTTGTCCTCCTCTCTGCCCCTCCCCGGCTTGCTCTCTCTCTCTCAAAAATAAACATTAAAAACATTAAAAAAATTTATTTTTCAAAGGTCAGGCTGACTACCTTGTTAGGGGCGAGTGCAGCTGGTGACCTGAAGTTGAAACCAATGCACATTTGCCATTCCCAAAATCCTAGTGCCCTTGAGAATTATGCAAAATCTACTCTATAAATGAAACAACAAAGCCTGGGTGATAGCACATCTGTTTACAACACAGTTTACTGAATATTTTTCACCCACTGTTGAGACCTATTGCTCAGAAAAAAATTATTTTCAGAATATCACTACTCACTGACAATGCACCTGGTCACCCAACAGCTCTGATGGGGATATACAATGAGATTAATGTTTTCATGCCTGCCAACACATCTGTTCTGCAGCCCATGGATCAAGGAGCAATTTTGATTTTCAAGTCTTATTACTTAAGAAATATATTTTGTAAAGCTATAGCTGCCATAGTTATTCCTCTGATGGATATGGGGCAACTAAACTGAAAACCTCTGCAAAGCATTCACCATTCTAGGTGCCATTAAGAACATTTTCATGGTAGCCATGAAGAAAAAAATTTGTAATAGATACATAAAAGATAAAGAGAAAGCAAATTACTACCCAAAAAATGATCAAATAACAAAGATAGCAAGAGAGGAAGAGGAGAACAGAACTGCAAAATAGAAAACAGTGAAAAATATGGCAATAGTAAGTCCTCATCCATCAGTAATTACTTGAAATGTAAGGATTACACTCTTTATTCAAAAGGCATAGAGTGACTGAATGGATAAGTGAAACAAGAACCAGTGACATGCTGTAAGGCACTCATGGTACATCTAAGAATACACAAGACCAAAAGTGAAGGAATGGAAAAAGATATTCCATGCAAATGGTAACTAAAAGAAGGAGTGGCTATGCTTATGTCAGGCAAAACAGACTTTAAGTCAAAAACTGTAGAAACAAGGAATGTCATTATGTAATGATAAAAGGGTTAACTCAATAGTAAAAGATAGAATTGTACATGTATATGCACCCAGCATCCCAGTGAATATACAGTAGTCAATTTTATCCACAGTTTTGCTTTCCACAGTTTCAATTACCCATGATCAACTGTGATCCAGAAGCAGATGATCCTCCTCCTTCTGAGGTAACGTCGGAAGGTCAATAGCAGCTTAACATCAAATCACAATGCCTATGTCATTCACCTACTTTATCTCATCACATAGATACTTTACCATCTCACATCATCACAAGAAGCTGACACAATACGATAAGAGAGAAAGACCACATTTACATAACTTCTATTAGGGTATATTGTTAAAAATGTTTTATTAGCTACTGTTGTTAATTTCTCATTGTACCTAATTTATAAAGTAAATTTTACCATAGGTATGTTTGCATAAGAAAAAGCACAGGATATACAGCTGGTCCTTGAACAACACAGGTTTGAATTGTATAGGTCCATTTATATGTGGCTTTTTGAAGAGCTGACAGCAAAAGCCACAAAGCATTTATTTACAATTGCACAGGACCAAACTGAAGTCACTGGCACAGATGTCATGCCTGTTGCCGAGTACCTGGAAAGGCTCAATGAGGCTGTCAGCATACCCCCAGGGGACCCAGGACTGGGAAGGGTGCAGGTCAATCCCATGTGCCAATGGGGTGGTTGGGTTGAGCTCCTGGGGATGGCAGGCAGGAGGCTAGTCTAGGAGAATGTGCCCAGAGGGCAGGGATAGCACACCCTTGGTGCCTCCAACACCCCGCAAGGCCTCCATGCACTGGGCTTTGGGGATGTGCTGAGGTGACTGCAGGCCTTGGGCTCCTCCTGGGCTGGGTACGGACTCCTTCCTACAGAGATGCCCTGGTGCCAACGGCCTCCTAGATGCCAGCACACTCAAGTTTGGCAACAGCAGTTTTTGACCATGGTTGGTGGTACACCTGCAGGCAGATGGGCAGCTATACTATACCTCCGGGTTACTGTTGCCGCCTGTGGGCCCACCCAGCATTGCCACTGCTGAGCCAAGGCTTCCAGGCTGCGGAACATTGCCATTGTGGGGCCAGGCCTGCCACTGCCGCCATCACTGTCCTGGCGCAGTGCACCTATATACAAATTGTTTTCAGTAATTAGATATACAGTTCTGTAAATGTATTTCTCTTCTTCATGATTTTCTTAATGCTTTCTTTTCTACAGCTTACTATATTGTATGGATACAATATATAACACATTTAACATAAAATATGTGTTAATTGGCTATTATTGGTAAGGTTTCTGATCAACAATAGGCTATTAGAAGTTAAGTTTTGGAGGAGTGAAAAATATACACGGGGGGGTGGTTCAGTCAGCTAAGCATCCAATTCTTGATTTTGGCTCAGGTCATGATCTGCAGTTCTTTGAGTTTGAGCCCTACACCAGGCTCTGCAGAGCCTGCTCTTGGGACTCTCTCTCTCTCTACCTCTTCACCACTCTTGCGCATGCATGCACTTTCTCTCCCTCTCAAAACAAAATAAACTTAGAAAACAAATAAAAGAGAATTTCTTTAAAAAATTATACATAGTTTTTTTTTATCATGTCGGGGGTTGGTGCTCCTAACCCCCATGCTATTCAAGGGTCAACTTACTAGCAAACAATTCAACAGCATAGCCAAAGTGTCATATACCATAACCAAGTAGGATTTATCCTTGGGATGCAAGGTTGGTCTAATATATGCAGATCAAATGATGTGATACACAAAATAAACAGAATGAAAGTCAAATATTACATTATCATCTCAGTAGATGCAGGAAAATCATTTGACAGAATTCAACATCCAGTCATGATAAATAAAACCTCTCAAACCTCAACATAATAAAGACCATCTATGTAAGGTCTACAGCTAATATCGTAACCAATGAGTTAAAACTGTAAGATTTTCCTCTAAGATCCAGAACAAAGCAAGGATTCCCACCCTCACTACTGCTATTCAACACTGTCCTGGAAGTTCTAGCCAGAGAAATCAGGCAAGAAACAGAAATACAAGACATAGAAGTCATGAAGAAAGAAGTAAAATTATCTCTTTGCAGACAGAATGATCATATATGTGGAAAACCATAAAGACTCCATAAAAAACTACTAGAGGAGCAGCTGGCTGGTTCAGTCAGTGGAGCATATGACTCTTGATCTCAGGGTTGTAAGTTCAAGCCCCACGTTGGGCATAGATATTATTTAAAAATAAAAATTTTAAAAACCAACCAACCAACCACTACAACAAATTCAGTAAGCTAGCAAGATACAGAATCAACCTACGAAAATATAAGGTGTTTCTAAAGACTAACAATGAACTACCTAAAAAAGAAATCAAGAAAACAATTCCATTTACAATAGCAACAAAAAGAATAAAATACTTAGAAATAACAAAAGAGGTACAAAAATTAAATTTTGAAAATTATAAAACAGTGCTGAAGGAAACTTTCAAAGACACAAATAAATGGAAAAACATCCCATGTTCATGGATTAGAATACTGTTAATATGTTCATACTACTCAAAGTAATGTACAGATTCAATGCTACCCCTATCAAAATCTTTACAGTGACACCTTTTACACAAATAGAAAAACTGAAATAGAATTCATATGGAACCATAAAAATACCACAAATAGCCAATCTTGAGAAAAACAAAGCTGGAGTCCTCACACTTTCTGGTTTGAAATTATATTACACAGCAACCAAACCAAATAAAAACAGACATATAAACCAATGGAACAGAAGAGATAATCCAGAAATAAACACACACATTTATGGCCAACTGATTTTCCACAAGGGTACCAAGAACACCACATATGGTTTTGGGAACCTGGATATCCACATTCAAAAGAATGAGATTATGCCCCTTATCTCACACCATACACAACAATCAACTCAAAATGTATTAAAGAATTAAACCTCAGGTCTGAAACTACAAAACTCCTAGGAAAAAAACATAGGGAAAAGTCTTGATATTGGTCTTGGCAATAACTTCTTGGATATAACACAAAAGCACAGGCAACAAGAGCAAAAATAGACAAATGTGGGACTATATGAAATCAAAAATATTTGGCTTATCAAAGGAAAGAAGAAAGCGAAAAGGCAACCCACAGAATGGGAAAAAATGTTTGCAAAGCATATATCCTAATAAGGCATTAAATATCCAAAATATAGAAAGAACTCCTACAACTCAATACTAAAAGTATCAATAACCTTATTTAAAATGGGCAAAAAACCTAAATAGCATTTTTTTATTTAAAGAAAATTTTAATGTATTTATTTTTGAGAGAGAGGGAGGGAGATACAGAGTGTAAGCAGGACAGGGGCAGACAGAGGAGACACAGAATCCGAAGCAGGCTCCAGGCTCTGAGCTGACAGCACAGAGCCTGACATGGGGCTCAAACTCATGAACCCTGAGATCATGACCTGAGCCAAAGTCAGATGCTTAACTAACTGAGCCACCCAGATGTTCCCTAAATAGCATTTCTTAAAAGAAGAAATTCAAATGGCTAGTAGGGACATGAAAAGGTTCTCAACATCTCTCATCAGAGATATGTAAATCAAAACCACAATAAAGTATCACCTCATACCTGCTAATTTGGGTATTATCAAAAAGACAAAAGATAACTAGTGTTGGTGAAGATGCAGAAAAAGGGAACCCTCATACACTCCTGGTGGGAATACAAATCAGTACAAAGGTGAAAAAAAAAAAAGTATGGAGATTCCTCAAAAGATTAAAAGCAGAGCTATCAAATGATCCAGTAATCCTACTTCTGGGTAAATATTTCAAAGAAATTGAAAGCAGGATAGCCAAGAGATATCTGCACTCCCATGTTCTTTGCAGCATTTTTAAGATATGGAAATAAACTAAATGTCTGTCAATGGATGAATGAATGGATAAAGAGTATCATATTTTCTTTATTCATTCTTCTGTCATTATACATTTATATATATATTTATGATCCTGCCATTTGTGACAGCATGGATGGAGCTGGGGGACAGTATGCTAAGCAAAATAAACAAGACACAGAAAAGAGACATACTGAATGATCTCACATGTGGAATCTAAAATATTCAAATTCACAGAAGCAAAGAGTAGAATGGTGGTGGTCAGGGGTGGGGACAGGGGGAAATGTGGTGATGATGGTCAGAATACAGTTTCAAGTATGCAAGATGAATAATTTCTAGAGATCTAATATATGTACCTTATGGTGCCAAACATTCACAGTACTGTTATTTTATGCATGTAATTTGCTGAGAGGACACATCTTAAATGTTCTCACTACACACACACACACACACACACACATGCCCCATACCTATGTAGAACTAATATTGTATATTAATAAGCTTGACTCTGGTGATCATCCACAATATATATACATACAGCAAAACACCAAATGCATAACTTAAATATATACAATTTTTATATGTCAATGATATCTTAGTAAGGCTATTTTAGGAAAATTATTATGAGAAAGTACTATGAATAACTATATGCCAACAAATTAGATAACCTAGAAAAAGTGGAAAAATTCCTGGACACATAAAGTCTACTAAGACTGAATCACAAAGAAATTGAATTTCTGTATAGATCTACAACTTTTAAGGAGATTGAAACAATCAAAAAGCTTCCAGCACAGAAAAACCCAGGACCAGATGGTTTCATTGGTAAATTCTACCAAACATTTAAAGACTTAACACCACTGTTTCACAAATGCTTCCAAAAAACTGAAGAGGAAGGAAAACTTCCTAACTCAAGCTATGAGGTAAGCATTAACCTGACACCTAAGCATTACCCAGACACTACAAGAAGTGAACTACATGTCTTTCACAAATACAAATTCTAAAATCCTCAACAAAATATTACCAAGTGCAATTTAACAACATTTAAAAATTATTATACATCATAACCAAGTGAATTTTATTCCCAGAAAGCAACATTCAAAAATCAATCAGGGCGCCTGGGTGGCTCAGTCGGTTGAGCGTCCGACTTCAGCTCAGGTCATGATCTCACTCTCCGTGAGCTCGAGCCCCTCGTTGGGCTCTGTGCTGACAGCTCAGAGCCTGGAGCCTGCTTCAGATTCTGTGTCTCCCTCTCTCTCTGCCCCTCCCCTGCTCAAACTTTGCCTCTCTCTCTCTCTCAAAAATAAACAAACAAAAATTTTAAAAAAATCAGTCAACACAATTATACAATTGTACAATTATACAATTATATTAATTATAAAATTAGTATAACGAAGGGGAAAAGCCCCCATGATCATCTCAACTGATGCCTATTTGACAAAAATCCAACATCCTTTCATGATAAAAAGAAACAGTCAATATACCAGAAATAGAAACAAGCCACCTCAATGTAATAAAGGCCCATAATGAAATACCACAGGTAATGCTATACTGAATGGTGAAAGACTGAAAACAAGCATGTCGGCTTTCAACACTTCTATTCAACATAGCACTAGAAGTTCTAGATAGTGCAGTTAGGCAAGTAAACGAAATAAAGGGCATTTAAATCGGAAAAGAAGAAATAAAATTATATGTTTGCAAAGTTGTAGGATACAAAAATCAACAAATAAAAATCAGTTGTATTTACATATACTAGCAATGAACCATCCAAAAAATGAAGAAAACAACTCTATTTAAAATAGCAACAAAAATAATAAAATATTTAGGAATAAATTGAACCATGGAGATGACAGATCTGCACACTGGAGACTACAAAATTATAAAATGGAAATAAATTAAAGAAGACCTAAAGAAATAGATATCCCATGTTCATGGATTGGAGGACTTCATACTGTTATGACAATACTAGATTAGGGGTTGAATTGTATCCCCTCAAAAAGATTACTTGACATCCCAATTCCTGGTACTTGTGAATATGACTATTTTGAAACAGTCTTTGCAGATGCAATCCGTTAATATGAGGTCATACTTGATTAGGTTGGCCCCTAATCCAATAAGACTGGTGTTCTTATAAGGAAAATTTGGACACAGACACAGAGGGAAGACAGCCAGGTGAAGATGAAGGTAAAAGACTGTAATTATGCTGCTACAAGACAAGGAATTCCTGGCTTAGATCAGAAGGTCTAAGAGGCGAGGAAGGATCATATGCTAGATATTTCAGAGAGAGCATGGCCCTGCCAACACCTTGATTTCACACTTCTAGCCTCCAGAACTGTGATGGAAAAATTTGTTTTAAGCCACCCACACTGTGGTACTTTGTGATGGTGGTGGAGAGAGGAGGATGGGAAGTTATTGTGTAAATGTACAGAGACTTTTTGGGGTGAAGAAATTTTGGAAAATAGTGGTTATGGTTGCAAAACATTGTGAATGTAACTCATGCCACTAAATTATACACTTAGATTAATTTCCATAGAAGGAACAGAGAAAGCTATCAGGATCTATTGTGCAGGAAATACCACACCTAGATAGTTTCACTTGGAATTTTACTAAACTTTTAGACTTTTAGAGACTATAGATTTCCCCTGGAAGTAGAGCATTCTTATGTAAGCTTTCATAAACTGAAATGGCATAAAGCAAAGCAATTGCCATTAATTTATATGGAAAATACTTTAGTGTTCCCAGACCCAAAAAATAACCTCTTCTAGGTTTGTCTGATACCTTAGCACACACCCTGCTAACAAATGCACAAAATAAATCAAGATAAAGCACAGATGCTCACAGACACAGTCCAAAGCTACCATGGCTTGACGCTGAGATGCTGAGTGGAGTTCCCAGGGAAGAAACTTGGCAGGACCACTGTTGCTGCTTGGGGTACTGCTTGGGGTGTGCATTGCTTGCTGCAAAACAAATGCTGAATGCTATCTTCCCTTTTTGCCTTTCTTCATAAAAGTGAAAATCCTCCTCGGATTTCTTTCGCTTAGGGAAAAAAGGTACTAACGTAGGTCTTTCATAAAAAATGAAGTAGCATAACGCAAATTTTCAAAAAAGCAGGGGACACCTGTGTCTAGGAAGAAAACAAACAGCAAAAGTGAGACATACTGAAACATCGTTCCTGAATAAGCATCATTCTACACTGACATATGTTGGAGGTATATCTTACAAAATCAGGAATGAGACAAGGATACCCACTGTTTATTAGAGATCCTAGCCTGGGTGATAAGGAATGAAAATTATATTGGAGACATAAAATTGGAAATAAGTAAATAAAACTGCTGCTATTGCAGATGATAGACAAAATACAAAAGTATAAATTATTAGAGATAACAGAGGGAAGTGTAATGGACCTAGAAAATAAGAGTAGTTCTTGGGAAGTAGTGCAGAATAGGGAGCAGGTTGGGAAGAGACATGCATTTAGGTATCAGAATTTCTTATGAAGCAAAAATAACTAAAATTACTCTGTTCCATTAGCCTGCCCTCCACCGTAATCACCTTTGTTCCATATCAGTTGCTTTTTCTCCAGAGGACTCTATGTAAAGGGCCACTCCATGAAAAACAATTCTCCATTTCACCATCAAAGGATGTGACACATCCTTCATCCTCCATCTTCTTGATTCCTTCTCACCGTACCTCTCATTTCTCTGCCTGGGAGGGCTCTCCCCAACTCTCTGGATGTCTCTCAACACTCACCTATCAGTCATTGGTATGTTTACAGAGAAGACATGATTCCCTCATCTCCCCCAAGCCCCTCAAAAAGAGTAGTCGCTATAAAGGAAAACCCCAGTTCTGTCTACCTCCTTCATAAGGAAAAACCCAGCTCTTCCCTACTGGGAGTCTTTCTCCTGTGTCTCCTTTACTACTCACACAAAATACTTCACTTCTGACACTTTTGGTCACCAAATGTGTGGGGATTTTTTCCCTGCAGCAAAAATTAAGTCATACCACATCTCTGACACCAGAGATTCTGACACCATCCCCCTGGAGATAGTGGCAGATCCCAGTTTATGGGCTCAGTCCCACAAGACTACCCCCACCCTACTTGAGCAATAGCAAGGAGGAGGTCCCCATGTTACCTACAACTTGTCTGATTTGGCTACAAATCAGAGGCTCCCATGTCCCCCACCTGAGGTTCAATTATTTTGCTAGAGTTGCTCACATACCTCAGGGAAACACATTTATCACTTTATGAAAGGGTGATAGATAATATGGAGGAATAGGCAGATGAAGAGAGACACAGAAGTTGGTGTCGGGGGGGGGAAGTGCAGGAGCTTCTGTCCTCCTGCAGTTGGGGTGCATTACCCTCCCAGCTTCCCAGTGGAAGCTCTCCAAACCTCCTTCTATTGGGGTTTTACGGAGGTTTCCTCATGTAGGCATGACCAATTCATTCCATTGCCAACCCCTCTTCCCCTCTCTAGAAGATGAGAGGTGGGGCTGAAAATTCCAAGCTCTTAATTATGGCTTGGTCCTTCTGGGGACGAGCCCCATCTGGAAGCCATCCAGGAGCCCACCTAGAATCACCTCATTAGAACAAAAGATGCTCCTAGTGTTATCACTTAGGAATTTATAAGAGTTTCAAGAACCCAGCATCAGGGATGGGGTCAAAGACCAAATGTTGGAACAAAAGATGTGCGTAATGTTCTTATCACTTAGGAAAGGACAAGTGTTTCAGGAGCTCCTTGCCAGGAACTAGACAAATACATATTTTCAATGATCTCATAATCCTCCAACTCCAGTAACCCCTCATCGTGCTGGTGGCCTGTTGTTCTCATGGAGCTCCTCTGAAACCACCTTTCTTATTGGTTTGCTCACTTGTTTGGTGCTCTAACCCCATTCAAAGTTAAGTCCTCTGGAAGTAGAAACGTTGAATGTTTACCTCTGTTTCCCTCCGTGAGAGCAGTTCAGTTCTGAACAAAGCAGGAAGTCAACAAATATCTGAATACACGGCTGAACGAAAGCTCTGTGAACACCTTATTTTCATCTATTCCCTTGATGAACATTTCCTTTATCCCACTCTATAAACAAATGTTTTGAGAAGAAACTCACCCAACTGCTTGTTGTTCAAAGTGGGAATACTGAAGCAAAATGAAAGGGAAATTGAGGAAACAGACCAGAAGGACAAGTGCTTGGAGAAGCTGTCTTTTTATATCCGGCATTAGAACCACACTTGCACGGTGCAGATTTTTGACCAGTGCTTGTCAGTTTCATGAAATCATTGAGCCCCAGCTGGATCCAGAAACTGCAGTCCCCACCAGAATGTTCATCGTGTTTTTTCTCATTTTGGTAGGTTTCTTTCAAGCCACACCATCCATTGAGGAAATCCCCCTCCACAGCTCCAGGACTCATTGCTGCTTCTCTTTCCCATCTCAGCTGTGCGTTTTAACTCAGGCCACGGAGGTAGAACAAAAGATGCTCCTAGTGTTCTTATCACTTAGGAATTTATAATGGTTCCAAGAGCCCAGCATCAGGGATGGGGTCAAAGACCAAATATTGGAAGGAGGCCACGGAGGTAGAATTAGTCAACATCAGGTCAGCCCACCCCAGTGCTTGTAACATGTGCTGCAACCTGGTGTGCACTCGGGATAGTTCCACTCTGTTGAAGCTCCCTCACCCATATTTTTCCAAGTATACAACATGTTCGTCAGGGACAGGGTATTACACACACTTCAGCTCCTTCAGCCCTGATAAGTGCTGCAGCACGTTCATGATACCTGATGTGGAGATGATGTTATCATAGAACACAAGAGAGTGGAGGTGGGAGCAGCAGCAAAGGGCAGGCAGCAGGGCTTGGAGCTGGGCTTCCTTCAGCCGGCAGCTTCTCAAGTTCAGGTGCTGCAGAGTGCCTGACACTTCACCCAACAGAGCCTTGAGGGGCCCAGGGACCATTTGGGACAGATTATTGCCATGGAGGACCAACTCCTTCAGGCGGGTGGCATGAATGCTCTGGGACAAGTAGGTGATGTCATTCTCAGTAAGCCTACATCCGTTGATCACCAGAGTCTCCAGTGGTTTTTGCAGGCCACTGCGGAGAGACAGACAGTTACTTCTTGGAAACTGGAATGCAGCACTAGATGAATTTGGGCAAGATCCAGAAATCTGGCTTGAAAAAGTTGCACTATGCCTACCCCAGTCTGGATGCAAATGGGGGGAGCCAGGCTTCTGTGGTGGTTAAGAACATAAAGCTTGGAGTGCAACATTTCCCATTCCTAACAGGACCTTTCTATTTTTTAGAGTATGGTGTTGGGCACACCTCTTAGTCTCAGCTGCCTAATGAGTCACATAAACACAGTTATCACTCAGACTCCATAAGTTGCTGTAAGAATTAATGACTTTTAGATATAGCTCTTACACATGGTAAGGCCTAAGTTTTACTGGTTGGAAGATTCACAAAGATGGTTCCCCATGCTACTATTTGCTCAAAGACCAGGCCCCTGGAGAACAGCTCCCTATTCTAGGGTGTGCCACAGACAGATCTGTGAGACATAAATGAGGGCCATGAGTTTACCAACTTAGGTGTTGTGGGGGCAATTCCCTCCCTCAAATACCACCCGCAAAACTTAACATCCTTATTTACCCTTCTCTAAGCTCCATGAATATGAGACCCTGATTTTTTTCAGGGTTTCATATCCATTCTTAGCTGTTTGCTTGGCACGGACTAAGTGCATGAATGAATGAGCAAATAAATGAGTGGATGAGATGCCAATTTCAGACATAAATCTTTCTCTTCTATAGCAGCCAACAGCCACTGGCTGGCCCAGGACCCCAGCCTTGGAGTCTGTGTCTATCAGTGACTCCATAAACTCACAGAAGGGGGAAGTCCAGGCTTGTCTCTGCTCCGACAGAGCAATGCTCATAGACGTGTTCAGGGATCTCGGCCTCTGTACCTTCAGAGGGACCTTCCACATATTCACCTAAGCATCTTATGAACTGGACCAAGAGACAGCCAAAGATGAGGTGGAGCTTCTGGAGGTGGCCCAGCAGACTCAGCAAAGAGAAATAGCCCGCAGGGAAATCCCAGGGGATGTTGTTCATGATGAGGTTGCCCAGGTTGTACATCTGCCCTACCTGGGTGAAGAACTGGATTAGGTCCAACTGGGAGAAGAATATACTTCTGTGATGAAGCCTCACCTCTTGGATGGCCTCCAGCTCCAGCATTCCCAGGATCTCTACGAGGCTGTGGAACAGCCCTTGGTTAATGACCAGTGTCTGACAGTGGAGGCACAGCCAGCCATGGCTCTTCTCAACTCTCTGCAACAAGTATAAGGGGAACACAGATGGAAGAAGCCAAACAAACAACCTAGGAAAAGGTCTGTGTGTATTTCCACAGGTTCTTGGTCATGCCAAGGCTGTTCTCTGGAGCTGGGTGTGAGCTGGTCTGCCTCTGGTTCTTCTAGCATGTGTGTGATGACAAAGGGTACGGGAGTGGTCTCAGAGCAGTGCTCAAAGTCATGGATAAAATCCAGCACCTTTAGCTTTGATCTCCTGTAGGGAAAGAGAAGGAGAGCAGAGATTTTGACTTTCAGGACAGTATAGCAGAGCTGGTATGAGACCAGCAGCAGCAGACCCTGGGAAGGGGCCTCTGTGCCTGCCAGCCCTGCCCACTGCCATCTACCATGCCTTCCAAGTGTTCTCCTCCAGCCTCATCCACCCTCAGATCCTCCTCATCCCAACCTCTTATATGGTCCAGGGGTATCACCCAGGAACCTAACCACACTCTTAACCACCTCAGCACGATCAACTCTAAACTACACGAGGGCTTACTTCTCAGAGGGACTCTGAATAGTGGCCTCAAGGCCTCCCCATGATTGATGTACCGCCGGGAGAGTCTGGCATATCCATGGGCCCCACATCTCTTAATCCAGCTCCTGCTTCCTCAGTTCAATGTGCCCCTACCACACCCTGTCTCTAGAGTTACTGGGGCAAGCAACACTGGTAGGAGCGTTGGTTGGTAGCCGATCTAGTACAGCTTCTAACAGGTCTTGAGTCATTGATCTATTAACGATCCCAGATGGAGGCAGGGGAAGTGCTAGGCCCATACCATTGCTGTCACAGGCTTCGTGTGTTCCCCCATTAAAGGCTGCTGTGGACAGTGTTGGGAAAAGGCCCACAGGGAGCTCTTTCATGGCATGTACAGTTGAGTCCTCATCATTCAGCAGGCTCTGTGCTGCAAGATCCAAGAGACTGAGAGGGTCTTGTCTGCCTATCTCCACTGACCTGGTGCAAGGGAAGGGAAAATCCTGAATGGATTTTCATGGTGCTCAGCCTCCTTCTGTTGGGCCAGGACAACCCAGCGTCAACCACCCTTCTCAGCAGGAAGTGAGCCCCAGATGGCCCCCACCCTTCCTTCTGTCCTACAACTTCTATTTCTAAATCTTCAGCTCTTTTGCTGCTGATGTCACCTGGTGTCCTTCACCCTGATACCAGCTGGATGAAATGAGAATAATTGGGGTTTTACCTTTGTTCCTTATTGGGCTTCAGAGAGTATAAATTGTCCCAAACTTAATTTCTTGAGCTTTCCCCAAGACTGTCACCATCTTCAAGGTGATTTTAAGGAGCAGGACTGAACAACCTATCTCTTACACTAATCCCATGGTTTTGTCTGCCTTCTCCAGCAAACAGGGCTTCTGAAACAGTAATGGCAACTTTGCACATGTTCAGATCTGTCATCCTTCCTGCTTTATGGAGTGCATTCCTACTCACATCCCACCAGGCTTCAATGCAATTCAGAGACCAAAAACTTATTCCAAGAAATAAAAAAGATATAAAGCTCCTCTTATGGAGCTAGTAAAATTTTGACACAGAATGTCAGAAAAAAAACAAGAAAAAGGAAAATTAAAGCACCATTTCATGTATAAATAGATACAAAGGTCCTGAATAAAATGTTATGAAGTAGAACTAAGCCGAGTCTTATAAAGGAGTAGAATCACAAAGCATTTCTTCCAGGAACAAAAGGAGAACACATAAGAGAATCCCTCAGTGAACTTCTGATTACACTTGGATAACGAAACATGAGTGCTCTGAGCTGCCACCTGAAAACCCAAATGAAGTAAAGAAGATCTAAAACCAGAAAGTCAAAAGAGAGTGAATTAGACATCCCTGCTCTTCAAGAAAAAGGCACGCTTTGGAATCTGGAAAAGGGTGGGTTAAGGGAACCATTGTGCACACTACGGAAGCCAAAACCTAAGCCCACGTGGGTGGCAAAGAAAGAAATCAACTGCAGAGGCTTCAGGGTGGCTCAGTTGGTTCAATATCTGACTCTTAATTTTCAGCTCAGGTCATTATCTCATGATTCGTGAGATGGAGCCACGTGTTGGGCTCTGTGCTGACAGTGGGGAGCCTGCTTGAGATTCTCGCTCTCCCTCTGACCCTCTCCCCCCTGCGTGTGCATGCACTCTCTCTCTCTCTCAAAATAAAGAAATAAACTTTAAAAAAATCAATTGCAGAACCTGCAAAGGCCTCAGGAGTGGTTCTCACAAGTATGGCCCTGGGCAAGAGCCAGAGACCACAGCCAGCACTGTGGTACTTGTGGTGGAGTCTCTACAAACACATGCATTTACCTCCACCACCAGCACATAGCCAGCAATCCACACCTGGGCCCAACCTTTCTCTGGTTCCCGCCCTGACTCTGCTCTGCTGCTTCCTGGAGCAGCTCTCAGCCCTCATCCTACAGCAGGCTACCTGATCGTCAGGGACAAGCAGGTTGCACTAGGGCAGGTTTGGTAAATGATCATTTTAACAAATGTAACATTGGACTATGACCCGAATGAATCTTCTCTACTGCAGCATTTTCCGCTTTTGTATGAGTGAGAAGAAGCACCTGCTGAGAGATCAGGCCTCGTAGGCAGCCTATGGAGCAGGCAGGGCAGAAGAGTGAGCACCAGGTCCCTGTCACAATCCACCAATTGTTCTGAAGGCAGAGCTCCTCTGGAGCTGACAGAGCCCTTGCTGCAGAGACTGTGACAAGTTTGAGCCCTCCTCTGTGCTTCTGAAATGTCCCATTTCTCAGGAGGAACAGCCCAAGGGAAGCCACATACCTGGGACCCTCAGGGGTGCCTCTGTCCTTGCCTCTCATGCCCCTCTCACTCAGCAAAAATTAAGTCCAAATACCAAACTCTTCATGAGGGATGTATATCCTACCGACGTCTGCACAGGACAGAGAGAAGAGGTTCCACAAAACTCGGCAGTGAGAACTCAGCACACTGAGCGAACCTCCCTGTTCCTCCCTCAGCCTGTCAGCCTTCCCGCCAAATGCCTTTCTTAGGAAGAGCCATTCCCACCTCCAGCTTCTCCCAACTGAAGCCCCTAAGCATTTCCCCACCCAGCACCCGAAGGATCCTCACCAACCTCCCTCTATAACATAAGCATATATTTTACTTGTCCCACTGATTTTCTCAGGGCCTTCTCTTAGGTCCCAATGCATCTTTTCCTCTGAATGGGTCTCTGCCCAGCAGGATATGATGAGCTGAGGCCTCTGGTTCCTGTGAGCAGTCAACAATCAGCCACTATCTTCCTTGTCCACAAAACCCAAGGTCTATTGCTAGCTTTGCACCACCACATTTGCACCACCTGAATGCACTTCATCTGTTTGGGAAGGGGCTCCTCTTGGATTCCAGCGGCCTCTAATCTTAGGGGAAACTTAAAAGAGGAAGGCTGATAAGGTCAATTATAGTCTTGGCCACTGCATCTGGTCTTGGGCTACAATGGCCATCTTATCCTCCTTGCATTATTCATTGTAGATTCCCCTCAAGATCACCTACCATCTCTGCTGTCCTTGGTAGCTTACCAGGTGGCCTGACTCATGCCTTGTCTCTAAAGGGTCTAAGCCTCTGCTCACTCCACCTTCTCCAGTGAGGGCTGTAGTGCCTGTGTTTTTACTGCCACAATGGGGCAAGGCAAAGAGATAGCTAAATGGATCCCCTGGGAGTCAAACTTATTCCTCTCTATCCTCTGGTTTAAAAGGAGCCCTACCTTCTCCTTATCTGGGTCACTTACCCCCACCAAGATGGGGCTCCTTTTCTTGCCAACCGGGTGCTGGACACAAAGATGACAAAGTGTTCAGGTGGCAGCCATAGCTTATAACTCAATGGGACTCTTCTGTTTAACAATGGATGGTTGCTGAGCCTAACCAACTTTATGAGTCGGCGGGTCTGCCACAACTTACCTCATGACAAGCAGTCCTGGACATGCAGTCCTGTTGTGTCCAATGGTCTTCTGCCAGGGTTTGGCAGCACTATAGGAGCTGCTCTATAAAACATATCTGAGGAGTGCCTGGGTGGCTCAGTCAGTTAAGCTTCTGACTCTTGATTTAGGCTCAGGTCATGATCTCACAGTTCATAGGATTGAGCCCTGTGTCTGGCTGTGCATTGATGGCACAGAGCCTGCTTGGGATTCTCTCTCCCTCTCTCTTTGCCCTTCCCCTGCTTGCATGCACACACATGCACTCTCCCTCTCCCAAAATAAACAAATGAACGAATGAACAAACAAATAAAACATATGTGGGTCTCTACTGCAGACTTCACAACCTTGCTCCAGGTCCCTAGAAGTCAGGGTTGTGATTCTCCATGGCACCCTTGCCTGCCACTGATACCTCCCAACCTCTAAAATCTGCCAAGTCTTATGGCCCAAGCAACAGGGCTGCTTTCACTACAGGCTAAATTTTGCTGCTCTGCAGAGAACTTTCCTATTCTGGGATCTACTCAAAAGCAGCAGTCTTTTGGGTCACCCAGTATACATGCCAGAGAAGTGTTCCAAGATATGGAATATGCCGTCTCCAAAACCTGAAGAGTCCTATCAGTCACTGTGCTTCTTTGCCATAGAAGGTGAAAGTTACAAATCACCTTTTACTCTGGATGATATGTCCTGGCATGTCCTCGACCACTGGGACACTCAAAATCGTTCTCATGTGGCAGATCCTTGAATCTTCATATACATTCTCTCCAACAATGCGGTGCATGTTTCTTATTAAGGCCTCCAATATGCCAGCCATTTCTTACTAATGTAACTTGATTAACATGCTATAGAAGTAGTGAGTCAATTTGATGTTCTGTAGATGCTCAGGTGGTAGATGGTCCAGATCTCTGTGAACTGTGACAGAGGATGGAAGGGTATAATCCTGGAGCAAAATTAAATGTATACTGTTGTCTGTTCCATGTGAACACAAATGGTATCTGCTAGGGACAGAAAGGAACACATTTTCCAGTTAACATTTGTATATAATATACCTGAAACTTCATTAATCCAGTTCTAGTAAAGACAGCACATCTGGCATAGCAGTTTCAGTTGGGGCTACTGTTTGGGTGAGTTTTAAGAAGTCTCAGCCAACCTCCAGGATAAATTTAGTTTCTGCAGGGGTAGACTGGTGAACTAAATGGAAATATGACAAGGACCACCGCTCAAGTCCTTTACAGCCTTAAGAATGACAAAATTATCTGTCACTCCTCCTAGTATGTGATATTTTCTCTTTACTATCTTTTAAACAAATTTTTAAATATTTATTTATTTTTTGAGATACAGAGTGGGAGAGGGGCAGAGAGAGAGAGAGGGAGACACAGAATCTGAAGCAGGCTCCAGGCTCTGAGCTGTCAGCACAGAGCCCAACACACGGGGCTTGAAGTCACGAACCATGAGATCACTATCTGAGCTGAAGTTGGATGCTTAACCCACTGAGCCACCTGCGTGCCCCATGATGCTGTGTTTTTTAAACCATTTCTATAACTCTTTGTGGGTCAGGTGCCTTCGCTGCCACTCCAACCTTTATGGCTCATAGTAAAGTGTGTAAACCTGCCTTCTGATGGTTAAATGCTACTGCCTGACTTCAATTGCTTAAGGGTCCTATCATCTCTGTTTCTATTAGTCTAATTCTGTAACACTCTTACTGTTTTACACTCTTCTGTTTACACTCTTACTGTAACACTCTTACTGTCAGCACTGGCCTACACAGGTACACTGCCACTGGACTGTTCAATGTCACTGTTGCCTCTCTCATCAGCATATTCCTAAGAATGCTGGTAAATTGTGTGTTTGACAGGGCTTCCTGTGGGATATACCCATTTGGTTGGGTTTTCTAACCTTACACAGTAAGTGTATTATACAACCTTACACAGCTTGACAACTTCCCCCAGTGTATTAGCCCTGAGCTGCAACCTGTCAGCAATCCAGGAATTCCAACCTCACTTAGCATGGGCCATTGTTTTCTGTCATGCTTCTAGAAGCCATCATAGTAGCAAGTCCACACAAACTTCTGGAATCCCTGGCAAGATATTAAATCTTGTATCTCAGAAGAAGGCTCCCAAATCAATAAATTCACCTTACCCAATCTTAACTCTCCCCCCTCCCAACCTTATCAAGCACCCACAATCCAGCCCCAAACATAGTCCCCAAGCTGGTACATGCTGGTTAGATCTTCCGGCTTCTTTAGGGTGTGGTACCTTTTCTCCCTTCTCAGCCTGAGCACATCTCTTGTGTTATGCTGAGACATAACCCTATTACAGGCCAGGAGGGAAACTGGGGAAGACAGCAAGAAACAGATGTTTTGTCTTCCTGAAAGATGTTTCTGCAATGTATTCAAATAAAAAATTTAGTTTTTAATAGGGTGGGTTGGCCCACTAACTTCTGCAGGTTCAGAGGGTCAAGGAGAATTAGTGAATTTGAGATGACAGAGACCTCAATGCAAATAACTCCATCACTATGCCAGGGTGCTATTCCTTCCCAACAGGGATGACTTTGGCATAGCAGACCTATGGTGGTTGTGAGTTTAACCTTCTTCAGAACTCTACTTCTCTGAAGATTAAGTCCTGGCCGGATCCTTAGCTTTCTCTGCTGCCGACCCCCAACCCTCACCCCATCCCACCCCCGGGGTTAGATGAAGGCCTCTTTATATGCTACCAAGGAGATCCTCAGGATGGCTTTCAATTGCTAGTTGGCTCCCTGCCTTTATCCTTTATTATGGTGTCAACCCAGCCTAACACTAGCATAGTTCCTTATGCTTTCCAAAGCGCCTAATCTACAGCACTGGCTACTGCATTCCCTTCCATGGGCATACCATCCCAATTCAACACCAGTGGAAGCTTTAACTATGGGGCCACCATCTTGTGCCTGGGCTACCTGAGCTCCACTACGCCTTCCACCAGGGATGGCTTCTCAATGCCAGCAGGCGGTGCGCGGTATCCCAAAGCAGGACAGGGTGAGGTGTGAGCCTCAGCCCATCCTTGTAGGTCCGCCGTGTGGGCAACGCTAGGAACCGGGTTTGTCACGTGCCCTCTGTCCCATTGTGTTGGCCACAGCCTCCAAACGAGGTCCGTAAGGGCACCACCTGCGGTCTTTGGTCAAGGGTAACAAGCAGCGCAGGTGGCTACAGCAAGGAAAGACCATCTATCCTAGCCCTGTAATAATGGAGTCTGTACCCACCTGGGAATCCGCCTATTTCTCCATGCCACTGGTTCGTGTGACTTTCCTTTGGGAACCTCTCTGGATCCCCCATCAATTTTCTTGGGGAGGGTCCTGCATCCGGAACGGGCCACCTGAACTGCACGAGAAAGCAGGAAGCCAAGGGCCCAGGCAGCTTCCAATCTGGTGTCCTGAGGCCTCGGTGTGCAAGCCCTGGGCTCCTGTTCCACACTTTAAGGCCCCTGGCGACCCCACAGTCCAGGGGGCAGCTGAGAATGGCACCCTCGGAGAATGAGAGCCGTCGCAAAGAGCCCAACACGGAAGACTCAGAGCCTGACTGCAGCGCTGCAGAGACTCCTAAGACTGCGGCCTCTTCCTGGGTCAAACGTGGGAGGAGTGAAGGGCCTGCCGCCTTTTACATTGGTCACGAGGGCAGGGCCTGCTCCCCCTCACTTTGGGTCAGGTGGGAAGTGGGGGCTGGACAAGTTTACCTCCTCCCCCAACTCTCTATGGGTCACGTGGGTGGGGGAGGGGGGCTGCCTCTTACCAAGGAAAGCATGGGAAGTGAGGTGGGGTGGGCCTGTTCTCCTCAAGGGATCTTGGGTGCGTGGGCGGGGCCTGGTTGCCTCACGTTGGTCATGTGCACAGGACCTCATTTTTCTCACCTGGTATCACGTGGGAAGTGGCTGGGGCCTGCGCGCCTCATACCAGTCTCATGGGTGGTGAGTTGGCTGGGAAGGACTGAGAAGCACCCTTGGACTGCCGTCTGCGGGTTGTGTCACTAGTGTGGGCTTGGAAACATGGGGGGGCTGAGTAAGTTCTGGTCTGCAGGTTGGGCAGCCCAAGACCTGGTGCTGGCCTCCAGCCAGCCAAGACCTGTTGGAAGGACTGAGGAGGGGGCATGGAGGACCCCCGGGGGGCACCTGGACCCTGGGAAGGTCCTCTGGGAACTGGGAGAAAGAGCCTCAGCACCTGAGAAAAGGGTCTTTGTTCGCTGAAGTCCCGGCACTGGGCCTGAGGATTAGGTCTGGAAGGCAGCCCTGCCCCTAGCATCAGTTTGAAGATCCCTTCTGGTGTTGGAAAGGGGTCCCAGAGGTCTGCAACTGGCTTGCTCTGAATCAGATTTTGTAGAGAGAGCAGGCTCTCAACCTTCTCCCCTAAGGCCATCAGAAAGCTCACAGAAGTAACTATCTCCTAATGGACGCTTGCCCTGTGGCAGGCGTCCTGGCCAGGGCTTTGTATACCTTATTTCCTCCCAAGAATCCTGCTGTGGGGTTCTGTGGACACCTTTCGTTTTCTCCTCATGTCTGATCCATATCGTTTTCTCTTACTGGAACACTCTTCTCAACTTTATTACCTTCATTAAGGCTATCATTGGAGAGCATGAGAAGATGGCAGCGTAGGAGGACGCTGGGCTCACCGCGCGTCCTGCTGATCACTTAGATTCCACCTACACCTGCCTAAATAACCCAGAAAACCACCAGAGGATTAGCAGAATGGAGTCTCCGGAGCCAAGCGCAGATGAGAGGCCCACGGAAGAGGGTTGGAAGGGCAGCGAGGCGGTGCGTGCTCCACGGACTGACGGGAGGGAGCCGGGGCGGAGGGGCAGCCTGCCGGCCAAGCAGAGCCCCCGAGTCTGGCTGGCAAAAGCGGAGGGGCCGGACGGAGTGTGTTCCCACAGCAAGAGGGACTTAGCATCTGGGAGGTCATAAGTTAACAGCTCTGCTCGGAAAGCGGGAAGGCTGGAGGACAAAGGGAGGGAGAGTTGCTGAGCCCCGGGATGACAGAGCTCAGTTTGGCGGGGAACAAAGGCACTCACCAGTGCCATCTCCCTCGCCCATCCCCCAGCCAAAATCCCAAAGGGAACTGAAAGGGCGGGCCTACACCGGCTGACTCCATCTTGTTCTGTGTCCTTCACCTTGACCACACCTCCTCTCCTTGAGTAACCCCCCTCCCCTCACCTGCCTAACAGGACTCGGACCCTTCCCCAGCCAATTGGCTGAGGCCATAGCCATTACCTCACCAACTGCCCCTAGGCCCCAATAAAACCTTTGTCCTTTTGAAACTCGCTCTCTCTCCCTGGTATCCCACCGCTGTGTCGTGCAGGTAGGGGATTGAGCTCGAGCTAGCTCGAATAAAGGCTCTTTTGCTTTTGCATCGGACTCAGCTCCCTGGTGGTCTTTGGGGATCATGAATTCTGGGCATAACATTTGGGGGCTCGTCCGGGATCCCCAAGACCCCCAAGGGACCCCCGACCCGGAGAGCCTGACTGGCCTAACTGTCTGTTTGTTCTGTCTTTTCTGTGTGAGCTCATTTCTGGAATTCTGGTAGTGCCCAACGCGGTCTAAGTGGACGCACTGGAGGACCATGGGCCAGGAGTTTTGGAAGACGTTCCGATCCTCCCTTCTGGAGGGACGTGGAATCCCCTCAAAGGTCTGAGACGAGGCGGGTCGCTCCCGCTGGTCGGTGTGAGGCCGTCGTATTTGGAGGGACGTGGAATCCCCTCATCGGTTTTGGAGGGACATGGAATCCCCTCAAATGTCTAAGCTAGCTTTCAGTTTTACTTCCATGGAGTTGGAAGACTTTCTAGGGGCCCTCTGTCTGTTTTTGTGTTTCTCTGTTTTATTCTGTGGACTTACTGGACGGACGTTATGGGACAGACTCAGACTACTCCTCTAAGTATTATGATTGATCACTTTAAGGATGTGAGGGGAAGAGCTAACAACCTCAGTGTGGAAGTCCGAAAGGGTCGGTGGCAGTTTTTTTGTTCTAGCGAGTGGCCAACTTTCAATGTCGGATGGCCACCAGAGGGGACCTTCGACCTCCCTACCATCCACCGAGTCAGGAGTATCATCTCTCGGCCTAAGATGGGCCATCTTGATCAGCTCCCTTACATTATCACTTGGCAGGACCTTGTAGAAGACCCACCCTCTTGGCTTAAGCCCTTCCTAGCCCCGCTCCCTCCGGAGCCAAAACCCATTCTTGCTTTGCAGGGGACAAAGAAGAAGAAAAGTCTTACCCAGCCTTCAGCACCCCTCTACCCTGTCCTACAGGGGGGTACTGAAGAAGAATTAATTTTTCCTCCCCCGTATAACCTCTCTAGGATGCCGGAAGAACACCATCCTCCCCCTCCGGGGGAGGCAGACGCTGTTCCGAGAGCGGGAGGCAGAAACACTCCAGTGGGAAGCCCGCCCTTTACCAGACAAAGGGCTCAGAGGGAGCAATCCGCCTCCACTGCCGACTCCACTATTCTGCCCCTGCAAGCCACCGGACCCCCAGACGCGGAGGGGAATCAGCCCCATCACTATTGGCCTTTCACCACTAGTGACCTCTACAATTGGAAAGCTCAGAATCCTAAGTTTTCTGAGAAACTGGCAGGGCTTATTGATTTATTAGACTCTGTTCTTTTTACCCATCAGCCCACGTTGGACGATTGCCAGCAGCTTTTGCAGGTCCTGTTCACGACTGAAGAAAGAGAAAGAATCCTCAATGGGGCCCGAAAACTAGTTCCGGGCGCAGACAGGAATCCCACCACCAACCAGGCTCAGATAGATGCCTCCTTCCCCTAACTCGGCCCCAGTGGGATTTCAACACGGCAGATGGTAAGGAGAGGCTCCGGGTCTACCGCCAGACTCTAATGGGGGGTCTCTGAATGGCTGCTAGAAAGCCAACCAATTTGGCCAAGGTAGGAAATGTACAACAGCGAAAAGATGAATCTCCGGCTGCCTTTTTAGAACGGATCATGGAGGCATTCCGTACCTATACCCCCATGGATCCAGAGGCTCCGGAAAGCAAGGCAACTGTTATCATGGCCTTTGTAAACCAATTGGCCATAGACATTAGGAGAAAATTACAGAAAATAGATAGACTAGGAGAAAAAAGTCTGCAGGACTTACTGGTGGTAGCCGAAAAGGTATATAATAACTGGGAGCCTCCTGAGGACAAGCAGGCTTGTGCCATGGCGGCTGCCAGCAGTAAGCAGACTCGAGACCTGGCCAGAATACTACTAGCTACCACTGCTGACTTCCCTGAGGAACGAGACCGCCGTCTCTGGCAGCTGGCAGACAATGCAAGAAAAGGTAAAAGAACCACCAAGGGGGGGAAGCAGAGGCTGCAGAAGGATCAGAGTGCATACTGCAAGGAGATAGGGCATTGGGCCCGAGATTGTCCAAAAAGGGCCAGTGGGAAGGGAAGCAAGACTGATCGAGTAAAAGTCCTAGAGCTAGATGAACTAAGTGATTAGGGGAGTTGGGGTTCGGACCCTCTCCCCAAACCCAGAGTAACTCTTAAAGTGGAGGGGACCCCTATTGACTTCCTTGTTGACACCGGAGCATAACATTTGGTCCTCCACACCCCACAAGGAAAACTAGCTAGCAAGAAGTCCTGGGTACAAGGGGCAACTGGTATGAGCCAGTATTCATGGACTACCTGAAGAACAGTAGATTTGGGAATGGGCCGGGTATCCCACTCCTTTATAGTAATACCAGAATGCCCCTACCCGCTGTTAGGATGGGACTTACTGACCAAGATTGGAGCTCAGATAACTTTCAGACAAGGGGGGCCTCAGGTCACCGATGGCAAGGGCCACCCCATCCAGGTCCTGACCACGAAACTGGAGGATGAATACCTCCTCCACCAGGAGGCGCTCCCGAGAGAGGATAATATAGACAGATGGCTACAAGAATTCCCCTCAGTTTGGGCAGAGACGGGGGGGGGGGGATGGGACTAGCCGCTCATAGGACCCCAGTCCTGGTAGAGCTCAAGCCAGGAGAGAGTCTGGTAAGGATCAAACAATACCCCATGTCTCAGGAGGCCCGGAAGGGGATCCAGCCACACATCTGGAGACTACGAAGCCTAGGGGTACTAGTTCCTTGCCAGTCTGCCTGGAACACCCCCTTACTGCTGGTCAAAAAGCCTCACACAAATGACTACCGACCGGTACAAGACCTCCGGGAAGTAAATAAGAGGGTCGCGGACATACACCCAACTGTTCCCAACCCATATACTCTCTTGAGCTCCTTGGCGCCCTCCAGGGTCTGGTATACTGTACTAGATTTAAAGGACGCATTCTTCAGTCTGCCGCTGGCACCCCAGAGCCAGCCCTTGTTTGCCTTTGAGTGGCATGATCCAGAGGAGGGCTACAGTGGGCAACTCACCTGGACACGGCTACCTCAGGGATTCAAAAATTCACCCACCATCTTCGATGAGGCACTACACGAGGACCTGGGTGAGTACAGAAGGGAGCACCCTGGCCTCACCCTTCTACAGTACGTAGATGACATCCTGATTGCGGCCGACATGGCCAAAGACTGTGAGCGAGGGACCCAGGACCTGCTGGCTACCCTGGGGGCCTTAGGGTACCGGGCATCCGCGAAGAAGGCTCAGATATGCAGGGAGAGGGTAAGTTACCTGGGATATATCCTGGAGGGCAGACAGCGGCGGTTATCAGATGCCAGAAAAGAAACTGTCCTAAAGATCCCTACTCCCACCTCCCGAGGAGAAGTGAGGGAATTCCTAGATCAGCCGGCTACTGCCGCCTCTGGGTTCCAGGTTTTGCTGAGATCGCCAGGCCCCTATATGAAGCTACCAAAGAGGGGAAAACATTTAAATGGGCTGAAAAAGAAGAAACTGCCTTTAATCAGTTAAAAAAGGCCCTCCTAAGTGCCCCAGCCCTGGGCCTACCAGACATTATGAAGCCCTTCCACCTCTTTGTAGACAAACATAAGGGAATAGCAACAGGGGTTCTAACTCAAGCCTTAGGCCCCTGGAACCGCCCAGTGGCTTACCTGTCTAAGAAACTAGACCCAGTGGCTGCCGGCTGGCCGCCATGCTTAAGAATTATTGCAGCGACAGCACTCCTAGTCAAGGATGCAGACAAACTGACCCTAGGACAGGAGATCTGGATCACGACCCCACACGCCATTGAAGGGGTCCTGAAACAGCTTCCGGATAGATGGATGAGCAATACACGTATGACTCATTACCAGAGCTTCCTACTCAACCCTCCATGAGTCCAGTTCCACCCCAGTGCAGCCCTCAATCCTGCAACCCTGCTGCCTGACCCTGACCTAGGTGCTCCACTACATGACTGTGCAGGAATCCTGGAACAAGTACATGGATTCCAGACGGACCTGACTGACCAGCCCCTCCCCGATGCCGAGGCTACTTGGTTCACTGATGGCAGTAGCTTTGTGCGAGATGGACACAGGTATGCAGGTGCAGCGGTGGTCACTGAAAAGGACACCGTATGGGTGGAGGCTCTACCCTCCGGAATGTCAGCCCAGCGAGCAGAGCTCATAGCCCTCACCAAGGCGCTGATGCTGGGAGCTGGAAAATGGCTTAACATCTACACAGACAGCTGTTATGCGTTTGCCACAGCTCATATTCATGGGGCAATTTATCAGGAGAGGGGGCTACTGACGGCAGAAGGATGGACAATAAAAAATAAGCAGGAGATACTTAACCTGCTTATGGCCTTATGGCTTCCTGCCAAGCTAGCCATTATCCACTGCCAAGGGCACCAAAAAGCTGATAACCCAGTAGCTAGAGGTAATCAAAAGGCTGACCAGGCAGCCATGGCAGTAGCCCTTACTTCAGTCCCCACCATGACCATACAACTACTGGACCCGGGAGACCCAGTTTTACCAGACCAGCCCAAATACTCCCAGGAGGAGTTACAGTGGATCAAGAAACTCCCCATGGCCCAGGAGATAAAGGGATGGTGGTATACACCTAACAAGGAGCTCGTGCTGCCAGACCAGCTCGGAGTCTCAGTATTAGAGCACATGCATCGGTCTACTCACATGGGGGCCCGAAAATTAAAAGACTCAATCCGACATGCCGGAATCAAGATTCACCAACAGGACACCAAAATAGAGCAAGTTGTATCTGCCTGCAAGACCTGCCAACTCATCAATGCAAGAGCCACATCAAATAAAAAAGGAACCAGGCTCAGAGGCACCAGACCAGGAGCCCAATGGGAAGTCGACTTCACTGAAGTCAAACCAGGAAAGTATGGTTTTAAATATCTTTTAGTATTTACAGACACCTTCTCTGGCTGGGTGGAGGCATACCCAATCAAGCATGAAACGGCTCAGATGGTGGTTAAGAAGCTACTAGAAGACATCTTACCCAGGTATGGTTTTCCTGCCATGGTAGGATCAGACAATGGACCAGCTTTTATCTCGCAGGTAACACAGGCAGTAGCCAAGGCGGTGGGGGCAAACTGGAAATTACATTGTGCTTATAGGCCCCAGAGCTCAGGACAGGTAGAAAGAATGAATAGAACCCTAAAAGAGACACTTACCAAATTAACCATGGAGACTGGCGGGGACTGGGTGACTCTCCTACCGTACGCCCTTTACCGGGTTAGAAACACTCCTTACACTTTGGGTTTTACTCCCTACGAGATCATGTTTGGCAGGCCACCCCCTGTTATTCCCAGCCTTCGAGCTGAACTTATTGCTGAGTTTAAAGATCAAGAACTTTTTCTTTCCTTGAGCGGGCTCCAGAGGGTGCATGAGGACATTTGGCTGCGCCTCCGTGCCATCTATGAGGCTGGCCCGACCCCGACACCTCATCAGTACAGGCTGGGAGACTGGGTCTAGATCAAGAGGCACCACCGAGAGACCCTCGAGCCGCGCTGGGAGGGACCCTACATCGTGGTGTTGACAACCCCCACCGCTCTCAAAGTAGACGGCATCGCGACCTGGGTCCATCACACCCACGTTCGGCCAGTGGACCCCTCCTCGATACAGAAGGACTTCGTCACGCAATGGGCCATCAGTTGGGACCAACACAACCCGCTCAAGCTCAAGCTACAGCGCATTCAACCCACCTAATATTGGTAACTCTGTTAACTCTGCTTGTCATTGCTCATGCTGCCGGGAGTCCCCACGCCCCCCAAAACATCACCTGGCAGATCATAGACACCAGCTCGGGGACAATACTTAATCAGACCTCCCAGAGCCACCCCAGGGACACTTGCTTCCCAGAACTTTGTGTAAACCTCCAAACTCTGTTCCCCTTGTCACCATAAATGCAGCCGGTCCCATGATTGGGTCCCTAAGCTACATGACAAGGGGGGAGTGAAAGGGCAGGCCTACGCTGGCTGACTCCATCTTGTTCTGTGTCCTTCACCTTGACCACACCTCCTCCCCTTGAGTAACTCCCCCCCTCACCTGCCTAAGAGGACTCGGACCATTCCCCAGCCAATCAGCTGAGGCCATAGCCATTACCTCACCAACTGCCCCTAGGCCCCAACAAAACCTTTGTCCTTTTGAAACTCGCTCTCTCTCCCCGGTATCCCACCGCTGTGTCAGTACAGGTAGGGGATTGAGCTCGAGCTAGCTTGAATAAAGGCTCTTTTGCTTTTGCATCGGACTCGGCTCCCTGGTGGTCTTTGGGGATCACGAATTCTGGGCATAAGAGGAACCAGTTCCTGCCAGGCAACTTGCTCGCTCCGTGCAAACACCCAACGCTGTGCTTCTGCGGAGCCAAACCTCCGGCAGCGGATCTGACTCTCTCCCTCTGCCACAGGGCCCCTTCTGAAGTGGACCACCTAAGGAGAAGTGAGCTAAGCCTGCCCCTCCTGCCCCCGTGCACCTTGCCTACCCACCCCAGCTAATACGCCAGATCCCCAGCACCACAAGCCTGGCAGTGTGCAAGTAGCCCAGATGGGCCATGCCACCCCACAGTGAATCCTGCCCCTAGGAGAGGGGAAGAGAAGGCACACACCAGTCTGACTGTGGCCTCAGCGGTGGGCTGGGGACAGACATCAGGACTGACTGCAGCCCCGCCCACCAACTCCAGTTATACACCACAGCACAGGGGAAGTGCTCTGCAGGTCCTCACCACTCCAGGGACTATCCAAAATGACCAAACGGAAGAATTGCCCTCAGAAGAATCTCCAGGAAATAACAACAGCTAATGAACTGATCAAAAAGGATTTAAATAATATAACAGAAAGTGAATTTAGAATAATAGTCATAAAATTAATCACTGGGCTTGAAAACAGTATAGAGGACAGCAGAGAATCTCTTGCTACAGAGATCAAGGGACTAAGGAACAGTCACGAGGAGCTGAAAAACGCTTTAAACGAAATGCAAAATAAAATGGAAACGACGACGGCTCGGATTGAAGAGGCAGAGGAGAGAATAGGTGAACTAGAAGATAAAGTTATGGAAAAAGAGGAAGCTGAGAGAAAGAGAGAGAAAAAAAATCTAGGAGTATGAGGGGGAAATTTAGAGAACTAAGTGATACACTAAAAAGAAATAATATATGCATAATTGGTATCCCAGAGGAGGAAGAGAGAGGGAAAGGTGCTGAAGGGGTACTTGAAGAAATAATAGCTGAGAACTTCCCTGAACTGGGGAAGGAAAAAGGCATTGAAATCCAAGAGGCACAGAGAACTCCCTTCAGACGTAACTTGAATCGATCTTCTGCACGACATATCATAGTCAAACTGGCAAAATACAAGGATAAAGAGAAAATTCTGAAAGCAGCAAGGGGTAAACGTGCCCTAACATATAAAGGGAGACCTATAAGACTCGTGACTGATCTCTCTTTTGAAACTTGGCAGGCCAGAAAGGATTGGCACGAGATCTTCAGTGTGCTAAACAGAAAAAATATGCAGCTGAGAATCCTTTATCCAGCAAGTCTGTCATTTAGAATAGAAGGAGAGATAAAGGTCTTCCCAAACAAACAAAAACTGAAGGAATTTGTCACCACTAAACCAGCCCTACAAGAGATCCTAAGGGGGATCCTGTGAGACAAAGTACCAGAGACATCACTACAAGCATAAAACATACAGACATCACAATGACTCTAAACCCGTATCTTTCTATAATAACACTGAACGTAAATGGATTAAATGTGCCAACCAAAAGACATAGGGTATCAGAATGGATAAAAAAACAAGACCCATCTATTTGCTGTCTACAAGAGACTCATTTTAGACCTGAGGACACCTTTAGATTGAGAGTGAGGGGATGGAGAACTATTTATCATGCTACTGGAAGCCAAAAGAAAGCTGGAGTAGCCATGCTTATATCAGACAAACTAGACTTTAAATTAAAGGCTGTAACAAGAGATGAAGAAGGGCATTATATAATAATTACAGGGTCTATCCATCAGGAAGAGCTAACAATTATAAATGTCTATGCGCCGAATACCGGAGCCCCCAAATATATAAAACAATTACTCATAAACATAAGCAACCTTATTGATAAGAATGTGGTAATTGCAGGGGACTTTAACACTCCACTTACAGAAATGGATAGATCATCTAGACACATGGTCAATAAAGAAACAAGGGCCCTGAATGATACATTGGATCAGATGGACTTGACAGATATATTTAGCACTCTGCATCCCAAAGCAACAGAATATACTTTCTTCTCGAGTGCACATGGAACATTCTCCAAGATAGATCATATACTGGGTCACAAAACAGCCCTTCATAAGTTTACAAGAATTGAAATTATACCATGCATACTTTCAGACCACAATGCTATGAAGCTTGAAATCAACCACAGGAAAAAGTCTGGAAAACCTCCAAAAGCATGGAGGTTAAAGAACACCCTACTAACGAATGAGTGGGTCAACCAGGCAATTTAGAAGAAATTAAAAAATATATGGAAACAAACAAAAATGAAAATACAACAATCCAGACGCTTTGGGATGCAGCAAAGGCAGTCCTGAGAGGAAAATACATCGCAATCCAGGCCTATCTCAAGAAACAAGAAAAATCCCAAATACAAAATCTAACAGCACACCTAAAGAAAATAGAAGCAGAACAGCAAAGGCAGCCTAAACCCAGCAGAAGAAGAGAAATAATAAAGATCAGAGCAGAAATAAACAATATAGAATCTAAAAAAACGGTAGAGCAGATCAACGAAACCAAGAGTTGGTTTTTTGAAAAAATAAACAAAATTGACAAACCTCTAGCCAGGCTTCTCAAAAAGAAAAGGGAGATGACCCAAATAGATAAAATCATGAATGAAAATGGAATTATTACAACCAATCCCTCAGAGATACAAACAATTATCAGGGAATACTATGAATAATTATATGCCAACAAATTGGACAACCTGGAAGAAAAGGACAAATTCCTCAACACCGACACTCTTCCAAAACTCAATTAGGAGGAAATAGAAAGCTTGAACAGACCCATTGCCAGCGAAGAAATTGAATCGGTTATCAAAAATCTCCCAACAAATAAGTCCAGGACCAGATGGCTTCCTAGGGGAGTTCTACCAGATGTTTAAAGCAGAGATAATACCTATCCTTCTCAAGCTATTCCAAGAAACAGAAAGGGAAGGAAAACTTCCAGACTCATTCTATGAAGCCAGTATTACTTTGATTCCTAAACCAGACAGAGACCCAGTAAAAAAAGAGAACTACAGGCCAATATCCCTGATGAATATGGATGCAAAAATTCTTAATAAGATACTAGCAAATCGAATTCAACAGCATATAAAAAGAATTGTTCACCATGATCAAGCGCAATTCATTCCTGGGATGCAGGGCTGGTTCAACATTCGCAAATCAATCAACGTGATACATCACATTAATAAAAAAAAAAGAGAAGAACCATATGATCCTGTCAATCAATGCAGAAAAGGCCTTTGACAAAATCCAGCACCCTTTCTTAATAAAAACCCTTGAGAAAGTCGGGATAGAAGGAACATACTTACACATCATAAAAGCCATTTATGAAAAGCCCACAGCTAACATCATCCTCAATGGGGAAAAACTGAGAGCTTTTTCCCTGAGATCAGGAACACGACAGGGATGCCGACTCTCACCGCTGTTGTTTAACATAGTGTTGGAAGTTCTAGCATCAGCAATCAGACAACAAAAGGAAATCAAAGGCATCAAAATTGGCAAAGATAAAGTCAAGCTTTCGCTTTTTGCAGATGACATGATACTATACATGGAAAATCTGATAGACTCCACCAAAAGTCTGCTAGAACTGATACATGAATTCAGCAAAGTAGCAGGATACAAAATCAATGTACAGAAATCAGTTGCATTCTTATACACTAACAATGAAGCAACAGAAAGACAAATAAAGAAACTGATCCCATTCACAATTGCACCAAGAAGCATAAAATACCTAGGAATAAATCTAACCAAAGATGTAAAAGATCTGTATGCTGAAAACTATAGAAAGCTTATGAAGCTAATTGAAGAAGATATAAAGAAATGGAAAGACATTCCCTGTTCATGGATTGGAAGAATAAATATTGTCAAAATGTCAATACTACCCAAAGCAATCTACACATTCAATGCAATCCCAATCAAAATTGCACCAGCATTCTTCTCGAAACTAGAACAAGCAATCCTAAAATTCATATGGAACCACAAAAGGCCCCGAATAGCCAAAGTAATTTTGAAGAAGACCAAAGCAGGAGGCATCACAATCCCAGACTTTAGCCTCTACTACAAAGCTGTCATCATCAAGACAGCATGGTATTGGCACAAAAACAGACACATAGACCAATGGAATAGAATAGAAACCCCAGAACTAGACCCACAAACGTATGGCCAACTCATCTTTGACAAAGCAGGAAAGAACATCCAATGGAAAAAAGACAGTGTCTTTAACAAATGGTGCTGGGAGAACTGGACAGCAACATGCAGAAGGTTGAAACTAGACCACTTTCTCACACCATTCACAAAAATAAACTCAAAATGGGTAAAGGACCTGAATGTGAGACAGGAAACCATCCAAACCCTAGAGGAGAAAGCAGGAAAAGACCTCTCTGACCTCAGCCGTAGCAATCTCTTACTTGACACATCCCCAAAGGCAAGGGAATTAAAAGCAAAATGAATGACTGGGACCTTATGAAGATAAAAAGCTTCTGCACAGCAAAGGAAACAACCAACAAAACTAAAAGGCAACCAACGGAATGGGAAAGGATATTTGCAAATGACATATTGGACAAAGGGCTAGTATCTAAAATCTATAAAGACCTCACCAAACTCCACACCCGAAAAACAAATAACCCAGTGAAGAAATGGGCAGAAAACATGAATAGACACTTCTCTAAAGAAGACATCCGGATGGCCAACAGGCACATGAAAAGATGCTCAGCGTCGCTCCTTATCAGGGAAATACAAATCAAAACCACACTCAGATATCAGCTCACGCCAGTCAGAGTGGCCAAAATGAACAAATCAGGAGACTATAGATGCTGGAGAGGATGTGGAGAAACGGGAACCCTCTTGCACTGTTGGTGGGAATGCAAATTGGTGCAGCCGCTCTGGAAAGCAGTGTGGAGGTTCCTCAGAAAATTAAAAATAGACCTACCCTATGACCCAGCAATAGCACTGCTAGGAATTTACCCAAGAGATACAGGAGTACTGATGCATAGGGGCACTTGTACCCCAATGTTCATAGCAGCACTCTCAACAATAGCCAAATTATGGAAAGAGCTTAAATGTCCATCAGCTGATGAATGGATAAAGAAATTGTGGTTTATATACACAATGGAATACTACGTGGCAATGAGAAAGAATGAAATATGGCCTTTTGTAGCAACGTGGATGGAACTGGAGAGTGTGATGCTAAGTGAAATAAGCCATACAGAGAAAGATAGATACCATATGGTTTCACTCTTATGTGGATCCTGAGAAACTTAACAGAAACCCATGGAGGAGGGGAAGCAAAAAAAAAAAAAAAAAAGAGGTTAGAGTGGGAGAGAGCCAAAGCATAAGAGACTGTTAAAAACTGAGAACAAACTGAGGGTTGATGGGGGGTGGGAGGGAGGGGAGGGTGGGTGATGGGTATTGAGGAGGGCACCATTTGGGATGAGCACTGCGTGTTATATGGAAACCAATTTGACAATAAATTTCATATATTGGAAAAAAAAAGGCTATCATTATATATGTTGTTCATTTCAAGACCCTGAATGTAGACTATTCGTGTACATTTCCTAGAATAATAACATTTGTCGGTGGTGCCTCTGTGGTGGACTCTATGATGGTTCTGCACAAAATTAGACGGTGCAAGGAGCAAGATTTATCTCACAGCAGATAGTGGATGACTGTACATGAAACAAAGAGCTAAGCTCCAGGGATCTGAAGCGGGGACTGCTGACAAATAATAGACGTCACCGGTATAGTGCACATTAGGGTTTTCTTTTGTTTTTCTTTTTAATTATGGGTGGTTTCTCCTAAGCAATTCTAGGCAATTAGGAAGCCAGGAAAGTTACAGGCCCCAGGGAGGTAAAATCCTTGACCTCATCCACCATGACAATTATGACTCACAAGTGTATTGGCCCAATCTGTTTCCCTCTGAGACAGTGAATATGATTAATCTCTCTGGAGTTTCCATTAGTGTCCCAAAGTTACCCTGTAGGAATCCTGTCTCCATCATCAGCACCTTGCTCTGTATCCACTGTCTGATACCAGGCCATTCCCAAGAAAGCCCATTGGCTTGGGTTAGCTGAGGCACTTCTGGTTGTAAGTGAAAGAAACAGAAATCAAATGAGCTCAGGCTAGGGAGAGAGGATTTATAGGCAGGTTGTAGGCAGCTCACAAAATGAAGCAGAAGCCCAGGCTCTGGAGTGCCATGAGGCCTGCAGGGGCTGGAGCCTGGGTTTTTCTACCTTTTCAAGGCTGTGGCAGCTCTGGGCTCACAGTGGCACACCCTCTTCCTACCCACTACACACACAAAAAGCCCAAGAAGGGCTTCCTGGATAAGTCAGGTGCCCTCAAGAGAACACACAGGGTGGACAGGAACAGAGGACTACAATTGGGTTGGAGAGACAGGGTCTGGCCAGGAAAAGAGAGTGGAGGGCAAGAGCTCCATGGGCCTCTCACAGGCCTCTGTATGCCATTTAGAGTTTGGTTTTGGGAAGGAGAGTTACATACCCAACTTTCCTTCCTCTAAGGTCCCAGGCAGGAGGGTTTTTCACAGTCTCTACATTCTGGCTTCTAGTGTATGTTGCTCTATTGTATGTTTCTCTAGTGTATGTTGCTGTATTGTTGGAGCTGCAGCATTAAGCTGGTAATATCAGTGGGGGGGGGGGGTGATAAGTGAGACACTTCAAATTGACCCCTAAATTTATTTGCTTTTCCTGAGAAAGCAGTTACTTTGTGAAGTAGAGGAACCAGAATGTGATGGAGGCACTCACTGCTTGCACAAAACCAACTCATCAGAGGATCCCACCATATCTACATGTTGAAATAAACTCCAAGGGTCATTTGATGAGAGTAAGTATTCCATTGGTCTATCAACCCCCGCATGCAAGAGTACATGCCCTCAACTTTCATTGTAACCTTTTTTGGGAACCAGGCTCCAAGCAGACAGAACCGTCTACACATACTTGGGCTCCAACTAGTTGCCTTCATCATTCCTTTGGGTTCAACTGCTGTTTAAATTCCACATCATGTCCACATCCATGTCCAGCCACAGTTACAGTGTCTTTTACACCACTAATATTTAAAACCTTATTCTAAAGATTCTGGTCAATGCATTAAACATGAGAGAAGAAGGTCCATCTTAGCCAAGAAGGGACAAAGGACTATTAGGTATGGAAAATAAGGGACCTAGGAATCTACAAACTGAATGAAAAATAATTAGTAATAATAATTAGTGCTGCAAGTGCAAGTATGGTATGTAGCAGCAATAACCTTTTATTCAGTAGGGTATAATAAAATGTATATGAACATTAGAAACCATGCATCTGCCTCTGGCCCCATAAAATAATTATGATAAAGCTCAGTGATTAAATGTAGGGGAACTCTGAATAAAAGGGAAGGAAATTTGTGCTGTGCTCTAGGATGGCTAGGGAAGATTCTGCTAAGAGCAAATCTTCACTAATTAGTTTATGAGTTAGACTTTTTTTTGTTTTTTTAAAGTTTTTTGTTATTATTAGACTAATTGTAATTGTTTTTAAAAATTAGGGGAAAAAACCCACCATGGGTCAGGAAACACAGAGTGTATTAACAGCACAGTCAGCTTACTATGTTTAAAGAATAATAGGGGGTGCCTGTCTGGTTCAGTTGGTAAAGCACTTGACTCTTGATCTCAGGGTCATGAGTTCAAGCCCCACATTGGGCATGGAGCCTACTTAAAGTAACATAAAATAAAATAAAATAAAGAATAATGGAGTGACAATGTTTTAAGTGGGGTTAACTGAAAAGGAGAGGTCAGCATAGCAGAAGCAGGGAACCCATGCGGGGTGTCCTCCAACTCTTCTCTAGCCCAGAGGTGGATGGTGAGGGGACTAACTAGCAGGTAAGCTGATGGAGCCCAAAGTAGCATGTTCCTCACTGCCAAGTGGCCTGGAATGAAGCCAGGTGAGTCTTTCCTTCTGGGTTACCAAGTGGCCAGAGGAGAAATCCGATTGGTCCAGCGTGATTATGTGTTCTTCCTTGACCAATCAGCTGAGGTATGGTGGGCGGAGGCTCCTGATGAGGCCAAGGTCTGGCACCACAAAGGGGACTGTGCTTGATGGGTGTACCCTGACCACACAGCTGTCCCTGACACCCAGCAACCATTGGATGACAGAACCTGCCTGCCACCGTTGCGAGGCCCCAGGGTCCAGGCTGCGATTCCAAGAACAGAGTCCTCTGACAAAACTTGACACAGACCTTGGACTCCCTTGAAGTGCAGGGTGCAGCCTGCAGCAGATGTGGCTCTCCCACCCACTGTACAAGGAAAGGGCAGAGCAAAGAGGACCTAATGACTGTGGTGACACCTGGTGTTGCAACTGTGACCCACTTAGTCCTGAGTTTCTAGATCCATTCTATTTTTTTATGTGCATATCACCGTCTAATATTTCATATATTTTACTTATTCTCTTTATTATCTATGCTTGTCTCCCCTGCTAGAATGTAAACTCCTCGAGGGCAGAGACCTTTGTATTGTTTGTTCTTTGATTAAAAATTTGCAGAGTGAATGAAGGACCTCATCCTACTGCAGCCACCAGCTGCCCCTTGTTGGTCCTCAGCAAGCCCTGCAGGCCCCCATGCAGGACACCAGTTGGTTTCCTGCTCCCTGAATCTTGTGCCCAGAAACCTGTGCTGGGGCCTGTGTGCTGCTCTGTGTGCTGTCTCCTCTTCTAAGAGACCCCCCCTCAATCTCCCTTTCCTGTCTGGTAATCTGCTTGGGTTTATTTCCCCATAGCACCCTGTGCCCTAGAAGTGATACTCCTCCAACCCTCTGGAGGAAATGTAGTTTAATCAAACGAAGAGGGGAGTGAGAAGTGCCCTTTCTTGTTTCTGGTGGAAGAAAGGCCAGAAGGAAGAAGTGGGAAATCACAGGGACACTTTTAAATAGATGACTTCAAGGAGAGGAAATAGGGGACTCCAAGGTGTCCTGGTGGGGTGCAGATGGTGGCCACTGAGGTGACTAGACCAGTCCCATTGAGGCAGGGATGGGAAGGGGTCATGCTGCAGGGCCTCCTGGGGTGCTAGATGCTGGTAATTGATGGGACTTGGTGCTGAGGTTCTCCTGGAAGTACCAGCCTGGGGGCACTCAGCGCTTATGGAAGTGTGACCTGGAGGGTAGGAAGCCTGCCTGGGATGCTTCCAGGGAGTCCTGGGAACCTGAATGATGTCCCTTAGAGTCCTCTGATGGCCTCACTGGTTCTGGGTCATCTGGGCCTACCCTTGCCTGGCAGCTTCCGCAACATCAGGCTTAAGGCCTATAGGGCCTCAGGGGTAATTCCTTCATTTTGTGTTCCTCTACCCTGGAATTTCCTTCAATCCTGAAGAGCTCCTTCCTCTTGACATTTCTCAGAGCCACTCCCTCCACCCCCCATGTCTCTTCTCACACCCTCTGCTCCTTTCCTGGCTTCATAGAGGGATCTCTTAGACCCTCTCTAGGTAGCAGCCACACTGCAATCTCCTGTATGTGGGACCTCAGGCCAGCCATTGTTCTGGGAGCCAGCCCCATTCCCCTCTTCCAACAAGCACATCCTGGACCTAGGGGACAGCGTGGCTGAAGATGGACTCTGTCGTGTAGCACAGGTCACTGCAGTGAAGTGAAGGTGGGGAGAAAGGTGGCTTCAAAATAGAACAGGGACTTGGAAATAACAGGGGTACGCCTATGGTGATTTATTGAGAATCATGAGTGCATCACATGCTCTTCTGGGTATCCTTGATAGTGTGGTCAACAGGATAGACAAATACTAATCACTCATTCATTCATTCATTCATTCATTTCTGAAGGAGAAGATGCTTTCTTTTTCTCCTCCCCTTCAGCTGTGGCATTGGCAGCACAAGGAAGGACTTGGGCATGGGGCAGGATTGTAGTCAGGGATCAGAGAGCAGATTACCATGAAAGCCACTCCCCCATCCCCAGTTGGCGGAGAAAAGGCAGTGGAAGCACGGTCTCAGAAATGTTTTTCCTTCTTCTCAGGGTCTAGAATTTGGCTGCACAGGCTCCTCTTCTCATGGGATCAGGGATCGGGACCAGGGCACTCCTTCCTGCCCTGCTGTGGCAGGGACCCCTCTCTTTTGTGGGTCTGAGTGTCTATGTTAGAACCATCACCTGTGGGTTTTATCTTGGTTTCTTGCTGGCCTTAGAGGTTCTGAATTACTGTGTTTCAAAGTGAACATCCCCTTTCCCACTGAACTCACCCGAGCCCCAACCATGGCATTTCAGGCCATAGAATAAGAAAATGTTTAAACATTAGGTGGTAAGAAACATCTTCGGTGAAGTTGCAGAATGATCCTTCTTCAGTACCTGTCCTGCTCTCTGCAGAACAGATGTTCCTTCCATGGGCATCCTCATGGTAACCTTCCAGAGAGCAGCCTCATGGTGACCTCTTATAGCCACACAACCTCAACTAAAATAATTTCCAGCAGTTGAGGCTCAGCACCCTCCCTTGACCATGGCTCTTGCCCAGAACTCCAACCCCCTTTCCTTTATCAAAATAAGTGCAAATTCAAAAGTCTGCAGGTGTAATTTGTATTGTCTTCACAGGGGACAGAGGAGAGGTTCCCAGGGTAATGGCAGTGAAACCTCCTCCCACTTGCTATGAGCCAATCTCCCCTTCCCTCCCTCAGCCTCTCTACCTGGGCATGCTCCTTTATTAGCAGGAGCCATTCATACCTCTAGCTTCTCTCAATAGAAACCCCAAAGTATCTCCCTGTTCAGCACCTTCAGGATCCTCAGGGACCGGGGGGGAGGGGTATTGTAAGTAGCACATATTTTACCTGTCACACTGATTCTCTCAGGACTTTATCCTAAGTTCCAATGTAGCTTTTCCTCCCGCTGGGTTTTTAACCCAAAGTCTATGGGTCTCTGCCCAGCAGGATGTGTAGGACGGGGGGAACTAAGTCCTTGACTTCCCCTGGACTCACCAAATTTCAGGTACTCTTTTCCTAATCCAGGTGCCTCAGGGTTTCGGGCACTAATTGTGGCATTAAGTTGGCACAGGATCAAGGTCAGGGAGCTCCTGATAGAAAAGAGGCTTCAAGTAGACACTTGGTACATAAGGCAGTAGTCTGAAAACCAGTGGGGGAAAAGTCAATCACTGATGCTATTGTTAAAATTGGTTCTCTGTAGGGAGAAAAATTAAGGTGGACTCTGTACGTCACATCATTAAAAAGAAACCGAAATGCAATTAAAATAAAACCATAAAGATAATGAGTAAAATGCAGAAGCACCTTCTTTCTTAGATGTTTATTTATTTTCCAGAGAGAGAGAGAGAGAGAGCAGCAGAGGGGCAGAGAGAGAGGGAGACGCAGAATCCGAACCAGGCTCTAGGCTCTGAGCTGTCAGCACAGACTCCAATGCAGGGCTCAAACTCACAAACAGGGAGATCAGGACCTGAGCCGAAGTGAGATCAGGACCTGAGCCAAAGTCGGACGCTTAACCAACTGAGCTGCCCAGGCGCCACCCCCCTTTTTTTGTAACCTGAAGGTCCTGCTTAAGCATGGCACTATATAGAGGTGAAACAAATCAGTGAATATCAAACTTCAAATTTCTATTCAAAGAGATTAAAGAGGCAACTATAAATGCTGGATTACAAAGTGGGAAAAGATATTTACAAGGCAGGTGATTAAGGTCTGGGAAATGAGAAAAACACTAATCAAGAGAAGGAAAGGAGGTCTCATGGAAACATACAGAGACATATACACTGGGCAATTCACAGAAGCCTAAGAGGTAAAGACCACTCTTTCATGGTAATAAAAATGCTGCAAATTAGAAAGAGAAAAAAAAATCTATGAAAGCGTGAGGCTTTAGGAAGCCCTTATATGTGGGTAGGGATGTAATAATGTGCAACGTACTGGTCACAACCCGTCAGTGTGAGTGAAACAAGATGTCCCTCCATTCCTTCTACCTGGCAGCTCCTCTCTCATGTGGAGCTCTGTTGGGTATGTTCTCTGCCCCTCCCCCCTGTTCTGTGGGGGGACATGTGCGGTATATGTGACCACAGAGTTGGTCAGTCTCCAGGGCAGCAAGAATCACAGCAGAATCACTTAGGAGCTTTAGACACTATGACAGTCTGAGCCCGCCCTCAATGGTTCTTTTTCATTTGGTTTGGGAAAGGTTCAGGCTACAGGCTGAAATGCTTTCCTGAAGTTTAACATACAGACAAGCGCACAAACCACAAGTGTACAGCTTGATGAGCTCACACCAAGTGAACCCTCCTGTGTGACTAACACCAGATAAAGAAATAGAACATAACCATTGCTCCATTTCTTAGGCAACAGATTTTTAAAAGAACCCTTCCCCAGGTGATTCTAACAGGCGGTAAGATTTCCAGAAGTGTCACATAGGGCAGGGGTTTCCAAGCTTTGTGGCATCTTGGAATTAATGCCTGGCTCCAACCCCCAGGTTTAATAGTTATGGGTGAGATGCAGGCATCCCGTTAACAGAGTACTATGCAGCCATAAGCATCTAGAGAGATCTCCACACATACTGTAGAGGGAAAAAAAAGAATGAGAAATAGGCTGGGCACTGCAGAACAAGAACACGGATGCATATTTAAAATACTCATAAAACCACTATCATTTTCTTAAGATATATATGTGAGCAAGAGAAAGGTAGCTCCTGACAGCTGGGAGCCTGCCTGGTCCTATCAGGCAAGTCTTGAGATGCTGGGAGTTGGCTTGGTTCCCCAGCTCCTGAAAACATAAACAATTCCACAGAACGCCAGCCTCAGACAAGGCCAGTGATGGATCAAGACAAAACAAGACTACTCCGCGGTCCCATCTGCACACAGACAAACCACAAAATGACCAATGCCCCCCACCTTGGTTGGCTCATAGGAGGGCCTGCTTCTTCTCCACCAGCTACAGCTTTAGACATGATCTAGGCTCCTACTCCTAGGTTAGAATTAGGACACTATTCACTGATAAAATCACCCTGGCTTCCAGACAGCATCCAACCACTCAGAAAAGCCCTGCTCCCTTGAATGCTGTCCAAAATTCCCTAGTGCAAACCCAAATTCTACAATTCTTTCCTAACACCTTGTTAGTGAGCCATTCAACCACCTCTCAGGATATCCAGTATCTAACATTGAAACGAGTCCATAAATCCAACCCTGTTTGCCTACAGGTGTGTCCTGGAGGTCTTTGGAGAGTGTTGACGGGTGCACAGGATTACAAATAAATCTAATTGTATTGAAGCACGGTTATCATGATATTAGAATTAACAAATCTATGAGATTGTAGCATCAGGTTGAATCTAATAACTATGAGGATTTAAATGTAGTGATAAGTATGAACCATATTTAGAAGTTGGTCAATAACTATGATGTGATCTGAATAGAGCTGCGATTTCTATTGGTGACAAATAGGTATCGCCAATACTGCGGTGGTTTGATACTTATATTCACCACTGAAGGAACTGCTAAATTTTAGTTACGGGTTAGTTGTAATAAAGGTGTAAATTTGATTCCACCCAGGTTCACAAACCACAAAATTCCACTCCAAGCCCCTGTGAAAGCCCTGTGCTGGTGCTCACGTATCTGAGACCAGCAGGGGGCGCTGTGCAGCTGTCTTGAAGAGAACACCTGTGCACACCTCCCCCCAGGGGACTCTAAAGGAGTTGAACCAACAGGATCTTTACTGGTGTGACTGACGGCAGCTGTGCCCTGCCAGGATCAACGGGATCCTATTGAGACCAGGTGTCCCTTCCTCCACAACTCTCTCCCTACCCCCTCCCCACCCCACACTGAGATGGTTCCAGGAAGCCAGTCCTTCCCCCACCCCATGCAGTCCCCCACCCCACATAGACCAGGCCCTGGGCTGGCCAATCAGGAAGCAGCTTCTTTCTGCATCTCTGCTCCCATGGAGGTGTTAGCAGGCATTAGGACCTGGGACACCAGCCTCTGCTGTGGGCTGAAGATCAGAATTCTGTGGTACCTCCACCATGACCTGATCCATCCATCTTCCTCACATTTCTCACTTTTTGCCCAGGTGACCTGCTGATAGGGTCTTCGGAAACAGCACCTGGGCTTCTCTCCTGCCTTCTCCTGCATTCAGTGTGGCTGTCAGCTCAGGGTGACTGTTCTCTGTGTCTCCTTCCCTCCAGGGTCCTGGACGCAGTGATGACCTAACCAGTGTCGGTGATAGGGGGGAGGTTCTAGATACATGGTCACTATCTCCTTAGTAAAATCAGAGTTTGACACAGAATTTGGCACAGTATTGGGCATGGAAGAGTCATCCACAACATGTAGAAAATGGAACTCGGATGGATCAAGGCCTAAATGTAAGAGCTAAAGCTGTAAACTCTTGGAAACATAGGAGCAAATCTTTATGGCCTTAAATATGTTTCTTAAACATGACACCCAAACCACAAGCCAAGAGCAACAAAACAGACAAATTAGGTTCATGAAGACTAAAGACTCTGTGCATCACAGGATACTATCAAGAAAGTGAAAATAAAATTCACAGAATGGGAGAAAATATTTGCAAATCTGGTAAGAGTCTATGTCTAGAGTACACAAAGAATTCCAATAACAATAAAAGCAAACCACCCCTATTTTAAAAATTTTTAAACGTTTATTTATTGTTAAGAGACAGAGTGTGAGCAGGGGAGGGGCAGAGAGAGAGGGAGACAGAATCCGAAGTAGGCTCCAGGCTCCGATCTGTCAGCACAGAGCCTGACTCGGGGCTCGAACTCACAAACTGTGAGATCATGACCTGAGCCGAAGTCGGACGCTTAACCGACTCAGCCATCCAGGTGCCCCTCATGTTTTGTTTTGTTTTTTTAATTTTGGTACATTTATCTCTACTATTTCCTTAAATATTTATTCTTCTCCAGTTTTCCCCTCTCCTTTTTTATCTAGCACTTCAGCTGCCCATCTGAGGACCTGAGATCTTGAATCCTCTTTCTTACTTAACAATCCATTCCTCACCAGACCTTTTTTTAAAAAAATTTTTTTTTTTCAACGTTTATTTTTTGGGACAGAGAGAGACAGAGCATGAATGGGGGAGGGGCAGAGAGAGAGAGAGACACAGAATCGGAAACAGGCTCCAGGCTCTGAGCCATCAGCCCAGAGCCTGACGCTGGGCTCGAACTCACGGACCGCAAGATCGTGACCTGGCTGAAGTCGGACGCTTAACCGACTGCGCCACCCAGGCGCTCCTTTTCCTCACCAGATCTTACCAGTGCATTCCACAAAAGACATATATTGTTCCAGTTATTTGAAAAAAAAAAATCTTCTGGAAGACCCAGCTTTTTTTTTTTTCCTTCCAACCTGACATGGGTAATTTATTTTCTAGAAAGCAACAGCAAGTGAATGTCACAGACGGCCCTAGTATGTCTAAAGTACTCCATTTAAAAAATTGGGGCGCCTGGGTGGCGCAGTCGGTTAAGCGTCCGACTTCAGCCAGGTCACGATCTCGCGGTCCGTGAGTTCGAGCCCCGCGTCAGGCTCTGGGCTGATGGCTCGGAGCCTGGAGCCTGTTTCCGATTCTGTGTCTCCCTCTCTCTCTGCCCCTCCCCCGTTCATGCTCTGTCTCTCTCTGTCCCAAAAATAAATAAAAAAACGTTGAAAAAAAAATTTAAAAATGAGAATTACTTGGGGCACCTGGGTGGCTGTTGGTTGAGCGTCTGACTCTTGATTTAGGCTCAGGTCATGATCCCAGGATTGCGGGATCTAACTTCCCACTGGGGTTCGCACTGAACGTGAGACTGCTTAAGATACTCTCTCTCCCTCTCTCCCTCTCTTCCCCTCTCCCCCACTCACATGTGTGCTCTCTCTCTCTCTCTCTCTCAAATGAAACATATATATATATATATTTAAAAGCGATAATTGCTCATAATAACAATGAAGCTCTGAAAGATACCAAAGTACTTTCTGAATCCAAGAAGTGAGATTATACTCATTATGGTTTTAATGTCCTTATATATCTCAAAGTTCTAAAACGTTGACATTTGGTAAACCAGATAACCAGAAAATTCAACATCCAAATCTTCTGGCAATATGTAAACTTACTCATGTTCATGTGGTATATTGCCACACAAATATTTTAAAATTCCAATTCCTTGGTTAAATGATACATTGCTTGAATTTATTAAATATATTTAGACCTCTCTATTAGACAAAGTTAGATGAGCAACTAAATTAGTAAAAAGTTATCACTCTAGTTTTATGGGAACATTAATACTCTGACAAAAATGCTTATTAATGTACTCTGTACTTCAGTAATATTGCCTTTTTAATTTAAATGTTCTCTTTTATTTTATAATCAGTTTTGTGGGGAGTTTTGGTAAGAGACCTATGCCTTGATAATTCTCCAGATTCTTATTTTTCTATTTCTTAGCTTAAATTCAGTGCAAGCTTTATTGGTATCTTAAGTTTTGTGTGTATCCTTACTTCTAAACAAGAGCAGTTCTTCAGAGACCCAGCTTAAAAAAAATTAAAAAAAATGGTTTTTAATGTTTATTTAGAGACAGAGAGATACAGAGTGCGAATGGGGAGGGGCAGAGAGAGAGGGAGACACAGAATCTGAAGCAGGCTCCAGGCTCTGAGCTGTCAGGACAAAGCCCAACGTGGGGCTCGAACCCACGAACTGTGAGATCATGACCTGAGCTGAAGTCAAACACTTAACTGACTGAGCCACCCAGGCACCCTCCCTCAAAATGCTTTTTTTGATATAATTGACATATCATATTAGTTTCAGGTATGCAACATACTGGTTCAATGCTTGCATATAACGTGAGGCGATCACCATAAGTCTGGTTAATATCCATCACCACGCCTAGTTACAAAATTTTTTCTTATGATGAAGATTTCTAAGATCTACTCTCTTAGAAACTTGCAAATATATAATATCATCAACTATAGTCACCATGCTGTATCAGCTTTCTTAGAATTCATCACTGTTTGAAGTGATTACTTGAAGTTTTAAGTTGCAAAGTTTATAACAGTATATTAGAAACATTTTTAAAATGTTGCCAGATAATGAACTGTAATTGCGCAACATTTATAAAACTTTGGCTTTAAGGTATTCCCTAAAATGATCAATACTCAATAAAGAATGTCAAAGTAACTATTGTTTTTAAAAAAAAAAGCCTTGAGGCACCTGGCTGGCTCAGTCAGAAGAGCATGAGACTCTTGATCTTGGGGTTGTGAGTTCAAGCCCCATATTGGGTTTAGAGATTAAAATAAGTAAATAAAAATTTAAAAAGAATAATAGATACAATTTTAAAAAGCTTTAAAAATCTTTCATTTGGGTTAAAATGCAAGAATGATGAGTATGATAAATTCTTTGAAAAATAACTATGAACATTGTAATTTCATATGAGGAGAACATAAATATATTAATATTATAAAATGTATTTTTGCTGTTTTCACAGGCTAGTGAAAAGCAAATAGAGTTTGTTATTAGTTCATTGGGATGCCTCCTTGCAGGCATCATTAGAATCAACTCAAATTACTTGTTCTGAACAAACACCCTCGGCTTCAAGGACTCAGTTGCATTCCACAGCAAGAGCTGGTGTCTCAGATTCAGTCTGGCAGCTTTGAACTTGTAAGCCCTCTTTAGAGTTTCCCCCAGCCCTTTTGAGATAGGGTCTTTTACCTGTGGACAGACAGGTGATACCTGAGTGGCAGCAGCTGGGCGTGGTGTCAAGGAGGGGGTTCAAAATTCTTTTTTCTACCATAATGCCAGGAAAAGCTTCTACTGTTCCTGGTGAGGATGAGAGCTCTTGCCGAGGATCTCCTTGTTCTTCTTCCTTCTCCAAAGAGACCTTGTCAGCTTCTCTGCAAATGGCTTCTTCATGGCCAGGATTCCTTAAAAACCTTGGGTCATAATGCCAAGCAGTTGACTTTGTCCAGCACCACCACGTTGAAGCGTCTTTGTGCATCTCAGCTTCCAGATAGACTTCTGAGAGCTGTGCTCTCCATTCACAGCATCGACAATATTATATAAATATCTTCTGGTGCTCTGATCCCTGGGCATTCCAGGGCAAACTGGTGGTCTCTAGGAATGTGTCTGATTTCTTCTTTCCATTCACTAAAAAATAACTTTGTGTTTTTTTTCTATGTATTTATGTGGACCTTCTTGGGTTCAGTGCTGTAGGAAAAATAGATTGTTGATGAAGATTCACCTTCATTTCCTGAATTGTCATCATCACCATGGTCTGGGTTTGGATGATGCTCAGAATCTTTCTCTTGACCTTGCCTTTGACCTTGCACCAATTTTCACTGTGATATCTCCTTACAAAAACATTCCTGAGCAAGGGAGCCCACAGTCTCATCTTAGATATGATCTTTTCCCTCTCTATATGTGACCCCTGACTCCAGCTTACTGTCAAGTTCACTCAGCAGGTTTTCTTATCTCTCCTGCTCTTCCAGCCAGGCCCACAGTTTTTCATCCATAAGCAAAACATCCTTGGACTTTGTGTCATTTTCAAAATGTCAAGTTTTGGGTTTTGAATTAGGTTTGTGTGCAGTTTGGGGTTTTCTTTCTTTTTAATATAGAGAGACAGAGAGAGATTGAGAATGAATCTTAAGCAGTCTCCATGCTCAGTGCAGATCCTGTGGCGGGGATCAATACCACGACCCTGGGATCATGACCTGGGCTGAAATCAAGTCAGATGCTAGGTCCAACTGAGACATCTAGGCAGCCTTAGGCTTTTCTTTTCAATACAAAGTGGTTTTATTTTATTTTTTATTTTTTATAATTTTTAAAATGTTTATTTCTGAGAGAAAGAGACAGAGTGGGAGCAGGGGACAGGCAGAGAGAGAAGGAGACACAGAATCCAAAGCAGGCTCCAGACTCTGAGCTGTTAGCACAGAGCCCGATGCGAGGCTTGAACTCATGGATCGTGAAATCATGACCTGAGGTGAAGTCGGACCCAATTGCCTGAGACACCCAGGCACCCCAAGGTTGTTTTAAATGTGTTCTCTTACGTCAAAAAGATCACCAGATCCTTAATAAAATTTTTTTTTAAAAGATCACCTTCCCCAACACCCACCCTGTCCTGCAAATCCACCAGGAATCCAACTTTAGATTTAAAGTTTTTCATCACCTTTTCAACGTCATCCAGGGCTCTCCTTATACACTCCTTCCCATGCTCTATGAGACCCACTGTTTGTTTTGCAGAGCACTGACAAAACCAGTTGTCCCCAAGGAGGACAGCCAATTTGTTGGTATCAACATGCCTTCCTGGAACAAAGGCAAGAGGCCCAATCTCTTGGGCACCAAGACCTCAAAAGACAGCTTCTTGGACAAAGTCAGGAGTTGTTCTTGAATGATGCCATGCACACTCTCTGTTCTTTGCCAATGTGAGATTTGCTCCTGGCAGCTAGAGACCATCTTTTCTTCTTTGTCCTGGGGCTCCACAGCCTGTCAGGCATCACAGCTACCTGGGGGTGGCCGAGGAGGCTGGGCTGTGGGGCAGACACCAGGGCACCATGGCTTCTGCTTCTGTGTGTATGCAGTGCTTAGCTGTGTTGGTTCTCTAGGTCCCAGACACGCTGGCTTCCTCTATTTCCAAACACACACCACAGTCTCCTGAAGCAGGGCTTTCCCACACGCTCACGTCTCTGCCTGGTACATATGCCCCACACATTGTGGAGCTGGCTATTTCTACCCTTCAGGTATCACCCCATTTTCCCCTTCTCAGGGGGCCTTTGATGACCCCTATGCCATAATAATCTCCTGGGGAGTCTCTCCTGGACACTTACTAAGACACGTAGATGTAATTATACCAGACCCCTAAGCAACATGAGCGCCCACACCCCACACAGTTGAAAATCTGCTTATAACTTGAAAATGTTTTTAATGTTTATTTCTTTTTAAGAGAGAGGCAGAGCGTGAGTGGGGGAGGGGAAGAGAGAGAGGGAGATACAGAATTGAAGCAGGTTCTAGCTTCTGAGCTGTCAGCACAGAACCCGAAGCAGGGCTTGAACTCACAGACTGCGAGATAATGACCTGGGCTGAAGTTGGACACTCAACCAACTGAGCCACCCAGGCACCCTGAAAATCTGCATATAACTTTTGAGTCCTCCAAAAGTTAACTACTAATAGTCACTGTTGAACAGAAGCCTTAGTGATAACATGAACAGTCAATTAACATATATTTTGTATGTTATATGTATTATACACTGTATTCAGACAATCAAGGAAGCTAGAGAAAAGAAAATGTTATTAAGAAAATCACAAGGAAGAGAGAAAACTTTTATATTGTCCTATATCCACATATCAGTGGACCCACACAGTTGAAACCAGAGTTGTTCAAGGGTCAACTGTACTTAGGATTCCCCACTAGACTCTAACTTCCATGGGGACAGGGACCATGGATATTCATAGTGGCTGCTCTTAACCAAAGAGTCTCAAAGAACAGCCTGAGTGAAAGAAGAGGTCATATAAAAATCCAGATCCCAATTTCTCCTAAAATGTCAGTAAATGTGGCTTCCCCACTTAGGAGCACCAGCCTGTGATATTGTGATTTATGACAAGATATAAATATTTGATCTTCCAGTTCCTGGCAGAGAGCTCCTGAAACTCTTGGAGTTTCTTAAGTGATTAGAACTACAGAAGAGTTTTTGCTCTTCATAATAAGCCCCAGACAAGCACACCTGTAATAGTGGGGTGTGCATAGGCGTGTAGCCAGTGGGCAACCCCTTCTGCTTCCTTTCCTTCCCTGGAAGTGGATTTCTTTCACATGGGCTGGGAGCTCTTTGGGTACCTACTGTCAGGATGACCTCAAAGACCTTCAGCACAGACACCAGAAGGAGCTGATTGGCAGACTGCCAGCACCAAGGGGAGACAAAGTCACAGCTGGGTGTTTTTCTGCACTCTGCTCTCAAAATTGTTGCAGATGTGGATCATCTTGCAGCCCTTTCTAGAATTAAAAATGAGTTCTTGGGGCACCTGGGTGGCTCAGATGGTTAAGAGTCAGACTCTTGATTTGCCTCAGGTCATGATCTGACATTCCTGGGATTGAGCCCCAAGCTGTGAGCCCAGAGCCTGCTTGGGATTTTCTCTCTCCCTCTCTCTCTCTGCCCCTCTCCCACTCAGGTGCACACTCTCTCTTCCAAAAACAATTAAATAAACTTAAAAAAAACACAACGTGTTCTCATCCCAGTGTCTGGTTCTGCTTATGGCTCTTAAATAGCAACTCAGATCATCCACACCTTGGAGTGACTCATTTTGTTTTTCTCTTCTTTCTTTTGCCTCCACCAGAGGAAGAGCTGAGAGCCCCCTTTACTCCCTGGGCTTCCCTCTGTGGCTGTGCCTTGCTGAGAAAGTTCTAGACTGAGATGAGAAGAGAAGGGACAATGGAGGTGGTTGATTTCATGTGGTCCAAGGGATGCCCAGATTCAACATTATTTCTAGGTGTGTCTGTGAAGGTGTCTCTGAATGACATTAGCATTTAAACCAGTGTACTCATGAAAGCAGGTGGCCCTCCCCACACAGGTGAGCATCTTCCAGTCCATGGAGGGCCTGAACAGAACAGAAAGGGGGAGAAAGGTGGAATTCACCCCTTTCCGCTTCTTGTCTGCCTGCTGAGCTGTGAAATTGGTCTTCTCCTGCCCTTGGACTGGGCTTTATCGGCTCCCCTGGTTCTCAGGCTTTTGGACTCAGACTGAGGTGCACCACTGGCTTTCCTGGGTCTACAACCTGCACGTGGCAGATCGTGGCAGATCATGGCAATCTCCATAATTGGGAGAGGCAATTCCTCATAATAAATCTCTTCCTATGTATATATCCTATTGGTTCTGTTTCTCTGGAGAACCCTGATTAACTGAGGTACATGAGTCTTCATCTGAGCATCCCAACAGCCTCCAGCTACACAACCCGCACAGCTTTGTGGGTAGTGCTAAGCAGAGAGCAGGCCTCAGGCCTTGGGAAATGCTTGGTGACGGGGTCAAACTCAGGTGGAACAGGGATGGGACCAATAGATCGTCTAGGTGCAGGGTCTGGCCAAGGAGTGGGCTGAGGTCCAGGGGATTCTGCCTTACCCACTCCCTGGGGAGACTTGTGAAGAGCAGAGTGTCAGGAGAGCTGGGGCCGGGCCTCTGCAGGATGCTGATGGGGGAAAAGGCTGCTCTACCTCTGCCCCCACCTGCCTTGAGCCCCAGGTGGGGGCCCCCAAGGCCCTCCTGGTGCTTCCTTCTCAGAAGCTGTGGGTCCCTGCTGCTACATTCTAGGAGGGAAAGGGGGCTGGGTTTGGTGGGAGGGAATGGCAGGAGTGTGGAAGGGGACAGAGTATCCCACTCACCCCAGAACCCCAGAATTTCTGCTGTACAAAGCAAGTGTTTTCACCCCCGTGAGGACGTGTCCTCTCTACTGCTTCACCAGGCATGTCAATTTGGACAAGAACCAGATTTCTGTGGGGTTCAGCTTCCTCAGGAGGATGGTGAGGTTACTCTACCTCAGGGATCCAACTTTGCAGGCTGGCCTCCTGGGCAGTGGTCCGTGAGCCTCAGGCAGGTGCTTCCTCCCTGGGCGCTCCCATGGGGCCAAAGAAAGAGCCACAAAGGCTGCCATGTGGCCATTCCCCAACTGACACTGCAAACTCAAGAAAGTTCAGGAAAGTGGTGGCTGAGAACCAGGCGTGCAATGACCCCGCCCCTGGGAGGGCGCAGGCGGATGCTGGCCCAGCCCCGAGATGGTCCCAGGAGCCCTGGCAGCACAAAGAAGACAGAGTTCAGCACCATGTCGTGGATTCCTGTCCTGCTGGCACTCTTCACCCACTGGGCAGGTGAGAACACCCCAGAGCTAACAACCCCTGGCCCCATCCCCTGCCCTCCTCTGCCTAGATGCTCAGGTGCTTCTCTGTCCCCAGGCTGTGTCTCTCAGCCCATGCTGAACCAGCCGCCATTTGTGTCCTCGCCCCTTGGAACAACAATCCGTCTGGCCTGCACCTTGAGCAGAGACTACGATGTCAGGATTTATAACATCTACTGGTACCAGCAGAGGCCCGGCCACCCTCCAAGATTCTTGCTGAGATATTTCTCCCACTCAGACCACAGCCAGGGCTTCAAGATTCCCCCTCGCTTCTCTGGATCCAAAGATGTGGCCAAGAACACGGGCTATTTGAGCATCTCCGGGCTGCAGCCTGAGGATGAGGCTATGTATTACTGTTCTCTGGGATTCCAGGTCTTGGATAAAGAAAGGGAGATGAGGGGAGAGAGAAGGGAAGAAAAGGAGCCTGCTGTTTTGGGGTCCCCAGCACCCCCAGACACACTTACGTTGAACTAGAGACCAAAGGGCACACTTCCTCAGAAAGAGGCGAGTATGGGCAAGGAGGGTGGGCTATGGGCTTCACAGAGCAAAGGAGAAAGCTGCTCAGCTTCTTCCTGTCCAGAAACTTGCTTAGACCCCCTGAATGTGGGATTTGGGGATTAAAGTTGCTTGTGTCTTGAGAAGTTGTCTTGCTGAGTTTGTATGCCTGGTGTGCCGAATTGTTCTGAGGAGGCCCCAGATGTTCTGGGAAAGGTGAGAATGAGTGGGATGCATCCTAGAACCAGCCTAGGGTGATAGCCCAGGAGACTGGCTAGGCAAAATGCTAGCCCCTGCTCTTGTGGGTTCTGAGGGGCAGGAGCTGCACCCTGGGGACGCTTCTGTTGAGGACAGTCTGCTCTATTGTGCAGGAGTTACAGGGTCAACAACTTAGAAAATGCCTCTATTGGGCCTCTGGGGAGGACAGTGGGTCCTGAGTGATAGGTCTGGAGCGGGTCCTCCACGTTGGTATTCTGACATTGGGACAGTCACTTCTCTGTTGTGAGGCTGTCTTGTGCACTGTAGGATGTCCAGCAACATCCCTGGCCTCTACCCACCAAATGCCGGCACCTGTGCCCTCCTGCCCCTAATGATGACACCGAGAAATGTCTCCAGGCATTGCCAAATGCCCTCCAGGTGGCAAAATCACCTTGATTAAACACCCTTGATCTCGGTGAGAGAAATGGGCATATTCTTTGGCCCAAGAGAGTGGCAGGGGCTGGCAGATATTTTCTATGAAGGGCCAGATAGTAAATCACTTGGGCTTTCCAAGCCATATGATCTTTGTCCCAACTACTCCGTTCTGTCCTTATAATGTGAGAGCGGCCACAGGCAATACTATGTAAACATATGGGCATGGCTGTGCTCCTACTTAATTTTATTTACAGAAACATAGGGCTGGGCCAGATATGGCACCAGAGCTTGCCAGCCCCTGCTCCGGCAGAACACTACTGCCACTGGGTTTCAATCTAGCCATGCTTGGTGGGATAATCAAGGCAAACCTCACTTCTTCCTGTCTGATAACTCCATGGAAACCTCTGGACCCCTGGAGAAACCTGCAGGTAGGGGGCGTGGACTCACTGATAGGCTTCTTGGGTGAAGAGGGTATAGGTGCATTCCTGGAGGCCTGACCCATAGCACAGCATCCTGAGCCTCTGGGTGGTGGGTCGGGATGTGCCCTGCAGAGAGAGACCATGTACATAGGTACATAGAGTGGACATGCCTCATACTCAGAGAGGTGGCAGGCAAACCATCTCCCCTGTGATCCCAACCTTGGCTGAGAGCGTCCCTTTATCAAGGGGTCCCCCTGAGAGTGGGCATGTGTCAATACTGGCCCTTCCACATGTGCAAAACAATGGTCTCAGCTCATGCCACGCTCCAGGTACCCTCTGAGCTTCTACTTCCTCAAATGCACTGCACTCTTCCTGCATCAGACCTTTGCCCCCAGACAGTGGCTCCCAGGCCCATGTTCCTAAAGGCCAGCCAGGTGGCCACTTAACCTGCTTTCTTCTTTCATCCTTTGTGATTCTGGGATTCCATGCCTTGACAAGAAACCCAGAGAGGAGAGAGTCAGGTTGGGCTCCTCCATTATCCTAACACTCTGCCCCACCAGATCCATGCAGGGTGAGACCCTGGACTCGGGCCTCAGGCCAGCCAGAGTGTGAATCTTAGCTCTGGTCAGCCCCAGAAGGGCCATTGGAATTCTAGGCCAACATCCCCTTTGTTGTATGTAAAGAAGATCATAATAGCACTGACTCATTTCTATAAAGCACTTAACTGTAATGGCTCCTCCACAAAAGAGTAGTGTTAATATTTCCTCATCAGTGACCAGGCCTGGCCTTCCTCCTTGTCAAGTCTGAGTCCATTCCTTTAGCCTGAGTCATTTCTCACCTCCACCATTGGCTGGCCTCCTGCCTGTCCCCTGCTGCAGCTCCTCCTCATTTTCACTCCCAGGTCTGGCCCTGCCTGCACTCCTCTCCAACCTTTGTCTCTCACCTTTGAAGGCACATATGCAAGCCACATTTGCAATTTTCAATTTTTTGTTGGCTACATTTTTTGAGAAAGGAAATAAGAAACAGGTGAAATGATTTTTGTGAGTTTATTCATTTTGAGAGAGAGAGAGCAAGCGAGCATGTGTGTGCAAGTGGAGGCGGGACAGATAGAGAGGAAGAAAGACAATCCCAAGCAGGCTCCTCACTGTCAGCAAAGAGCCCAACTCCTTGTCTTGCCCCCACGACCCGTGAGATCATGAACTGAGCTGAAATCAAGAGTTGGACGATTAACCAACTGAGCCACTGGGTGCCCCACAATGATTTAAAAAAAATTTTTTTAACGTTTTATTTATTTTTGAGACAGAGAGAGACAGAGCATGAACGGGGGAGGGTCAGAGAGACGGAGACACAGAATCCAAAACAGGCTCCAGGCTCCGAGCTGTCAGCACAGAGCCCGACGCGGGGCTCGAACTCACAGACCACGAGATCATGACCTGAGCCAAAGTCGGCCGCTCAACCAACTGAGCCACCAGGCGCCCCCACAATGATTTTTAATAGTACATTTTATTTAACTCCATCCATCCCAAGTATTATCATTTTGGCATGCAATCTAAAAATTAGCTATGAGATGGTTTAAACTCTTTTGTTGTCATGCAAAATCTTCAAAACCCAGTGTGTAGTTTGCACTCGTGGCTCCTCTCTGTTTGGACCAGCTACTTTCCGAGTGACCAACAGCCGTCTGTGGCTTGGGCAGGACCGTACAGATTGAAAGGATTGAATTCAGACTCCTTCTCATGACAAGCCTTTGGAAGCTGGTCCAGATCTGGTCCCAAGTCCAAGGTCTTATCCACCCGCCCTCAGTGTTTCTGCCACATTAATTCATCTGCAATTGATCCAACACCTCATCCTTGTGGTTGCTTCGGAGGCTTTTCCTAAGCCATTCATTTGCAGACAGAACTCCCTGTCCCTTTACAGTGTCCTCCAGCTGACTTCCCCAACTCTGAGCTCCACAGTGATCTCAAATCTCACTCCTTGGCCAAGATTTCCCTGACCTCTTTAGGCAGTTACTAGCTTCCTGTCGTGTGCAGCTATTGTGTTTTCCTATGTTTAGCACCTACCAGACAGATCTAAATTTACCCTGCAGGTCTCTCTCCTTCACTAATCTGCACATTCTTGGTGGGCAGGATCTCTTCTACTCATTTGATGTGTCTGGTAAACATGAGGTGATAACAGAGTTGAGCAAATAGGTGAATGAGTAATTGATCACATAACTGAATGAATTCTTGAGTTGCAAAGACCCTGCCATTCATTCATTCTAGGATCCCCTGAGATGGCTGGGGTCATTGGGATTCCCTAAAAAGGGAAATCATGTCACATCAGTGAGTGGCCACATTCTGTCCATCTGTTTGTCTTTCTGTCAGAGTCTTTCTCTCACATATGCACACACACACACACACACACACACACACCTCTGATGCCTTACATATGAAGCTGGTGATGGCGTACAGCAACTGGGAATGGTGTGGGAAGGAATAGGTCAAAATCGGCCAATGCAGGGAGAACTTTCTGAATCAGTAACAGAGGAGTGAGATGTTGGAGAGGAGGGGGGATCTGGTCCCTGATACTGTAAAGAGCTCCCCCACCCCCATCACCCCTAAGCCTCTCTCTACAGGGCTCCCAGGTGTGACACAGAACAAAGGTGTGTGGTGCTCAGAGCTGTGGTCTGTGACAGAAATGCTTGACATGGCTCACAAATTTAAGACAGAAACACAGAACCCGATGGGCTTGGTATGGCACCAGTGGTACTGAAGAGGGAACCCACCATTCTGACCTGAGTTAGACCCTGAGACCCTTGAAATCTGAGGAAGAACCAAGGGTCTTGAGGGCTGGAGCATGCCAAGCAGACAGAGTGAAGATGCAAGGGGTTCCCAGAGCATATAGACAGTGTGGTTGTGACACAGTTTGGCAAGACGAGCTCGGGGAAGTGGTCCCCACAACAGGGGAGGGTGGAATTAGCCTTCAGAGGCCCTTTAGGACATGGAAGCCTGTTGTGTTTCATTCTAAATTGTGTATTTGTGATGGGAGCACAATGCCCAAAGCCATTCGTTCATTACTGGGTGCAAGCTGGAGATGTCCTCATTCCTGCCTTCCTCCTTCTTCCTTTGGTAAGGAAACTTCCCCTCATCAGGGATTTAGTCACCTGAGAAACTATGTGTATGGCAAAGGCAGGAAAAATGTTTGATCTTTTTTCCTTTTTTTTTTTTTTTTACCAACTATCAAAGTAACAAGGCTGTGTGCCAGCTTCATCCAACTTTGATTTGTTAGTGTCATGCTAAGTCTATGGATATAAGCATATCTGAGGTGTTTAAATCCATTGCAATTATTGGAAGTTCTGTTTTTGACCAGTAGAAGCCCATTCAAATTGGTCTGTAATCAGGAACAGGTGGATATGTCAAAAACAGTACGTTTAATTTTGTTTTCAGTATTTACACAAATGTGGGTCAATTTTCATTCCGGCTACTTCTCAAAGGGATGATGATTTAGAACACACTGAATGGAGAAATGGGTTTTACACAAGGAAAGAGACCCCCGGAATGGGAAAATCAGTCTTTTGCAATGCTTAATGTGATCATAGTAATGATTAAGGCAAGAACCATAGATTTGTGCCAAAACTCTTGGATTCTTGGTTAGCAGGGTACAGAGCATGTGCTTGGTGCAGTCATGTCATCCCACAAGTCTACTCACAAAAGGAACGTGGACATTTCCATGGGAGAAATTTGGCTGTCACCTTCAATGCAGAGTCACCTCCCATGCAGGGCTCAACCCTAGCTTCTCTCTCTTTTAAAAAATGTTCATTTATATTTAAGAGAGAGAGAAGCGGGGGAGGAGCAGAGAGAGGGGGCGGGACAGAGGATCTGAATGAGGCTCTGTGCTGACACAGAAAGCTCGACACAGGACTCGAACCCACAAGCCTCCAGACCATTACCTGAGCCGAAGTCAGACAACCAAATGAATCGCCCAGGCACTCCATCCTGGCTTCTGTCTTAATGGGATGATGCAACATGGGTCCCTTCTGGAGGGAATAATGGGAAGGACTCTATGCCAGTGGAGTTGAAAACATTGTACCTGAAGATAGTCAAGCTTCTAGCTTTTACTCCCAGTTCTCAGGAAATACAGGGGCCCCAGGAAAACAGCCAGACAAACCCAGACTGTGGAACACTGGAAAAGAAAATTGGCTTGGACTCTCAGAAAAGTGACTATCAAGAAAGAAAAGGTGTATATATTCTTATTTATTTATTTATTTATTTTTTAAACATTTTTTTTCAACGTTTATTTATTTTTGGGACAGAGAGAGACAGAGCATGAACGGGGGAGGGGCAGAGAGAGAGGGAGACACAGAATCGGAATCAGGCTCCAGGCTCCGAGCCATCAGCCCAGAGCCCGACGCGGGGCTCGAACTCACGAACCGCGAGATCGTGACCCGAGCCGAAGTCGGACGCTCAACCGACTGAGCCACCCAGGCACCCCGGTATTGTGGTTTTTTAGGAGAAAGTGTCAAAACATCTGCAACTGAATTTTTCCAAACTTTTAATTTTGAAATAATTATACATATACATGAAATGGCAAAATAATGTACAGGGAGGTTCCATGCACCTTTTCCCCAGCTTGTTAACATCTTCCATAATTATAGTACGGCATCAATACCAGGAAGTTGACATTGGTATAATCCAGAGCTTATTTCGGTTTCTCTAATTCTACCTGTGCTCATTTAATGTTATCACATGTATCTTTGCACAATCACCACCGACCAGATATTTAGCTCTACCGTCACCACAAGGCTCCTCCATGCTACCCCTTTATAGCCACACTCCTCATCCCTTCTATCCCCAGCCCCTGCAAGCACTCATCTATTCTCTATGTCTTTAATTTTGTCCTTTTGAGAATGTCATAGAAACATAATCATATAGTAGGTAGTCTTTTGAGACTGACTTTTTTCATTCAGCAGAATTCCCTTGAAGTTCATCCAATTTGTTGCATGTATCAGTAATTCATTCTTTTTTATGGCTGCATAATATTTCATGGGATGGATTACCACATTTGTATAACCACTCTCTCATTGACAAACATTTGGGTAGCATCACATCCAAAAATATTTCAAAATATCCCATAGTCATAAATAGAAATCCTTAAACTATAAAACTTCTGGGAGAAAATCTTTGTGACCTTGTGTTAGGCAAAGATTTCATAGATGTAACAAACAAAAGTACTATCAATCCATAAAATAACAAGTTGATAACTTTATAAAAATGAAAAATGTCTCTTCTTCAGACACACTGTTAAGAAAATTAAAATACAAGCCACAGGCTGGGAGAAATATTTGCAAAATACATAGCTGATAAAGGGCTTCTATCTAGAATATATAAAGAACTCTCAAAACTCAACAATAAGAAAACAATGTATTCAATTTTAATAAGGGAAAAGTTTTGAACAGATACTTCAGTAAAGAAGTATATAGAAGGCCAGTAAGTACATGAAAAGATGCTCAACACCATCAATCATTAGGAATTAAAACCACAACAAGGTAACACTACACACCTAGTTAGAATAGCTTGTTAAAAGGATGTGGAACAGCTATAACTGTTACTAAAGGCATTGTATTATGATATAGCTATTTTGGAAAGCAGTTTGGCAGTTTTGTATAAAGTTAAATGTACATTTACTTACAATTCAACAATATGCCTAGGTATTTACCCAAGGGAAATGAAAACATATTTTAACAAAAATGTTTATAGTGGCTTTACTCATAATCACCAAAAATTGCTAACAGAAATGTTCTTTGGTGAATGGATGACTGGAACATTCATCCGATGGAATAATAACTCAGCCACACAAATGAATGAGTGACTGCTGATATATGCAAGGCATGGAATGTCTCAAGTGTGGTTGACTATGTAAAAGATTCAGTTTCAAAAGGCTGCATACTGTGTGATTCCATTTACATGACATTCTAAAAATGCAAAACTCTAGGGACAAAAAAAGAGACCAGTTTGTTGCTAGGGGTTGGAGGTGGAGGGAGGGAGTGATGACAAAGGGGTATGATGGATTTTTAGGGTAATGGAAATTTCTATATTTTGATTGCAGTGGTGGCTGTGAGACTGGATGCATTTGTTCAGACTCAAAACTATACACTAAAGAGGGTGCATTTTAATACGTAAATTGTGTCTTAATATACCTGAGGTAAAAAAATTTTTTCCATACAGTTAGTGCTATGGTATTCTGGTAATGATACCACATCTGGAACAGTTATGGTTGCCACTTGATTAAGTTTACTGCCATTAAGTTTGTCACCATTCTTAGCCCTGATCGAACTAGAAATATCAAGGACCAGATGAGTGATTTAAAAGGTAATAAGATGAGGATCACCACACCTTGTTTAAAGTTTTGGGGGTAGGAATACTTTCTGCCATTCCACCTAAATGTGCCATATTGGTTTTTTGATCACCTATATTGGCTTTGTGAGGGTGGAGCATGATTTCAGGAGCTTGCATTTGGCCTTTTTTGTCATAATGATTCCTGCTCCACAGGTCATGAATGAATATGAGGATTCTACCAGCTAAGTATGTTCGTACCACTTATACATCCAGAAACAGAAAATGATCACCAACCAGTTTTGCAGATAGACCCACTGGACACAGTGTGAAACTGACATGGGGAGGAATCCAGTCATCACCAGTCCTCTGTATTGTAGTTACCTGCAAACTAACAGGATGGCATTTTTGTCATCCTGCCTTCTGTGTCACCTCAGAAGCTGTGTCAACAGCCTTCAAAATATCTGGATATTCCCATGTCCTGGGGCACTTATTTGGGAAAATAATGGGAGGATCCCCTTGGAAAAAGATTTCTGAAATATTGCAAGTTCCTCCCTCAAGTGGACCTGGCTTTCCTACTGATGTGTTCTGGATCTGGAAATAGCTTATGTCTGCAAACTGGGAAGAGTTTGTGACTCTCCATTGGTGTGGCTGAATCATTGGTGTGGCTCACCCATTTGTGGTCATCAGTCAAGCAATATGTGACTGCCTCTACATCCAATACCTAGGTGCACCATGGTCTATTAATCATTTGCACTTTTCCCTGTGGGCCAGAGTCAACCTTTCTGCCTGTGTCAGTTTGAATCCTCTGAGAATTAGACACCAAGATGGGATTAGATATACGTGAGGGTTTTCAGGACAAATAGCTGTAAGGATTCATAGGGAAAGGAGCAAGAATCGGTAGGGATAATCTCCAGACCATACTACTCCAGACCAGACCAGGTCTGAGACCTGGGAAAGGAGAAAGGGAAAGAAGGATTGGTGAGGACGAATCTCAGACTGCAGTTCTAGAAAAATCTTATCCAGACTGATGGGGAGTCCCCAATCAAAAGTTGCCCATTAAGGATGTCCATGTGGGCAGGAATGGGCCATCATTTGTAACCCAGCCAGTAAAATGATGGGAACAGCCTGAATGAAGCAGATGAGGGCTGTCATTCTACATGTCTTCTCCCAGCCTTCCTGCCCCACCCCCTTCCAACAGGTGCTCTGAAAGGAAATCTGGGTAGGGCACTTGCATAAGGCCACCACACTGCCTTCATGGTAAGTACTTCCATCTGGTCTCTGTGGTTTAGTGCTGCCACTGAAACATCCTGCTATACTCATTGAAAAAGACTAGTCCACTTCCATGGCAGTATCCCCACCATGAGCCCCAGCCTGTGGTGGACAGCACCACTGAGCTTCTCCAGAGTGGCAGTGCCTCCTATCAGCTTCACTTCATGAAGGGAATGTCATCTGAGCCCTCTGGAAAATGGTTCACTGCTGTTTCTCTGGTCCTTTATAATAAATCCATTGTAGCATGAACACCTCTCTCTGCTCATTTTGACCGTATTCCTCAAGGTCAAGGAAATTCCAGCATTCCAGCATTTATCTTTTTGACACTAGGGTACCATTTATCCAAGTTTTAAGCACTATCCCATTAGGACCAACTGTAGGTGTCTCAGTCATGGGGGAGACTGCATCAACTCTCATTGGTCATTGGTTGAGAGCTGCTTCTTGCATCCCAGTCCCCCCCACCGGCACACAGGCACAGATGGCGCGCATAGCCAGAGATGCTCAGGTGGTAGCAACTAAAAGTCAAACAGAAATGCAAGTGTTGAGGGAATATGGGCAGGTTCCTGACAGCATCTACTACAATATCCAGAGGTTGAATGAAGGTACTAGCAGTGGAGACCAAGAGGAGTATGTTAATATGGAAGGTGTTGGAGGGAAATGGAGAGTCCTGATGTGTATATATATAGATCAAAGGTCCTGGTTCTAGGTGAGTGTCAGCTGGGGTTGATTAGAGAAGCAGAATCACTGTGAGGGATACAGAACAAGGGATTATCATGAGGATGGACCTCATACTGAGGAGTAGCAATCTTTGAGGGATACTGTCTCTCTTCTAGTGTTGATCCTGTGCTCGCTCTAGGTCATCCAGATCCACAGTTGGGAAGGAAAGCAAGATGTGGACCAGAACATCAGCAACTCTCTCACCTTAACCTTGGTGCTGGTGGTGACCTGCAGAAGAAGCTGGCACAGAAATAATGATTACAGCTTTGCATTCAACTTCCAGATCTTACATAGATGTTCTCTTATACCTCACCCTAGCTAAGCCATGCATAGAAGAGAATTCTGTTAATGTGGTTTAGCTGAGCTCAGTGGAAACAGTACAAAGTCACCACAAAGTGTTTGAGGAGGAGAAAGGTGCTGTAGGGAAATCTGATAATGCATTTATTTTGGCTCATAGTTTGTAAGATCATGGAGAGTAGAGGAAAGTCAAGCAGCAGCTATTGGCTGGGGAGAGGGTGAGGCAGAGGAGCACCCTTCAAAATCAGTAGTGATCTGGAACACTGGGCTGGCTGGGACTTGTTTTCCCCATGACAGGGCCAGGCAGGAAGCAGCTGCTGGGGCAGCACCCAAGTCCAGGTGCAGCGGACTCTGCCACTGAGTCTCCATCAGTGAGCATGGAGCCCAGTCCCCAGGACCTGGAGGCTATTGTGAGTAGCTGGCGTGTGGACACTCTGGGATGAGGCCACAGCGACCCTGCTGGTCACAGGTCAAATTTCAGTCTTTCCCTGAGGGGTTTCTTAGATCCAAGACCCCACACCAGACAGATATTGATTCAAGTCCTGGAGATGCCAATGCTGCTCTGAGAGATGGGATGGCCAACATGGATTTCTAGGCAGCCGAATGTTTCCATCTTTTCTTTCTTCGCTCCTGCATCTTGTTACATAAACCTTCCTAACTCAAGGTTTAATAATACCCTTTTTTATTGTTTATTTGGCTTTGACTTTAGTTATTCAATATATCTGAAATATATTTTTGCATACAGAGGAGATAGTTGCATTTTTTTTAATGTGGCAAGTTTTTGTGAGGCTTGATAACAAAAGACTTAAATATGTGTTTATATTGTGCTTCACCCTCTAAGGCATTAATGAGTCTTTTTTGCTATTATTTGTTCAGAGAACAAGCAATCATATTATTAATGCTGAATCTAATGTGCATCTCCTATTGGCTAAGATAAATAAAACACTTTCAAGTTATTTCTTATATTTTATTTGGTTCATTTTGCTTTTAATACTCAAATTCTATTTCTTTTCAAAATTGAGACTGCTTCAGTTGAGGGCACTACCTACATGAACCAGGTGGTCAAACCCAGGGGAGAATCAAGAAAGGGCAGGCATCAGACAGAGGGGTCTGCACAATCTGAGACACCTCCCCCCACCTG